>NW_027256887.1:3289738-3462238 GCF_029215685.1 Pituophis catenifer annectens
TTCATCCTAAGGACCTGAGGAAAAGGCACTTAAACAAACACATTAGCAATACATAAAGTGATTTTTTTTCAGAAATAGATGTTTGCAATGCTGTCTTAATTAAAATTCCACCCCGAATGATCCTGTGTAAAATTACAGTTCTTGGTCCCTTACAACGAGTACAAGAACATGCTGATTGGGATGGCTAAATCTGGAGACAGAATAACCTCTATCCACACCATTTTTAGGCTATAGAAATACAATAAATACATAAGTAAAGTAATTGCTGTCCTCAGGTTGCACTGAATGGCAAATCCAGCTTTGCATGACAACATTTGAGGCAAATGTTTAAAAAAGATTTAATTTAAGACTTGGCTTGAATTTATTGTAAAATCACTGTGTATCCATATACATACATACATACATACATACATACATACATACATACATACATACATATATATATATATATATATATATATATATATATATATATATATATATAATTTTTCTGTCAAAGCACCTGGTCTACCCCAATATGAGAGGGAGCGTACTGCTTCCCTTTCGCCTTTCAGCTCCAATCCAGGAGCCCTCAAGCAGTCGCATTCACGACAAACCATTTTATACCAAATTTATATTTCGCTGATAAAGAAATAAAGGGAGACTAGTATAGATCGATTTCAAACTATTTAGCTCTCATCAGCTAGCCATACCCTTACTCGGATTCGAACTTGGGCTGCCTGCATATTAGACAGTTGTATTAACCTCTGGTTTGTGGTGAATGCGACTGTTTGAGGTGAAGCTGAAAGGGAAGCTGTATGCTCCCTCCCATATTGGGGTAGACCAGATGCTTTGACAGAAAAAACACTTAATCTCTCCCCTGGCTCAAGCTGATAAAGGGAGGAGAACTTGTGGCTCAGAGGTTAATACAACTGACTAATATGCAGGCAGCCCAAGTTCGAATCCGAGTAAGGGTATGGCTAGCTGATGAGAGCTAAATAGCTTGAAATAGATCTATACTAGTCTCCCTTTATTTCTTTATCAGCAAATATAAATTTGGTATTATATATATATAATTTGAAAAACACCAACATAGATATGGAAGTCATCTTCTTCCCTCCCTCCCCCCCTCCCTCCCTCCCTCTCTCTCTCTCTCTCTCTCTCTCTCTCTCTCTCTGTGTGTGTGTGTGTGTGTGTGTGTGTACATACATAATCTGGCTCAACCTAAAATAAAATACTGCTCAAAAATTCTAAGCATGTATGACTTCCATTTAAATTTCTGGTGGATGCTGCACGCCTGTTTAAAAGTGTTTGCAAAGCTAGTGTCTTCCAGAATAAATAACTTAGCTCTTTATAAGAAGCAATTAAAATCTTTTCCTAATAGAAAATCAGCACATTTGAATCAATATCTCCAATTTAAGCCTTAGTCAACATCTATTTCTAAAACAAGCCACTGCCTCTTCCCTGATAAAGTTATGTGCCAGGTATAAAGTGATGGATGTGCCAGGATAAAGGGATGTGCCAGATAAAGCCAGGTAAACTTACTTTCACTGCCATTTTTTTTTTCACTGCCATTTTTAATGGGCTTCTAAATCTTTGCTGTCTAGATTTGCCAAAAGCAAATTTAGCTCATATATGCACACACCCATCATGCTCTTTCCTTGGGTAAAGCATAATGCAAACTGCCAAGAGGGACTAAGAAATGCCAAATCGAAGAAATTAGAAAGATAAGGCAATTAAAGGAAATATAAATAAAATCTAATTTATAGTAACACCGTTTCGTTTAATTCTCTGCACTTACAAACTATCCTAATTTGCATCATGTCCATATGTGTTTTCAATCATATAATAGAATAACAGAGTTGGAAGGGACCCTGGAGATCTTCTAGTCCAACCCCTTTCTCAAACAGGAGACCTTATATATCACATAAGTTTGACTTACCCCCTTTCTTGGCGATGAACTAAAGATTTCTTTCTTCTCACATGCTTGAGGGAGCATACTGGCAGTTATTAAATGAGTTTAGGAATCATTTCAATTACATACTGGTTAAAAAAAGATTAATATATCTAAAATTTCAGGTCAATTTTTACGTGGTCCTCCATATGAAAGGATTGTTCATAAAAGTTGGTGAACAATATATATTATAGGCTATATAATATAATTGTCAGGTTTTGATATCGCCTCAAATAAAATAAATTGCATTTCCAAACAAATAAGTCTTTGAAGAAATCTTTCATTTTATTAAGCACGACAACCTGTCCCCGATTGTGGCGTAGCCAACACTGACTTCCTGACCCCAAACCCTTCCCTTTCCCCAATTCTCTGCGTCTCATTGGCCCTCTTCCCAAATCACTCTCCCCATATCTACTACTTCAGCTCCCAGGAATGTCCCCCCTACCATCTCATCTCCTAGGGGATATTATCTTCAGGGAAAATAAGTAGGTGAGAAGTCAAGCATCCTCTTGCCAGCTGCCCCCTCTTCTCCTTCTTATGTCAGCACTAGAGTAAATGCAGGTTGAAGTGCTGACAATAATCTTGCTATATTTTCCTTTCCTTTCCTTTCCTTTCCTTTCCTTTCCTTTCCTTTCCTTTCCTTTCCTTTCCTTTCCTTTCCTTTCCTTCCCTTCCCTTCCCTTCCCTTCCCTTCCCTTCTCCCTTCCTTTCCTTCTTTCTCCCGTTCTTCCTTCCCTTCTTCCTCCCCTCCCCTTCTTCCTTCCCTTCTTCCTCCCCTCCCCTTCTTCCTCCCCTTCTTCCTTCCCTTCCTTTCCCTTCCCTTCCTTTCCCTTCCTTTCCTTTCCTTTCCCTCCCTTCTTCCTTCCCTTCTTCCTTCTCTTCCCTTCTTCCTCCCCTCCCCTCCCTTCCCCTCCCCTTCCCTTCCCTTCCTTTCCCTTCCTTCCCTTCCCTTCCCTTCCCTTCCCTTCTTCCTCCCTTCCCCTCCCCTTCCTTCCCTTCCCCTTCCCCTTGAAGTCTGTCTCTTCACAGAGGGATGTTTGTATGTTGAGTGCTGTGGCTAGTGTTGTTTTAGAGGAGATTTCAGCAAGCTTGCCAGTTCCTCAACCAGAAGTTCTCAGGTGACACCTCATTAACGGAATATTTCTTCTGATGAATGTGACACTTGTAAAGAACAATCGATCATGGCATATTCAGCCACAATTTAACAAGGCCTTTGTGTATTTTGAAACTTCAGTTTTTCCTGTTCAGTAGATCTACCCAGAGAAGAAATATCGTTCCCCCCCCCAAAAAAAAAAAATATGCCTAGGGCCAGATTGGCTGCTATGTTCTTGAGACTTCAACCTGACATCCATCCCTAGGCATTCTAGTGGCACATCTCCATCCTTAGCTTATCTACCAGACAAGACTATTCATTGGGTACATTTGGCACCTCACAGCTTGTTTTCTAAGATAACACCTTTTGCTAAGATGAATTCATTTTCCTTCTGGAGGAAAAAAAACCCTCCAATTTAGCTTTACTAAACTGGTCTACGAGTTTCCTTCCTTAACGGTTTGGTGCAGATCCAGGAAAAAAAGTGAGAATCCATTTCGGCTTTGTTTTTCAATCTGGGAGAAAGATTGATTTAATCTTGACCAAAACATCAAGTCCCTCAAGACCAGGAGTCAGCAACCTGTGGCTCTGGAGCCGCATGTGGCTCTTTCACCCCTCTGCTGCGGCTCCCTATGACTCAAAATATGCATCAACCGTCAGCATGCAATTTATTGAGCTTTTCAACCCCTGGTAGGCCAATCATGGATAAATCCTAGAAAAGAAAAGTTTCAGAAGAAAACAGAACGTTTAATTCAACTACATAGGCTAGTTTTGGTGGCCACTCAAGATGCAGTCAGGCACAGGAAGGGTTTTGTGGCTCCCGGTGTTTTCTTTTCTGTGTGGAAACGGGTCCAAATGGTTCTTTGAGTGCTTAAGGTTGCAGACCCGGCTCAAGACCTACCTGGGTACTTGACTTGTGGGTTCCAGGGGGCCAAAAAGATTTTGTGATGGCTCCCTTACTGGGGTTAACATTGTCTTCCCTGTTTCATGTGCCTTTTTACCGGCATTTTTAATTGTGATTGTTTTATATGTGTCCTTTTATATATATAAAATACAATACAAACATCTTGATTTACATAGGAAAAACCCTGGCTAGAACAGTAATGCACATATAGACCTATGAAAAAAAAACAAAATAAATATTTGACCGTTACAGGGAGGATCATAAAATGAGGGTGTGGCTGACTGATGAGGCCTCATAAGGCCAAAATAGATCTATCTTAGTCTCCCTTAAGTCTTACAGCAGACAGCATAATGCTGCTTAAATGTCTGATAAAGCCTAGAAAATAGTGATTTGGGATGTCACTTAACTATGGCAATACAAACATCTTGATTTACGTAGGAAAAACCCTGACTAGAACAGTAACATTGCCCAAAGTCACTTTCTTGGGAGGTACGCAGCTATACAAATATGATAAATAAACCAGTGAATAAACAAACATTTGCTGGAGACAGAGTGAGGGGATAAGGATCTTTCTGGCCACAGGCAGAGACAGGGAGTTTCCATTTTCTGTGAGATTTTAGTGAAAATTGTTTCTCTGAAGTTAATCAGAAGAAATCCACCGTAGCGTTGGTTCTAAAAGTGGATCTTTGTTTCACTGAAAAGATACCTTTTTGTACAATCAAACAATTCACAATGCAGGTAGAAGAGTGATTGTAAAAAGGAGGGCTGCCCTTACTCACACCTGAGAAAGGAAGAGGTTTTTAAGAAGGGTTTAGTTAGTTAGTTTAATTATTTACTATCAAGACAGAGTAAGAGTTATATGGTTTCCCAACAACATCATGTCTTTCATGTGATTGTTAGAACAAAGAAAAGGTAGCTGAATGCTATTTTTTTATATACCATATTTTTTCAGAGTATAATATGCTCCGGACTATAAGACGCACCTACCTTTTTTGGGGAGGAAAACAAGAAAAAGAAATCTGCCTCTGCCTCCCAGCAATTTTGCCTCGTTGCAGCAAACAGCAAACAGCCTGCTTTACTTTCATTTTCATTTTCAGCATAGCTTGATTAGCACAAGAAAAAAAAATCTGCTCCCAGCAATTTACCTCCTTGCAGCAAGCAGCAGAGGCCCACGCAAAACAGCTGAGAGCAAAACAGCTGAGAGTCAGGAGGCCGATCCAATCAACTTGTGCTAATTAGGCTGCGCTGAAGCTGAAAGGAGCTGTTTTTTCTTTCTGTTTGCTTGCAAGGAGGTAAACTGCTGGGAGGCAGAGGCCAAAGGGTGGAGGCCAGTGGGTGGGCAGGGCTACATTTGGTGTATAAGACACACCTAAATTTTCACCCCCTTTTAAGGGGGAAAAAGGTGCGTCTTATACTCCAAAAAATACGGTATATAAAATTAATTCTGTATGCATTCCTACTCTTACTCTGTAAACCTGATTTTATCCTCCACTCATTCCTAAATCGGTTTTAAATATTGGGGATTTATGTTGCCCTAGAGTTGTTTTACAGATTTTTTCCCCCCATAATGAAGAATATAGTGATAACGAAATAAGCTTTGGAACGTACTTTGATACATGTCACCTTAACGTGTGCAAGTTCCTTGGTGCTCTCTGAGATAGCAGACATTTCATTACCAAACTAGCTAACGTCATCAATGAACAGCAAGAAAACCACCAAACTCAGAGGGTACCATTTCAACCATGACCTACAAATATTCTCCTCTAAAGGTAATTTGTAAAGATTTTCCCTGTCCAGTCGTGTCTGACTGTTGGTCACAGTCAGGGGTGGGATTCTACTGGTTTGGGGAGAACCAGTAGCTCCAACAATCAGCCCGCCTGCCCGTCCCTGAGCTTTACTTACCTTTATCTTATCAGCTGATTGGCGTGGCAGAGCGGATTGCCATGCCTCAGCTGTGATACTCCCAAGTGGTAACACAGAAGGTTAGTATTTGTAAAACTGTGCATGCGCGCGCAGCGTGCGATCACTAAACCGGTTGTTAAACCGGCAGCATCCCACGACTGATTTATTTTTTTATTTTATTTATTGAATTTGTATACCGCCCTACTCCCGAAGGACTCAGGGCGGTGAACAGCCAAATAAAATACATATAATACAAATGTTAAAAACCATTAAAATACAATTAAATAATTGGCCCGGAAAACGACATTTAAAACACCCCAAATTCATAAGACAAATTTAAAATTTAAAAATTTTGTGATCGTGGTGCTCACCTCCGTTTCTTAGCAAAGGGAGCCAGTATTGTCCTTAGACAATTTCCGTGGTCATGTGGCAAGTATGGCTATACACCAAAGGCACACGGAATGCTATTACCTTCTCACCAAAGTGGTACCTATTAATCTATTTGCATGCTTTTAACTGCTAGGTGGACAGGAGCTGAGGCAAGAATGGGAGCTCACCCTGTCCTGCAGAGCTGGTGTCTCGAACCCAGGCTGTCAGTTTTTCAGCTGTCAAGCTCAGTGTCTTTAATTGTTGAGCCATCGCATTCAAAGACATTAGAAAGCAGCAATACACATCCGAAACCCCAGTATACCCAATACAAATTTCTTCCAATTTAAACATTGGTCCTGGGGTTTGTCGGAATTAGGTTATCACAACAATCATAACAAATATCTTTTTGTTCAGAGTCTCATATTTTTTTTTCCATTTAATTATCTTAATACTTTGAGGTATTCTTTATTTTTAATGATTGGTCCCGTATCATTGGCAGTACCGATTGCGAGAATAAGTGACAGTGTTTTGTGATGTGTATTTATTGCAATCTCTAATGAGTAGCAGACCAGGTGGGATATTCTGCTTAGATTTGCAATTTCCCAGAAAAAAGGAGCCAAGATGTTTGGCAAACTGAAGTTTATTTATGGTTATTTAGTAGTGATTTATAACTGCTGTAAGTAATTAAATATAATTTTAAAACTGCATCGGTTAAGCGGCACGTAGCAATATTCTATTCTTAAATCAGTTCATATTCATAGCCTGTCCTCATGCATTTAGTTTGTTAAGCTCTGCTAAAAGACAAACCACAGAACCAGCTGTTCTGAAAGAATGGAAGAATATACCTTATTTTATATATCGCCTCATAATTAGGAGGCTGTGAGTTCGATTCTAGGTAGAGGCAGATATTTCTCTCTCTGGCCACAATGAGAATATATCTGCTGAATATAACTCTGCATTGGTGACAAGAAGGGCATCCGGCCAGTAAACACTCAGCTCCATTTAGTTGCCTAGACTCTACTCCACAAGGGATTATGGGGTTGTTAGAAGGAGGAGGAGGAGGAGGAGGAGGAGGAGGAGGAGGAGGAGGAGGAGGAGGAGGAGGAGGAGGAGGAGGAATGTGTGTGTGTGTATGTGTGTCAGTGGTGGGTTGCTACCGGTTCTACCCGGATCAGGCGAACCAGTAGCGGTGGCGGTGGGAGGCTCCACCCACCCACCTGGACACATCTGCGTATGCGCAGAAGTGGCACGCGTGCATGCAAGCACGCACACCTGAGCAAACCAATAGCAAACTAAATTGAAACCCACTACTGGTGTATGTGTGTGTGTATATATATGTGTGTATGTATGTATATGAGTCACCACATGCGAGTGGGAGGCAATATAATTTTTTTTAATAAATAAAATAAAATATATGCATATTATTTGGTATCTACTCTAGACTTTAGATGGAATAACAGCATATAATAAAATTGGCTGCCCTCCAACACAAATCCACAGTGTCCTCTCTCCGTCTCTCTCTCTCTCTCTCCTTCTCTCTCTCTCTCTCTCTCTCTCTCTCTCTCTCTGTCAGAAAACCATATATATTTTTCTCAGCTGGTTTTAATCAAATCTCTTTTCCAGAGTATAAATTCAATGCGATCCATTTCTGATTAAACATGCAACAAATTGCAATTTTAAACCTCTTTAGGATAATATTCAGGGACTATAAGGGTGCATTAACATTCCTTCGGTGAGAGAATATAAGGCACCTTCATTTTTGAAGGAGAAAAAATTAGACTGGATTTCTCTCTGGTGCCATCCACACGGGCGGATGTATTAAGAGGCTTAGCTGAGTACATGTTCAAGAGAGGTTGGGATCTACTGAATCTAATTCTAGCTTTCTATCGTATTTCTTAAAGCACGAAGACATTTGGGCAAGCCGTAATCTTGGTATTTATAAATTTTCCTTCCTCGTTCATAATAGGTAGGACTTAATTGGGGGGAAAAAAGGTTCGGGAAGTTAAGAAGACCAAAAAGTTACTTTTTTAAAGATACGGTATGTAAATTTAGTCGCTGGAACCGTAAACCATATAATGGGCCAGAACACAGAGTTGTAATTGATTGATTGAAGAGTGCATGAGGTGATTTACACTGTGATTGGTTGCTGGATGTAAAGGGGGCGTTTCCCGCCTTTTTTTTCTGTGTGTGCTGTTTTACGATTTACCTCATTGATTTACCTCATGATATTGCTAATATCTTGTCTGCTCTAAATGTAGAAGTTGAAATATATTTATTTAAAGATAAAATTACAAATTCGTGTCAGCATCTCTGACTTCACTTGGACACCGGCTGCGCAAATCCCTGACGTCATATTTCTTAAAAATGCAAAAAATATTTGGACAAGCCTTAATCCTGGGCTTTATAAATTTCCTTCCATTGTTCATAATACGTAATAATATATCATAATTACAATAATATGTCATTGAAAAAAAGAGCTTCAGAAGTGAAAGAAGACAAAAATGTAAATTTTTTTAGATATGAGATGCCGATGATAGTGAAGTCCTAATGAAGACAGTGGCTTAAATAATTTATCCAGGAAGGCATTTTCTTATTTATCTGGCATCCGATTTACAACAGCTGAAAACTGGCCATTTATGATATAGCGAGCGCATAAAATAAAATACACTTACAACAGTCCGTTTAGTGACCGTTTGAGGTTACAAAGGCACTGAAAAAAGTGACTTATGACCATTTTTCCCCCACTTATGACCATTGCAGCATCTCTGTGGCCACATGATCAAAAGTCAAGACACTTGGTAACCAACTCACATTCATGAAGGTTGTGGTGTCCCAGGGGTCATTTTTTGTGACCTTCTGACAATGGATAAGTCAAATTCACTTAACAACCGTGTTACTAACTGCAGTGATTCCCTTAATAAATATGGCAAGAAAGGTCGTAAAATGAGGCAAAACACACTTAACCAATGTCGCAGTTAGCAACATAAATTTTGGGCTTGATTGTGATCACAAAATGAGGACTATCTGTACGGCACTTCAAACTTCTCGATGTTTCTCCTGCTGTATTTTTAATACTTCGCGAAGAATTATCATGTCTTTAATGCTTGCCTAAGTAATACCTTTTCATGGTATCTCCTCCTTCATTTATTTCACAGAGTTTACAAATCAACATCCATTTACAAGATATAAATAAACAAGAAATGTTAGACTGCTCATGGTGAACTGAATCATCCCTTTTACAGTAGTGGCCAAAATTGTGGAAAACTTTTGGGAAAAGTATATTTTCTAAAACTAGCTAATAACGCCCCCTTTTTTGGAGTAGTACCATAAAATTATATATCAATGGAAAGATAACTTAATCAAGAATGTAATGCAGTAACTTTTATGAAGGATTTGCTATTAGAATAGTAGTTACAGTAGAAAGAAGAAAAGTGAAACATGTAGAAAAAATGAGATCTACAAAAATGATCACTGTAGAAAAAACGAGATACACAAAAATTATCCCCATGTCAGTTAATACTTAGTTGAGTAACCTTTAGCATGAATGACGGCCTTACAACGTCTTCCCATGGAGTGAACCAAGTCTTTGAGTTCTGCAGCTGTTCTAATGTGAAACCAAGATTGAATGATGGCTTCTATTAACTGGGTTTTATTGCTGGGTTGCTTTTGACTAACAAGTTTCTTTAGTCGGCTCCATAGATTTGAAACTGGGTTAAGGTCTGGGCTATTCCCAGGCCATTCCAGCAGTGGAATAGGATTATCTTGAAACTCCCCCCAAAAAAGTGATGTTATTAGCCATCAAACCTCAAAAATACACTTTTCCCAAAAGGTTTCCACAATTTTGGCCACTACTGTACACGAGTTCAGTTGGCTGAGAATATGTGATGCCAATTATATATAGTCTTCGTTCTCTAAAAATGTGCAGAACTCATCAATTGTTATGGGATATTAACAAGGATTATAATTTGCCCACTGAGTCCAAAACAGTATAAGGAAATAATTCTATCTCCCTGTTCCAAATTCAGAATGTCATTATTGTATTATCCCTGTTTGATTAGCTAGGTTTGTCTTATTGAATGCATAATCATTATTTTCCTCCTTTATTTGAAAGATCATTTTAAATTGCTGAGGGGAAAAAAAAAACCTAGGAAATTTAATGAAAAACAAAATGCTTTTAGGTCCAGACTAAAAGAATTTGGAATGGGTTGTTTAAAAAAAAGAAAAAAGAAAAGCCATCTATTTTCCAAAGGAAAGCATGAATAATATTCCTTGAAGTGCTTTTAAGCTTTTTCATGCTGATATATCGCTGAAATGAAATGCCCGTTTGACTTTTAGAGTAGAAATTATAGTGTAACGTTCACAAAAATTGAGATATATATTCATAGAAAAGATAGTTATTGATCCCTGCCAAAGTCTTAAGGTTTTGTTCTTTTCTCTGTTAAAATCTATGATGTGTAAACGCCAGGGGTGGGTTCCAAAATTTTATACTACCAGTTCTGTGGGCGTGGCTTATTTTGTGGGTGTGGTTTGATGGTCATGTGACAAACAATTCTTTAGGATTTAGCAGAGATACTGGTCTACCCCGCTTTTAATTGCTTGCAGAGCTATACCGGTCTACCCATTTGTTTTTGGAGCGCACTGGTCTACCATCACATTGCCTTTTACCGCTGATCAGCTGTAGGGCGGCCCTTTGAAGCTCCGCGGCAAGAGTTTAAACAGTTTTTTGCCGCTCTGCCACCACCGAGAGCATCAGAAACCACTTTCAGGCAGCCTGGCCTCAATTGCCAATCTACCACCACCGAGCGGTTTACAAGGAGCAGATCGGTTGTAGCCGATTAATTGGGAGGTTTCTTGGCTTCTCAATTTAAAGCTACGGTGTCTTGTTTTTTTTCTCTCTCTCTCTCTCCTTTGTCAAGTGAGCCCTGATTTTTTTTCCTTCTAGACAAACAGCTGGGATTCAGGAGGCAGCGAATAGATTGGGGGCAGGGCCAGGCAGAGGTGGTATTTACTGGTTCTCCGAACTACTCAAAATTCCCACTACCGGTTCGCACGAACCGGGGAGAACCGGTAGCAACCCATCACTGGTAAACGCTCTGCCTTTTATATAGTTTACGAAGGGACGCAGCTGCAACAATTCTTCGAAAGAAGAATTCAGTCTTTTTAAAGCTTATCTTGACACTCAAATTCATTACTGCTGCTTTTGTTTGTAGGATGTAAATCGCAGTTAAACTACAGGGCATGGATTTTTATCAACATTTGAGCTGTTAACCAAGTGATCCTAATCAGTTCTGAACTGACCTTCTCCTTGTCAACTTCCTTTGTGAAGATAGAATCTGATTGATTTCTTGCTATAATAGATCTGTATTTCGGAGTGGACTTCAGCCATTTATTATTGGAGTTCAGATGGGGATGTTGCTATCTGATGTGGCCTAAAAATGCTTTTTCCTGATTTCTAAATCACCTACCCTCCATTGTGACAAGGAAGAATGAACCTTCCGATCATAAAATACAATAATACAATACGGTTAAAAAAAAAAAAATCCAATCAGTAATAATACCATGGAACCAGTGGTGAAATCCGAACCGGTTTGCTACCTGGGCAGTAGTATCCCACCATTTATGACTGGTTTTATTGATTGATTGATTGATTGATTGATTGATTGATTGATTGATTGATTCTTGTTACACTCATTGCAGCTCCAACTTCCTATCTAGGCAATTTCTTTAACAAACTTTCTTAATTCCTACCTGAGATCTTCACTATCTTTCAACAGCCCAGGGTGACTGAAGAATTGCTCCTTAAAGCATTTTCAATCCTGTTATTCCTGTTGAATGTGAAAAAAGTGACTGATTTCTTTGAGTCGCTTGTGAGCAATGGCAATGAAATTCACACATACTGGAAATGCCAGTGATAAACTTTCCATGTGAATGGTTGCCTTGGCTGTTTGTCTTGCATATTAACCTATATGTGTTATCTTATCTTCCTGACAGCCTATTCATCTATATGAACAAATTAATTTCACTCAAAGATATATACCATGCATTTTCTGGCTGGGCACATTGGGACTTTTCCTGTTGCATGAAGTAAAATAAAAAAAAAAATCAGTGATGTTTTTGAAGCTAGGCACCGAGGCATGCTTCATCAAATCTGAGTTTTATACTATGTTCCTTATGGACCCATCTCCTTTACTTGGCAGATTTATTAAAAAGAAGGGGGGAAAAAAAGATTTTCTGAGTGGTAATCTCAGTTATCCCATACCAAGAAAAGTCCCAAAAGGATCTTAATAAGGTTTTGCTGGTGCCATCCATTTTGACTGAGAATAATAGTTATTGTAGTTCCATAAATGTGGTTGAAACTAGGATGAGGATGTTATTTTAGTGATTTTAACAAAAGGCTTTCCATTTTTTAGAAATTTAATATAGCCTGAAGGGTTTTTCCTAGAGATGCTGATGTTAAAAAAAAAAAAACAGCCAACCCACTCTGGAGGAAGGACTCCAGAATCAAACCAGGAAGAACATATTCATTCATTCATTCATTCATTCATTCATTCATTCATTCATTCATTCCGCCAGGCTGGGCTATCAATGTAAAGATTTTAATTGGTTTTAAATATGGGATTTTAAATTTGGGGTTTTATAATTGGGCCTATCATTTAATAATTTTAATTATTTTTAAATTTTGTCTGTCTTTGTGCTTTTAATCAGGCTGTATACCGTCCTGAGTCCTTCAGAAGAAGGGCGGTATAGAAATAAAATTAATGAAAATTAATAAAAATTCAATCAATCAATCAATCAGAATAGAGCTGGAAGGAACCTTCGATGTCTTCTTCTAGTTCCAATCTCCTGTTCAAGCAGGAGATCTTGTACCTAGTGGCTGTCCAGCCACTTCTTAAAGACCTCCAGCGATGAAGCACCCACAACTTCTGAAGGCAAGTTCTTCCACTGGTTAATTGTCCTCACTGTTAGGAAGTTTCTTCTTAATTCCAGGTGTCAGCATTCCAGAAAACCCCAACTCCGAGTAAAGACACGGAAGCAAGCATTTTCCAAAGTTCTCTTTACTAGAATAGGTAAACTGGCACATCTGGGAAAACCCGAATCTGAGAGGTCTGGGTTTTCCCTCAGTAAATTAACCCCCCCCCCAAATCATCCCCTCACTCCTCAGTCGATCACATGCTCCAATCAACGTCCGCCCCATCTCGACTCAGCACTCTGACCACTCCTTCTCCAGATGCCGGATCGCCCTGACCTTGAATGACAGGAAGAATGCTATTATGTCTACAGACAACCTCTCTATTAAATCCCCCTCCTACATTCCCACACATGAGAAAATGGCAGCATGGAAGCTTCCGGCCTAATATGGCTTCCAAAGCTGACATCAGGTTGCTTCTCTCCTTGATGAGTTTCCATCCATTGCTACATGTCTTGCCTTCTGGTGCTTTGGAAAATAAGTTGACTCCCTCTTCTTTGTGGCAGCCCTATAAATACTGGAATACTGCTATTTATTTATTTATTTATTTATTTATTTATTTATTTATTTATTTATTTAATTAATTAATTAATTTTTTATACCGCCCTTCTCCCGAAGGACTCAGGGCGGTGAACAGTCAAAATAAACATATATATAAAAATGTGAATAGAAGCAATAAATAATAATTAAGTCAATTTGGCCTATCAGTTAAGTTAGGATCTTCAGAATAAAATTTACACAATTAGGAAAAGGAAAGAAAAAATTAATTATGCCAGCCCGGCTTGGTGAAAGAGGAAGGTCTTAAGTGCCCGACGGAAAATACGAAGATCTGGGATTATTCTTATCCCCGGGGGTATCCTGTTCCAAAGGGTAGGTGCCCCCACAGAGAAGGCTCTCCCCCTGGGAACCACCAGTTGACATTGCTTTAGTGATGGTACCCTGAGGAGGCCCACTCTGTGGGAGCGTACTGGTTGGTGGGAGGTTATAGGTTGCAGAAGGTGGTCTCGTAGGTACCCAGGTCCTAAGCCATGGAGTACTTTAAAGGTAAGAACCAACACCTTGAAGGCACTTTTATGTCACCCCTAGTCCTTCTTTTCTCTAGACTAGCCATATCCAGTTCCTGCAACCGTTCTTCGTAAGTTTTAGTCTCCAGGCCTTTAATCATCTTAATTGCTCTTCTCTGCACTTTTTCCAAAACATCTCAACATCTTTTTTTTTATAATGTGGTGACCTAAACTGATACAGTATTCCAGATACGATTTTACTGCATTGTTATCGAGAAAGCCATTCAGATAAGCTTGACGTGAAGACATTTCTCTAGTCACTTATTTCCCATCTTAATTTAATTAATTTAATTTATCGCATTTCTATGCCAACTCCCAAGGGACTCTGGGTGGCTTACAGCAAAAATAATGCGAACAATGAACATAGAAAAATTATTTAAAAACATTATAAAAATATTTTAAAAAACATTAAAAGCCCATGCACACCATTCATGGCCGGATCTCACAAGATCGCAACAGCGAGATCAACGGCCCCAGGCCTGCCAGAAAAGCCAGGTCTTCACCGCTTTCCAGAAGGCCAATAGGGTGGGGGTGGTCCGGATCTCAGGAGGTAACTGGTTCCAGAGAGCCGGGGCAGCCACAGAGAAGGCCCTCCCCTGTGGGCCTGCCAGCGGACATTGTTTAGCTGACGGGACCCGGAGGAGACCAACTCTGTGGGATCTTACCGGTCGCTGGGAGCTATGCGGTAGAAGGCATCTTGAAGATAGCCTGGCCCTGAGCCATGTAGGGCTTTAAAGGTAATAACCAACACCTTGAATTGTGCCCAGAGACCAATAGGGAGCCAGTGCAGCTCACGGAGAATTGGTGTAATGTGGGTGTATATAGGTGCACCCACGACAGCTTGTGCAGCTGCATTCTGGACCAACTGTAGTCTCCGAACACTCTTCAAGGGTAGCCCCATGTAGAGCACGTTGCAATAATCTAACTGTGAGGTGACAATGAGTGACTGTGAGGAGAGCCTCCTTATTTTGTACCGCCTCATTTTGACTCTAACAGGCTAACAAGCCTTCCCCACACACATAATTTTACGATACAGAAAACTACCATAACCGTAAAACAAATGCCAAATTGCAAACTAGTCTAATGATCATAAAAACATAACCGTAAAATTATCACAGAATAATTCAGCACTAATTGTTTTATCATTCTAATTCCTCAGTCACTGCCGGCTAATTCATGCCTCAATTTATGACTTGGCTGGGTTAAGCCTTCAGGACATCTCATCCCTGATGTTGACATATAAGAAAAGGAAAGAGGAACACGGCATCCAACTGATCGGAAGAGGTCAATTTACACTCCAGCTCCAGAAAAAAAATAATTAAATTTAATGGAGGTGCAAACTATTGTACAGTATCCTTAATTTTATCTGCTACCGAAATGATGTTTAAGATCATCCGATGCAGATTAGAGCTCCTGCACGTCAAAGAGATGCCAGATGTTCAAGCTGGCTTTAGAAAAAAAACAACAACATGATGAACATCTAAAAAAAAAACACTGGAAACTTTGCACGGACTTTAGATGATTTTGAGATTTGAGGATTTAAAAGGAGGATGAAGACATTGGGGGTGTCAGGCAACATAAATAGACTCTTTTGTGTAGACATCAGTAGCAAAGTCAAATCTTTAGGGACTTCTCCAAAATTTCCTTTTGCCCAGACCAGTCTGTTTGGTTCATCTCTGAGGTAAAATATGCTGGAGAAACAAAAAGGAATTTAATCCAAGGATGAAGGCAATAATAAACTTAGATTTCCATGACAACAAAGATCAGAATAGTTAAACCAGGGGATTTCACTGTGCTAATGCAAAAAAGCTAGACTCTTGTGAACAAGTCAGACAAAGACAGACACCTCTAGTGATTCAGTCAACAACGGTGGCCAAAAAAAAAAGGCCATAAAAAGGGGCAAGATTCCCTTAACAAATGCCTCGCTTAACAACAGAAATTCTGGGCTCAATTGTGGTCATAAATCAAGGACTACCTGTATGCTCTTTTCAAGAATTCAGTGAGAAATTTCATCCTAATACATCCAGCTGTTTTTTGTTTTTTTTTAAATCCGTGCTGTGGAGTTGGTATTTTTAATAATAGTTCAGCTCATTCAAGGTGCTGATTCAGCCAAAGGGAAAAATGTCATTCTTGTGCTGGAAACCGGGAGGAGGTGTTAATCAGTGGTGGGATGTTGCCGCTTTAACAACCGGTTCGGTGATTGTGCAATTCGCGTGCGCGCGCATTGCACACACACACATGCACATTTTTACAAATACTTTCTGTGTTACCACTTGGGAGTAACACAGCTGAGGCACAGCAATCCGCTCTGCTGTGCCAATCAGCTGAGAAGATAAAGGTAAATAAAGCGTAGGTGGGCGGGCCGACCTGATCGTTGGAACTACCGGTTCGATCCGAACCGGTAGAATCCCACCCCTGGTGTTAACCCTATGAGGGGAATTGTCTTTTTAGCTCAGTGATAGAGAATCTTTTCGGCATTGAGTGCCGAAAAGGTCGCACGGAAATGTCACGCGCAAGTGCTCATCGGGGCCGCACTCTGGAAAAGCCAAACTTCTGAGTTCTAGCGCACATGTGTGCCCGACAATCAGCTAGCCGGTGTGCATGCTCAGGCCAGTTTTCGGCACTGCCGCGTGCTCGAAGGGATCACGCTCCAGAAAAGCCGAACTTTTGAGTTCTGGCATGCAAGTATGCCCGAAGATCAGCTGGCCAGAATGCATACGCTGGCCGATTTTCGGCACTGCCACGCACACAAAGGACAGCTGATTGTCACATGCGCAGGCTCGCCAGAAACCCAGAAGACAAACAGGCAAGGCCGTGCGTGCCGGGCGACATGGCTTCACGTGCCACTTTTGGGCATGCGTGCCATAGGTTTGCCATCACGGAATCTAGCTTATAATGGGAAGCAATCACAGATGTGAATAGAACAGAGGTGGGTTTCAGCAGGTTCTGACCAGTTCTGGAGAATCGGTAGCGGAAATTTTGAGTAGTTCGGAAAACCGTTAAATACCACCTCTGACTGGCCCCATCCCCATCTATTCTCTGTCTCCCGAGTCCCAGCTGATTGGGAGGAAGTGGGGATTTTGCAATAACCTTCCCCTAGAGTGGGGAGGGAATGGAGATTATACAGTATCCTTCCCCTGCCACGCCCACCAATCCATGCCCACCAAGCCACACCCACAGAACCGGTAGTAAAAAAAAATTGAAACCCACCACTGGAATAGAAATGTGTGAATGAGAAAAGCCAGGAGAAGAGAGGAGGAGGAGGCCTATTTGAATGAGATAGAGAAGCTTGTCTGTAGATGGCAAGCAACCAACAGGATGCATTTTTAATGCAGGGGAGGTAAGAATATCAAAAGGGCAGGTAGGATTACTCTCGGAGGGCAACCTTGCAATTCCAACTATGCCAGTCCAGCTCTCCCAACAGCCCTTTTTGCTCTTGGTCTCATAACTCTTAATTAGATTTTAGTTTGGCTGCAACAGCTGCACCACTCTGTCTAACCATGTTCAAAAAATCCTGTAACTGTTATTGTATTTTATGGCAGCAAAACCTGCTGGAGACTCTTTAACACAACATTAGCTGTGCAAGGAAAATTCTTCCTACTTTCTCTGATGAATCTACCCTTGAATGAATTATTCTCACGGGAAGGCAGGGGAAATATATATATATATCCTGCTTTTGGGGCCCCCCCTGTTTTTTGTTTTTTTTATCAATTTATATCCTATTCTTCCCTCCCCTCATCCTCAAAATAGTACCTTTAAAAGGGAAATAACCCCTAAGATTTTTAATCGTTTTGCCAATCCTTTTAGACACTTTTTTCTCCCAGGTTTACAATCTTTCAGAAGCAAGAACTGGTTTTCAGCAGGTGGCTGCGCCCTTTTTATTCATCTCCTCCTCCTCCTCCTCCACCTCCTCCTCCTCCTCCTCCTCCTCCTCCTCCTCCTCCTCCTCCTCCTCCTCCTCCTCCTCCTCTTCTTCTTCTTCTTCTTCTTCTTCTTCTTCTTCTTCTTCTTCTTCTTCTTCCTCTTCCTTCTTCTCCTCCTTCTACTTCTCCTCCTTCTCTTTCTCTTTCTCCTCCTCCTCCTTCCTCTTCTTCTTTTTCCTCTTCCTTCTTTCTCCTCCTCCTTCTCCTCCTCTTACCCCATCTCTCCTTCTTCCTCTTCCTCTTCTTCCTTCCTCTTCCTTCTTTCTCCTCCTCCTCCTTCTCCTCTTACTCCTATCTCCCCTTCTCCTTCTTCCTCTTCTTCCTTTTCCTCTTCCTTCTTTCTCCTCCTTCTCCTCCTCACCCCCATCTCTCCGTCTCCTTCTCCTTCTCCTTTTCCTCATTCTTCCTTCTCCTCCTCCTCCTCCTCCTCCCCAACATGCAACTGAAATACATAAATTGATCATTTACTGACCTACTTTTCCCTCCTGGTGAAGTTCTTTAGACCGCAGTCTGAGGTCCCTTCAGGAGAGGGCTCTGCATGGTCATTACCCATGATCCGAAGCCTGCTCCAGTGCTTCCATGCCAACTGGAAGAAATGAAAAAAGGCTCAAGGATTGCAATCTAGGCCTCTTCTAGCTAATGGAACTTCCAGAACCATCTCTCTCTCTCTCTCTCTTCAATTGAGAAGTTAGAAGGCCGTGAAAGGAAAGCACTCTTGGAAGCTTTATATAGCTCTAATCTTCTTTTGCTAACTTAAAATTGCTTTTCAGATAATTCCTTGGTTAATTGGTTTTCCTGCACATTGCAGGAGGTTGAACTGGATGATCCTCGTGATTGTTTCCAATTCCACAGTTCTCTGGTTCTACAATTGTCACTTCGGATGATGTGAATATTAGTTGACTGGATGGGAATTATAGCTCTCTTTTACTCTAGGTCAGGGCAGTAGTGGGATTTAAATCCCGTTGCTACCAGTTTGCTTGTGGACATGCGTGCGACGCTTCTGCGCATGCGCAGAGACGTCCGAGCGGGTGGGCGGAGCCTCCCGCCACCAGCCCTACCAGTTTGCTCATCCTTTCTAAGGTAGGTAAATTGAGGACCCAGTTTGTGGGGGCAATAAGCTGACTTTGTATAAATATACAAAAGGATGAAGGCTATTGCTTAACGCATTGTAAGCCGCCCTGAGTCTCCAGAGAAGGGCGGCATATAAATCAAATTAAAAAAAAAAAGTCTAGAACTATCTGTAAAGAAATCTAGACCAACAAGTTGGCTTTGCTGTTGAACTTCTCTCCGGATTTGCATCGTTACTATTATAAATGTAAACCAAAAGTTTTAATTAATATAAGATTTATGCAGCTAAACTTGCGGTAGGGATTATTTGAGGCATTCACTTTGCAGAAGATGGCTCTCCTCCTTGACAGATACATCCAACTGAAATCAAACTTGGAAGAAAAAATGTGGGTGTTAATTTGTTCTCATTCTGGCTTTTTTTAAATTTAAACTCTCTTATCTGGTAACGAAGACATCCTGTTCTCCTGCACCTTATGCTCCTAAAATAATAGCCATTGTTAGTATTTTATTCCAATTTTGTGAAGACATTCCATTTGTGAGTTTCTCCTTGATCCAAACCCGTTTTTGTAGACTACCGCAACCACAATTGAACACAAAGGTTTCCATTGCTAAGCAAGGCAGTGAAGTGAATTGCGCTCCGTTTTACGACCTTTCCTGACACGGTTCTTAAGGGAGCCACTGCCGTTGTTAAGTTAGTAACACCGTTGTTAAGCGAATCGGGATTCCCCATGGACTTTGCTTGTCAGAAGGTCAGAAATGTGATTGCGTGACCCTGGGACACTGTAACCGTCGTAAATGTGAGCCAGTTGCCACGTGTCTGAATTTTGATCCCGTGACCATGGGGGTGCTGCAACGGCCATAAGTGTGAAAAGCAGTCATAAGTCACTTTTTTCTAGTGCCGTTGTAACTTCAAATGACCCCTCAATGAATGGCTGTAAGCTGAGAACTACTCTAGAAGAAATTCAATCCAAATTTTTTTACTATCGGTTCTGTGAGCATGGCTTGGTGGGTGTGGCTTGGTGGGCATCGCAGGGGAAGGATACTGCAAAATCTGCATTTCTACCCCACTCCAGGGGAAAGGATACTGCAAAATCTCCATTCCCTCCCCACTCTGGGGCCAGCCAGAGGTGGTATTTGCCGGTTCTCTGAACTACTCAAAATTTCCGCTACTGGTTCTCCAGAACCTGTCAGAACCTGTGTGTGTGTGTGTGTGTGTGTGTGTGTGTGTGTATGTATGCATATTCTTTCTAGCCAGGTTTTACTTACATAAGCTACGATGTTATGCAGCCCTGGTTCTGTGAAATCTCATTCACAAGTTTCTGGGCTTTTTGTTTCTTGCTGACAGACAGCAGACTCTGTGCTGCCCTTTGGGAGACTCAGATAGCTATTTCTGCCTTATAAGGCTTCGTGTGTATATATATATATATATAAAAGAAATATATATATATATATATATATATATATATATATATATATATATATATGTATATATATATATATATATATATATATATATATATATATATATATATATATATATATGTAGTGTTTTTCTATTGAGACACCTGGCCTATATAGATCTATTTCAAGCTATTTAGCTCTCATCAGCTAGCCGTACCTAACACTTAATCTTTCCCCCGGTTCAAGCTGATGAAGGGAGGAGAACTTGTGGCTCAGAAGGTTAATTCAACTGCCTAACATGCAGGAAGCCCAAGTTCGAATCTGAGTAAGGGTATGGCTAGCTGATGAAAGCTAAAAAGCTTGAAATAGATTTATACTAGTCTCCCGTTATTTCTTTATCAGCAAAATATAAATTTTATATGTGTGTGTATGTATGTATGTATGTATATACCATGTTTCCCCAAAAATTGCTATTGCTGAGCACATTGTAAGCCGCCCTGAGTCTTCGGAGAAGGGCGGCATATAAATCAAATAAATAAAAAATAAAAAATAAAAAAAAAATAAGATCCTGTCTTATTATTTATTTATTTTTTTGAACCCTGAAATAAGCGCTTGGCCCTATTGCCAGGCATTCAAAAGCCCGATTGGGCTTATTATCAGGGGATGTCTTATTTTGGGGGAAACAGGGTATGTATAAATGTATAGATGCATAGATGCATAGTTGTATAGTTGTATATGAATGTGTATATGTATGTGTATATGTAAAAATACAGGGAGAATTTTATAAAAATAAAAGAGAGGTGGATTTGTAATGATCCAGGAGAAAATTCTCCCTGTATTTTTACCCTAAAGCAATCAAACAAAACAACTTTTTGGTGGGGAATTTGATTGGACAATCTTGCCTTCTTGTCTGCAATGAAAACCCACATTTAATAAAGAAGCGAGGAGCATTTTGAAGCAACTTTTTGTCTGTTGGCACAAGCACCGTCAGCTGGATAAAAAAGACCTAGATTCTAAGCAGCAGATGTTTTCGTCAAAAATGAACATGACAGCTGCTCTTGCAGAATTATATTTCCTTCCTTATGCTCCAGTCACAGCCCAGATTGGCAGTTGCAATATTTCCAGCCGCGGGGGCTCCTTACTACTAATAGTTGACCAATTTATAAAGGCCACAAGTTGCTCCTAAAAGTCTGCTGTATTTGCAACAATATTAGGAAAACTCGGCTCACCTTTTCTGCTGGTAATCCCAATTATGTATTATTGGAAGAAAACTATCAAATTTTCAGATAATGCTGTCGTTCAGTTGTAGTTAGAGAGAAGGACTAGAATTACCTGGAGTGAATCCAGCACTTGTGAACTCTCTCAGATATGCAGGTTCTCTCTTTGTTGTGTGAACAAGCAGTATTTTTTTTCCACAGGGGTGGGAGTGTTTGTACAGCATAAATCCGGTCATCGCTTTAAGCTTAGCAACAATTTGCTTGCCCTTGTTAGCTGTATCCAGAGCTATTTATTTATTTATAGCAATAACACTTAGATTTATATACTGCTTCACAGTGCTTTACAGCCCTCTCTAAGCGGTTGACAGAGTCAACCTGTTGCCCCCAACAATCTGGATCCTCATTTTACTCACCTCGGAAGGACGAAAAGATGATTCAACTTTGAACTGATCAGAATCGAACTGCTGGCAATGAGCATTGAGTTAGCCTGCAGTACTGCATTCCAACCACTCCGCAGGAAGGAAGGAAGGAAGGAAGGAAGGAAGGAAGGAAGGAAGGAAGGAAGGAAGGAAGGAAGGAAGGAAGGAAGGAATAGCAAGAGCACTTAGATTTATATACCACTTCATAGTGCTTTTACAGCCCCCTTTAAGCAGTTTACAGAATCAGTCTATTGCCCCCAACAATCTGGGTCCTCATTTTACCGACCTCGGAAGGATGGAAGGCGAAGTCAACTTCAAGCTGGTCAGAATCAAACTGCTGGCAATGAGCAGTGAGTTAGCCCGCAGTACTGTGCCACCACGGCTCTTAACAAAATCAATAATTATTATCGTACAATATATTGGCTGCACATCTTATCCCAAGATAACTCTGGGCAGTTTGCAATGGTGCTATCCACATCCGTTCTGTGTCGCCACTTTTTGAAGGCGTGCACAGATGTGGTTTCAAGAATTGCTACAAAGGGTTAATGAATGCATAAGCGGGCTTGTTAAAAACAGCAATTTCAGAGGAGAGATTTTGCAAATTCACCCTGTGCGAAGCTATTCACAAATCTGAATTTTTGTACGGTTGTACCATGTTTCCCCGAAAATAAGACATCCCCTGATAATAAGCCCAATCGGGCTTTTGAACCCATGCGCTCAAATAAGCCCCCCCCCAAATTAAACCCCCCAAAATTAAGCCCTCTCTGAAAATAAGCCCTCTCCAAAAATAAGCCCTCCCTGAAAATATTTAAACGCATGCACAGCTGGTCCCCACCATTTCCTCTGGTTAGGGTTAGGGAGACAGAGCTGGAAATCAGGTAAGACAGCAAGAGGAGCTCCGCAAAAGAGAGAGGGAGAGAGAGAGAGAGAAAAGAATGAAAGGAAAAATAAAACCACCTGTGATACTTTAAGTATATGGAAAAGTTCATCCAGCTAGAAACCCATAAGCAAAACTTCCCTTTCTTCTGTGCTCTTCTGCTAATTGTTGCCTTTTGTGAAAGGAAACACAAGTTCAATTCTGTGTCTTCCCTAAAATGGAAAAATTATTTCTATACCCACCCACACCATGGCATAAAAAGAAACTTAAGGTTTTTTTTTTTTTCCAGCTAGATCCTGGCCAGACTTAAATTGCCACATATCTTTGCTATTTCCTTATTTCTCCAAAGCATTCTGGTTACAAATGAACAATGTAGTTGCTCTTTAATATAATAGTAAGGATTTCTTTCTTAACGTTTAATGTTCATTTTTTTTCTTTTGTTCTAGAAAAAACAAATGTTAGGTTTGAATGAATCATTCCTATCACCAGCTTATTTAAATGTCATATTGGACCAGGCTATAGATTGGAACAAATACCGTATTTTTCGGACTATAAGATGCACCTAAATTTAGAAGAGAAAAACAATAAAGGTTTTTGGCCTCTGCATGCCCCATTTTCAGCCCTTCTTTCGGCCCTTTCCCAGTCCATTTTTGGACTTTGGGGGGCCTGTTTTTGAGGCTTTTATGAGCCCATTTTCAAGGCATTTTTTCAGCCCATTTTTGAGGGTTTTTTCGGCCAGTTTTTTCCAAAAAAAGGGCCAAAAAAAAGCCAAAAAATGGGCCGAAAAAAGCCTCGAAAATGAGCCAAAAAAAGCCTGGAAAATGGGCTGGAAAAAGCCTCAAAATGGGTCAAAAAAGCCTCAAAAAATGGGCTGAAAAAAGCCTCAAAATGGGCCAAATAAGCCTCGAAAATGGGCTGAAAAAAGCCTGAAAATGGGCCAAAAAAGCCTCGAAATGGGCTGAAAAAAGCCTCAAAATGGGCCATAAAAGCCTCAAAAATGGGCTGAAAAAAGCCTGAAAATGGGCCAAAAAAGCCTTGAAAATGGGCTGAAAAAAGCCTCGAAAATGGGCCAAAAAAAGCCTCGAAAATGGGCTGAAAAAAGCCTCAAAATGGGTCAAAAAAGCCTCAAAAATGGGCTGAAAAAAGCCTCAAAAACGGGCTGAAAAAAGCCCTGAAAATGGGCAAAAGAAAAGGCCTGAAAAAAGCCAAAAAAGGCCCGGAAACCGGGTATGCAGAGGCCAAAAATGGCTGGTGGGTGGGTGGGGCTTCGGCAATATTCGGTCTATAAGACATGCAGACATTTTCATCCCCTTTTGGGAGACAAAAAAGTGCATTTTATAGTCTGAAAAATACGGTAACTATATATGGGTTACTCCCTTTTACATTATGTAGACTTCTTAATTACTTGATTTTATCCTATGATTTGAACATTTCTTTACTTGTTTTTTTCCGTCATGGGTCTGGTTGAAATGTGATTTTCTGCTATAAACGAGGATTTATAAAATTCATTACATGACTCTACAACAGCACTGGAAAAAGTGGCTTATGACCGTTGTTTCACACTTATGACCATGGTCACGTGATCAAAATTCAGACACCTGGTAACTGACTCATAATTATGACGGTTGCAGTGCCCTTGGGACACATGATCCCCTTTTGCGACCTTCGGACAAGCAGAGTCAACGGTGAAGCCAGAATCACTTAAAAACCGTGTTAGTAACTTCACAACTGTAGTGATACACATAACAACTGTGGCAAGAAAGGTCGTAAAAATAGGACAAGATTCACTTCACAAGTTTCTCACTTAGCAACATTAATTCTGGGCTCAGTTGTGGTTATAAGTTGAGGACTACCTGCACAGCAGGGGTGAAATGCTCCCGGTTCGGACCGGTTCGACAGAACCGGTAGTGATGGCAGCCAGTGGTTCGGAGAAATGGTAGTGATGGCAGATTGAGGCTCCACCCACCTGCCCGGTCGTCGTTACTTCCTGGTTTTAACCAGGAAGTAACCTGTTTTTTACCCTCTGCGTATGTGCAAAAGGGTTTGCACATGTGCAGAGCGTCCGTGCGTGCACTTCCGAACCGGTTGGGAAGGTAAGTAGATTTCACCCCTGCTGCACAGTATACTCACTGAGTTGTATTTAATTTGGAGGAAAATACATGTAGCATGGATAAGCTATTTGTGAGTGATTTGACGCTGTATTTGTTTTTACATCAAATAAAACCTTGAAAAGCGGTAATTTTTCCATCTTGCATTGAAGATTGTTTTCTTCTGCTTTTGATTTGGTTTGGATGGCCTGTGTGCTTGCTCACAAATTAAATATCGGAAAATATTCCTTTATAGCATATTCTTATACTCTAACAATAGCCCCAGGTCCTCATACATTGGATGTTTCTGGAACGTCCTCTTTTTTTTGATGCAATCATGGTCTATCCATCTCGGGAAGAAAAGCAACTCAAAAATTGTCTAGCATTAATGGCAATGCCAGGGGTGAAAATATTGAGTGGTGCGTATCGTATGATGTGCTTTGCAGTAGAAATAGGGAAGGGAAGCTTCTGGTTTCTTCATAGATGAATATGAAGAACGGTTGCAGGAACTGAGTATGTCTAGTTTAACGAAAAGAAGGATCAGGGGTGACATGATAGCAGCGTTCCAATATCTTAGGAGCTGCCACATAGAAGCTATTCTCCAAAACACCTAAGGGCAGGACAAGAAGCAATGGGTGGAAACTAATCAAGGAGAGAAAAACAACGTAGAACTAAGGAGAAAATTCCTGACAGTGAGAACAATTAACCAGTGGAACAACTTGCCTCCAGAAATTGTGAATGCTCCAACACTGGAAGTTTTTAAGAAGATGTTGGATAACCATTTGTCCGAAGTGGTGTAGGGTTTCCTGCCTAAGCAGCAAGAAGAAAAAGCCCATTTCAGCTTCAGCACAGCCTAATTAGCACAAGTTGATTGTCCCCGACTCTCAGCTGTTTCAGGCTGCAGGGATTGCCATTGCCTATTGCTGCATGGGCCTTGCTGCTTGCTGCAAGGAGGTAAATCGCTGGGAGCATTTTTTTTCTCCTTGTGCTAATCAAGCTATACTGAAAACGAAAATGAAAGTAAAGTTTGCTGTTTGCTGCAACAAGGCAAAATTGCTGGGAGGCAGAGGCAGATTTCTTTTTCTTGTTTTCCTCACCAAAAAAGGTAGGTGCGTCTTGTAGTCTGGAGCGTCTTATACTCCAAAAAATACAGTATTTGATTTTGAATATTGTGTTCCCTTCCCTACTCTTTGTTCATCATTTGAGAGTCCTTTGTGGTTTAGGCTGAACAAAACATGGTCATATAAATTTGTTTCATCCTGCCTAGCTAGCTAACCATACTGTGGGCAGCCAAAGGAACTACAATTAATTTAATGAACCATTACAAGTTTCAACATTTCTACAGCATCATCGCCTTAAATGGCCCAGATACTACAGTGTTGTTGTTGTGTGGAGTTTATCCCTCTGTGACCTAAGAGACCGTATGAACTCACAGAAAGAAAAAGAAGCAAATACATATGTATATATATTTGTTTTTCTGTCAAAGCACCTGGTCTACCCCAATATGGGAGAGAGCATACTGCTTCCCTTTCGCCTTTCAGCTCCAATCCAGGAGCCCTCAAGCAGTCGCATTCACGACAAACCATTTTATACCAAATTTATATTTGCTGATAATGAAATAAAGGGAGACTAGTATAGATCTATTTCAAGCTATTTAGCTCTCATCAGCTAGCTATACCCTTACTCGAAAGCCCAAGTTTGAATCCGAGTAAGGGTATGACTAGCTGATGAGAGCTAAATAGCTTGAAATAGATCTATACTAGTCTCCCTTTATTTCTTTATCAGCAAATATAAATTTGGTATATATATGATTCACCAGTTGCATCCCTTTCTGGATCGGGACTCCTTATACACGGTCACTCATGCCCTCGTCACTTCCCGCCTGGACTACTGTAATGCTCTCTACATGGGGCTCCCCTTGAGGGAAGGCACAGAGTGCGGCCGCGCGGGTGGTTATGGGAGTGACGTGGCGCTCCCATGTAACACCTCTCCTGCGCGAGCTGCACTGGCTCCTGGTGGTCTTCCGGGTGCACTTCAAGGTTTTGGTTACCACCTTTAGAGCGCTCCATGGCTTAGGGCCTGGTTATTTACGGGACCGCCTGCTGCCGCAAATGGCCTCCCACTGGCCGGTACGCTCTCACAGAGAGGGACTCCTCTGGGTGCCGTCAGCCAAACAATGTTGGCTGGCGGCCCTCAGGGGGAGAGCCTTCTCTGTGGGGGCACCTACTATCTGGAACGAGCTCCTCCCGGAGATACGGAGGATCACGGATCTACGCACCTTCCGCCGTGCTTTCAAGACCTTTTTATTTCACCAGGCTGGTCTGGCCTAACCTTTCCCATTCTCTTTTTAATGTAAATTTTAATGTAAATTTTAATTTGTTCTTTACCTGGGGTTTTAAATTTGTCTTGGGCTAAATTGATTTAATTCGATTTTACTTCTGCTCTTAAATTTTTGTATTCTATGTGTTTTATCCTGTGCCTGTTCACCACCCTGAGTCCTTCGGGAGTAGGGCGGTATACAAATTAAATAAAATGAAATGAAAATATATATATTTGCATAGAAAGACCTTTATTCCTCTTTTTTGGCAGGAAGCTGAGTTATAATAATGTGAATCAGTATAACTTGTTTATATCAAATGTCTGATGAAAAATTATCAGAAATGGCTTCTTACTGACCGTCTGCTGGAATCACAAACTTTTTCAGCTGCAGACAGATTGTTACAAGATCCATCAGGGAGACCCAGCACAGGGCAGTAATTGTAAGAGGAATCTGGATTGCTGAAAATTGTACAAATGGCAGTTGACCAAATGAAAACATATTTCATTTGGTAAAAACATATTGCACCTGAAACTCATGGATTGTTGTCAATGTGGATATTTATTTTGGATTTTACAATGATTCTAAGGCATCATTTTATAAATGGAAGAGTATCGTTTATGGCAGATATTTATCTGCAAGTATAAAGGAGCACAGGGGCTGATGTGGTTAGTTGGCTGGATTGGAGATTAGCAAGCCCACGTTCGAGACCCAAGTGCTGCCATGGGGCGGGGTTGAGTTCCCGTCCTTGTTGTGGTCCGCCAGCAGCCTGCGGAGCTGGAAGTGGAGTCAGACAGTGAGGAGGCTGAGGAAGAACATGGGCCAGTGCTGGAGTCTGGGGAAGGCCCAGATGAGGGCTCTGCGTCAGAGGCAGAGATGGGGCCAGGGCCATCTGGGAGTGATGTGCAGACTCCGGAGCCTCCAGAGGCTGACAGCAGAGAGGCAGAGGAACAGGAGGAGCCTATTCCTAGTGCACGCATGAGAAGAGCTGCCAGAAGGCAAGAGCAACTGAGGCAAAAAGGACGACTCAGGAGTAGGGCCAAGAGATGATTGGCCCCTCCCATAAGGCTTAAAAGACCAGCAACAGCTCTTGGGCTCTTTGTCGGAAAACAACGTTGATAGATTTGTTTCTTGTCTTGCTGCATCTCTTTCTTGTCGGCATCTTCTGCTTCTGAACTTTTGCCAAGACAAGCCTTTGGCAGGTTGCCTAATTAGACCAAGGTTGGTGATAAGGCTGAAGAATTGTGTTATGAAGAATTTGCTTTGAATTAGTTTGGAGTACACTGAAAATGAGTTAATTCTCAGCTGTTCTAATAAAGTCTGTTTGTTTTCAAACTGATTGTATCTGATAATACCTACTTGGGCCTGGGTCACAACAGTCCTTTGCTCTAGCTCAGGGGTCTCCAACCTTGGCAACTTTAAGCCTGGCAGATTTCAACACCTCCAGGCTTAAAGTTGCCAAGGTTGGAGACTCTTGCTCTAGCTCCTGCCAGGGACAAGAGAGGACCTCACATCTGGGAAATGATAATGTCACATATTTCAACTACCATAAATGTCTGAGTCTCTTTTACCCTTGATCAGTTTAGTAAGTCTGTCGGACTCTGCACATTCCATGATTTTATAAATTATTTTTGAATCCGTATTTTTAGTCTCTGATTATTGGCGTATATATATATATATGACCATTCCGTTCCATTCCTTTCCTAATGCAACTTCCATTATTTTATTTTTTTTCTTTTTCATTTTGGGAGTGTCCTTTATTGGTGTGTTTGTATGCTTCTGTCCATGAAAATGGCTGCCATGACCGAGAAAAAATGATGGATATATGCAGATAGGGAAGAGTTCATGTTATCCAGTATATCTTAATGTATGGGAAAAGATATTTTTATTACTTTTTTTTTTTATAAGTCAATAAGAAATCTTGGTTCCATCTCACATTTGCTAAACGAGTTTAAACTCCGTTTAGAAATGTGGCTGTTTGTATGTCAATTATTAGCAGTTTTTTAAACAGTCTGTGGAGTGCAGCAAAGAGCTTTCGTTCCAACCCAAATGTCATGAGGTTGCATTTTTCTTTCATTGGAAAAGTGATACGTTGTGAATCAAATTAAACTTTTACGGCGAACAGTTAAGGGGCTCAAGGAATATTGTCAACGGGGTAGGATGGCTGGAATTAAACCTTGAATCTGGGCAAAAGAAAATTTAGCAGATCAATATAGAGATTCGGTGCTGTGACAAACTTTATGTAGGGTTCTGACCTCCGAGTTTCTAAGCAATTTATTAGAAAATAGACATTTAATGGAGTCTTAAGAGACCCACGGATAGGTCACAATGGCGTTTCAAGACAAAAACAGTAGATATTACACTTGCTTTGTACTGACTTCTTCGAAAAAAAACAAAAAAGGGGATGTATTTTAACACGGCTAAAAAGGTAAAGGTAAAGGTTCCCCTCGCACATATGTGCTAGTCGTTCTTGACTCTAGGGGGCGATGCTCATCTCCCTTTCAAAGCCGAAGAGCCAGCACTGTCCGAAGACGTCTCTGTGGTCATGTGGCTGGCATGACTCAACAGCAAAGGCGCACAGAATGCTGTTCCCTTCCCACCAAAGGTGGTCCCTATTTTTCTATTTGCATTTTTTATGTGCTTTCAAACTGCTAGGTTGGCAGAAGCTAGGACAAGGAACGGGAGCTCACCCCATTACGCGGCACTAGGGATTTGAACCACTGAACTGCCGACCTTTCGATCGACAAGCTCACCATCTTAGTCACTGAGCCACCGCGTCCCTCCATGGATTCATTACGGGAGCTCACCCCGTTACGCGGCACTAGGGATGACATATAACAGTGATGGCTAACCTTTTCCAGACCGAGTACCCAAAGCACACATGTGTGCCCGAACCCCCAAAATGCAATGCATGTGCAGCCTCTGGCCCTGCATATGCATGCACCCCCTGCATGAGCCTTCCCCGGGCAAGCATGCATGGCGCCCTGCACATGTGCATGCACCCCCACATGAGCCCCATGCTCTGCGCATATGTGCGCCCCACACATGCCCTGCCTCCTGCTCATGCATGTACACATGCCCCGTACCCCACACATGCATGGCAGCAGGGCCGGATTTTCCTATAGGCTAACTAGGCTTCAGCCTAGGGCCTCAAGATCAAGAGGGGCCTACATTCAAATTGTTAGCAAAATTAAAATTACACTTTCACTATAGGTGAAAGGGCCTCATAAGTGGAATAGCCTAGGGCCTCTTTTCATCTAAATCCGGCCCTGCATGGCAGAGACCCGAAGACAAACTGGCCAGCAGAAGGCATGCGTGCATGTGTGGCAAAGCTGAATTCTGGCAACAAGCAAAGAGCTTCGTGCCACCTCTGATTCATGTGCCATAGGTTCGCCATCACGAGTCTATAATTTGAATTAAGAACTCATTTTTTAGAAAGGATTAAACATAATAGATTTTTACAATGATTTTTCAGCACTTCTAACAGTAGAATACATGTCTTTATAGAGTGTGCACAGTTTTGAGTTACCATGTTTTTCGGCGTATAAGACGCACCGGAGTGTAAGATGCACCTTAGTTTTTGGGGAGGAAAATAAGAAAAAAGCTGATTGGCAGGTGGATCAGCCTCCCAGAATACCCCCAATCAGCTGTTCCCAGAGGTGAATTTTAGCAAGAGGTTCCTTGATTGTGAACTCTGTGCCTTGCTTTTTTTTTTTGCTTTATTTTCTGCGTCTGAAACTTCTGAAACCCTGTTTGAGAAAAAAAAATTCCTTCCTCTGAAAGCCTCCGAAACGGAGCTTCAGAAAAAAAAGCCTCTTAAGCTCTGTTTGGGGGCTTCTTTTCTGAAGCTCTGTTTGAGAAGCTGGGTGGGGCTACATTCAGAGTATAAGATGCACCCATATTTTCACCCTCTTTTTTGGGGGAAAAAGGTGCGTCTTATACTTTGAAAAATACGGTAGTTTTTTTTTTTTTTTTAACAAATCATTGTTATTTGAATTTTTGTTTTTCATAAAATGCATTGGTTCAGTTAAAGAAATCGCAGGGCTAGCGGATCAGTGAGAATTTGATGGTAATATTTAATAACTCCATTATGTTACAGAATTAATTTTTTTTTAAAAAAAAGCTTCCCTATTACAATGAGAAGCTGTAGCAATTTTATATATGCATGAGTCTTTCAGAAACTCACCTAAAGGTAGATAACAGAATCATTTTCTCTTTAAAAGATAACTGTTAGACTTTAATTTTATTATTTTTTGCTAAATCGTCTCCCCAAAAGGTTCTTACACTGGAACAATGGCATCAGAAACGGAGATAAAATCCTTTTTCATTTACTATCTCTACCAATTAGGGAAGATACTACTATATGCAGGTACTCCTCGACTTATGGCCACAATGGAATCCAAAATTTCCATCACTAAGCGAGACATATGTAAATTTTACAACCTTCCTGGCCACCGTTGTTAAATGAATCACTGTGGGGGTTAAATTAGTCACACGGTTGTTAAGCGAACCGGGCTTCCCCTTGACTTTGCTTGTCAAAAGATCGCAAAAGGGGATCACGTGACCCTCCCCGGGACACTGCGACCGTCATAAATATGAGACAGTTGCCAAGGGTCTGAATTTTGATCACGTGACCCCGGGGAGGCCGGAACAGTTTTCACAGTGTGAAAACAGGTCCTAAGTCACTTTTTCTTAGTACTGTTGTGACTTTAAACAGTCACTAAATGAATGGTTGTAAATCAGGGATTACCTTTATTCAATGAACAAGATTTGAGCCTTAATGTTGCAGCACTTTTGACTGCTTGAGACTTGATTCCTGGTCCGTTTCCTGTCGAGACCTTTAACATATTTTCGTAGCATCATCTAGCTCAGGGGTGTCAAATTTCAAAGCCCGCGGACCGGATTCGGCCCGTGGGGATGCTTAGATGTGGCCGGCGGGGCCACCCTGGAACAAGCAAAGGACTGGCCCGCAGTTCCTCTGCTGGTGAAAACGGAACTCGGGAGAATCGCGTGCGGTCCTCCCGAGCTCTGTTTTCACTGGCAGAGGATTGCAGGAGGCCGTCACAGCTGAAAACGGAGCTCAGGAGCCTGTTTCTCTGGCAGAGCGTTCGAGTCACCACCTGCGCCCCCAACACGAGTGATGTCGAGCTGGCCACGCCCATCCTGGCCACAGCCATCCCAGCCCCCTGAAGTGAAACACAACCCTGATGTGGCCCTCAATGAAATTGAGTTTGACACCCCTGATTCTAGCTTTCTTTGAGGCGCCGTAAAGCTGTCCTGTTGTTTGGTACAAGTTATTAGTAAAGATCGTGCCGTGATCAATCACAGTAATTGCGTGTTCCTTTGTGGGTTGTGGGCAGAGGTGGGCTGCTGCCGGTTCAGACTGGTTTCGACGAACCGATAGTTGCGACCTGTTGCAACCTGCGGGTGGGCCCGCCACGCCCATCGGCCCCGGTGCTACGTTGTCCTATTTAACCACATTTTTTAAGCCCTGTGCATGCATGCAAGCTGCACCTGAGACCAAACTCTGCATGGAATGCCCCGCGTTCTCACATTTTCAGTGCTGGGCAAACCGGTTGTTAATTCATGTTCCCTCCACCTCTGGTTATGGGAATTGATAGCTGGTTAGCAATTTTTGGAATTATAATCCCAACAGATCTTGAAGGAGAATATTGATAGAAGCTCTACTGATATACAGAATGGTCTATATTTAAAAAGACAGATGCACAAAGAGTTTTATTTACTAAAGGGGAAATTCTTTTATTCAGATTCTGTGCTGTTTCCTGAGGGAAATTAAATAAAGACCTAGAACACTAACAATAAAGAACACTAACAATAAAGATTGTTAGCGTTCAGTTTTTACTGTAGCACAAATAATTCTGATAATTCTTTTATGTGAATCCTGGCAAATGAGTCAGTCAGTTTCACTTCTGAAAGTTTCGTTAACTTTTACAAAAGCGATGACGGTTCGTCGTGCACTCCAAGAGGTATTTATTTTATGCTTTTTAATCTACTAAATCTGAAAAGCGCCTTACTGAGTGATAAATTGCTTTTGATATCTTTTTGGTAACTGAAAGATGGAAATATATATATATTCACATGTGAAAGAGTGATTTATTTTATTGGGAAATTGTCAGCTTTTTCCCTTATGGGATGAGGAAAAAGGATTTGTGATGTATAAAGGCCCTTGTTTATTTTTCCTTTAATTGAATATCGAACAGGTGTGGGACAAGCAACAGTATCTACAGGTAAAATCTACCTGGGAGTAAAGTAGCTTTTCTCAGAAATAGGAAAAAGAAAATAAACTTTGGTTTTGTTTCTTTATGGTGCTTTCTATGATTTTTTTTTCACTCCTGCAAAGATCAGTGGGGCCAGGAGTCTAGTTTGTTCATTGATTTTGCCCCATTTTAATAATCTTGGCCTCCTTAGTATATATGGCATTTGGAAAATTATTCAGATTTCCAATTTTTTTTTCCAGGTTGGTGGGGAACGTTGTTATTGCTATGGAAGCTTTATTTGTCTTCATTTATTCACATTATGTAGCACGATAGTCTACACTAAGCCTTGTTGTAGACTTGGAAAGTGTATTCAATTCAGTAAATTCAAGGGTCGAATGCAATAAAAAATATTCAATGGATGTAGAATCAACAACGGCTCCAGTTTCTGGAGTTTTGTCAAAATAATAAAATGTGTATCTTGATGTCACAGGAAAAGCTGTGTGTCAGGGTTCCAACGGATGCCCTAATTAAATCATGAGCCTCGAGCCAAGCTTCAAAAGACATCCAGTTATTTATTAGGAGCTCCATGTTCCCAAATGAAGCCAACTCTGACCCCACGTAATTTACGGCCCTAATCATTTCCCTCCTCTCCCCAGGGTGTGTCATCAATCATATTCGCCAACAGAGCAATTTTGCGGTTTGTAGAGTCCACTCCCCTCCGGCCGCTGTGGGTAACCCTGGGAGACAGCCTTGAGACAGATATGTCTGGAATGCACTCCTGTCTTTGGCTGCTGGCTGCTTTGTCAGTTTTCCATCCCCCTTGCGTATGGCAACTCGAGAGCAGTCCAGAGATGCCTTGCGAGTTGAAACTCTGTACATGATCTCATCATGCATATTCCAAAGAGTAGAGTTTACATGGTGTGTATGTTGTGTGATATGAAGGCATATAGGAGATAATAGAGGATTTCCCCTGTCTAAACTCAGTCTACAAGTTTCACGGATCAAGGATTTTTAATCAGAAACACAACTGTCATAAATATGAGCCAGTTGTCAAGCATCCGAATGTAAATCACGTGACCATGGGGATGCTGCAATGGTCGTAAGTGTGAAAAATGGTCGTAAATCCATGTCAACAGTCCCAGATTGTTGGGGGCAACAGGCTGACTCTGTAAACTGCTTAGAGAGGGCTGTAAAACACTATGAAGCGATATATAAGTCTAAGTGCTACTGCTATAAGTAACTTTTTTTCCAGTGCCATTTTAACTTCAAATGTCACTAAATGAATAATTGTAAATTGAGGATTACCTGTATTAAGCTTCCCCTTTCTTCTAATTTCATTTTCATTTTCCAGGTTTCTGTTCTTAATTTGGTAAAGCAGCGTCTTTATTTAGCTTGTGGGATATTTGAACTGTTATTCAAAGGGAGAAAAAAAAAAGGAGGGAATCTCCAGATTTTGTTTTAAACCTTTTTTTTTCTTTTTTGCTTCAAAAAACTTCTAGAACCATAAAAAACAAAAAGAGATGATTTTTAGAGCCAGTTTCATGCATACCCTCTTGTGCTTGAAACAATATCGGGGTTACATGTCTAAATGCATACATACATAACCATTCGCGCTGTTCTCTTTAGAGATAAAAGATAAAAAGCTATTTTCTTTAGAGATAATGAAAGTGCAGAAGAAACTGAAAGCAAAAAATTAAAGGCGTGAGATCAAAAGAAAAGGGAATTATAGCTTAAATTAATATATACCAACCTCATTTGTTTTACACCTCTGTAACCTTCTTCCATACAACATCTTTTTATTATTATTATCATGTTCTCACTGCGCAACTTGGATTATATTTAATGTTTTCCCTCTCTTGCCTTTGAAGATCTCAACAGCTCAAGCTAACTTTTTTCAGTCTTCGTTTTTTTTCTTCCTTTTAATGCATTTATTCTCCCTTTGATACTTTCTATTTATTCCACATCAACTCTTCTTATAGTGATCTTCCAATTCTTCTTATAGTGATCCACTCATATTTGGATCCTGTCTACATTCATTCAGAACATTATCATTCGGGATCGTTCCTCTTCTTGTTTTACTACTAATTAAAACTACTACTACTTGTTTTACTACTACTTTTCTTGCTTTACTATGTCCTAGGGAATTGATTCCCTGTTGCATTCAACTTTTACACCACTCACTTCTGTAGTATGAAACCAGTAAATATATACCTGTTACACGCAGCTGTTTGCATTTGTTCACAAGCATTCGTGCTCTGTCCATTTTCTCATCTTTAGTAAATATCCTACAACAAATCAGATTTGTTTTTATTTAACGGCTGTGTTAATCCCGTCTTGAACTTTCAACTGAACCGAGTCCCTCGAATGTGGGGAAATAATCTATGTTTTTCTCGAAGGCTTGAATTTTGAAGCTTCCTCACTCCCCCTTAACCGGGGTGGGTTCGCAGGGGTTCGTGAGAATCTCTAGCTAAGATTCTGTGCAGTTTGTAGAACCCCCAAATCCTACTCCTGGCTGGCCCCGCCCACTCCACCCCACCCCTCCCAGGAGTCCACACGCAGCCTGTTTTGGATGCAAGTAAGTGCAGGGTATGTGCGGAGGCTCAGGGAGGGTGAAAAACGGGCCTACCGGAAGTTCAGGAAGGCCAGAAACGGGCCCTTTTTTGGCCTCCAGAGGGCCTCTGGTGCCTGGGGAGGCCATTTTCGCCCTCCTGGAGGCTCGAGGAAAACCTACGGAACCTGGGAGGCCAAAAACACCGCCGCCGCCGCCACCGTGGTGCAGGAGGCCAACTAGACCACACCCACCATGGCCATGCCCATCCAGCAACTGGGCAGAGAACCCCCTGCTTAAATTTTTGAAGCCCACTCCTGCCCTTAACCATAGTTTATTGGGCATGGAGAATCCTATTGATGTAATCACAGTATCCTCTTATTTTACCCTAAGGGCACTGCCCTGTCTTCTCCCTTCCCTTCTCTCTAGAAGGGGATCTATTAAAGAGCTAATCATGTTTCTTTCTTTATAGCTCTGAATTAACAAAGGGTATCGCATTTCCCAGGGATTGTATTTATTATACTGTAATTTGATTTACGTAGCTGTGTCAGTTTTGCACTTGAAGCAAAATAGAGGAAATTTTTTTAAGTTGGTTGTAATGGAGACCTTGCAGCTTCAGCAATTTTTTGGTTTGTTTTTTTTTTTTTTTCATAACTATGCCAACTCTTCCTGTTTGGCTTTCTTTAAAAAAAAAAAAACACACACGCACACAACACAAAACTAGCAAACAAAAAAATATCTGTATCAAATTACTTGCTGCCAATCACAATTCAGAATAGAATGATAGGACACATATTATGTTTCCTATCATTCTTTATTCCATTCCATTCCATTCCATATTCTATTCTCTATTCCGTTCCATATTTTCTTTATTCCATTCCATTCCATATTCTATTCTCTATTCTATTCCATTCCATTTTCTATTCTCTATTCCATTCCATTCCATTCCATTTTCTATTCTCTATTCCATTCCATTTCTTTCCATTCCATTCCATATTTTCTTCATTCCATTCCATACCATTCCATTCCATTCCATATTCTATTCTCTATTCCCTATTCCGTTCCATTCCATTCCATATTTTCTTTATTCCATTCCATTCCATTCCATTCCATATTCTATTCTCTATTCTGTTCCTTTCCTTTCCATTCCATTCCATTCCATATTTTCTTTATTCCATTCCATTCCATTCCATATTCTATTCTCTATTACATTCCATTCCTTTCCATTCCATTCCATATTTTCTTCATTCCATTCCATACCATTCCATTCCATTCCATATTCTATTCTCTATTCCATTCCATTCCATTCCATTCCATTCCATTCCATTCCATTCCATTCCATATTTTCTTTATTCTGTTCTGTTCTGTTCTGTTCTGTTCTGTTCTGTTCTGTTCTGTTCTATTCTATTCTATTCTATTCTATTCTATTCTATTCTATTCTATTCTATTCCATTCTATTCTATTCCATTCCATTCCATTCCATTCCATTCCATTCCATTCCATTCCATTCCATTCCATTCCATATTCTATTCTCTATTCCGTTCCATTCCATTCCATATTTTCTTTATTCCATTCCATATTCTATTCTCTATTCGATTCCATTCCATATTTTCTTTATTCCATTCCATTCCATATTCTATTCTCTATTCTGTTCCTTTCTTTTCCATTCCATTCCATATTTTCTTTATTCTATTCTATTCCATTCCATTCCATTCATTCCATTCCATTCCATTCCATTCCATATTCTATTCTCTATTCTGTTCCTTTCCATTCCATTCCATATTTTTTTTTATTCTATTCCATTCCATTCCATTCCATTATTTATTTGTAATTTGGTGAAAAACCTTTGTTGCAGAGTCTTTGGCTTCCTCTTTGTGCATGCTCTGGAAACCCTGACAAAAATAATAATCTGAGCAATAGACACAAAACATCCTAATGATAAGATTGTTTCCCAACATGCATGGTTGATTTACTACACCTAGGTAGCTAATAGGTAAACTCTTAAGTACTTCAGAAAATGCTGGCTTTACATGCTTCCAATTGTTGTTGAGGAAAACTACAATTTTGTTGCTTCCGGATACAAAAGAAGATTGCCAACAAGTAACTCAACTGAAAGGCTTAATAGGTAGGTTGTACTAAACTTGTCAGTTTCAAAGCCTGCCTTTTCGTTCATAAGGTATATTAGTTGTGGCTAAAGTATATCATTTGTGAAGCTTCACCATGAAAATAGTCTTAATACGTGTCCTTCAGAAATGCTTGGCTTGAGTGATGTTGGAACAACGAAGAGTTACACGAATTGATTTATGGCATTGCTTCTTTCCGTAGTTCTTAGACTTAAGTGCAGTGGCCTAGCTATACATGTTTATGCATTGTTACTTCGTTTTTTTTTTTTTCAAATTTAAAAAAAAGAGAGGGAGGGAGGGAGGGAGGGAGGGAGGGAGGAAGGAAGGAAGGAAGGAAGGAAGGAAGGAAGGAAGGAAGGAAGGAAGGAAGGAAGGAAGGAAGGGCATTTCTGTCCAATGGGAGAAAGGAGGGAGGGAGGGAGGGAGGGAGGGAGGAAGGAAGGAAGGAAGGAAGGAAGGAAGGAAGGAAGGAAGGAAGGAAGGGCATTTCTGTCCAATGGGAGAAAGGAAGGAGAGAGGGAGGAAGGGAGAGAGAAAGGAGGGAAGGAAAGAAGAAAAGAAGGCAGGCAGGCAGGCAGGAAGGAAGGATATTTCTGTCCAATGGGAGAAAGGAGGGAGGGAGGGAGGGAGGAAGGACATTTCTGTCCAATGGGAGAAAGGAGGGAGGGAGGGAGGGAGGAAGGAAGGAAGGAAGGAAGGAAGGAAGGAAGGAAGGAAGGAAGGAAGGAAGGAAGGACATTTCTGTCCAATGGGAGAAAGGAGGGAGGGAGGAAGGAAGGACATTTCTGTTCAATGGGAGAAGGGAGGGAAGGAAGGAAGGAAGGAAGGAAGGGGCATAACTGGGAAATAACAGCTATCTCTTTCAAACAATTGGAGATGAAAAATAAGATGACAAAAATCAAAGTAAGGGGTAATAGGAAAACCAGCTTTCTTAGTCTCCTCTTGGATGTCCGATATCCAGACTCTTATGATTGAAAAGGTCTATGGAAACACTGCCAAATAAATGAATCAAAGGGGGGAAATTGTTCATTTGTTCAGACCAAGATTTTCTGCACAGAATATTTCTCTAATTTGGCTAAGATTAGGGACAAACCGATTATCATTTGAGCCAAACTAGAACGGTTACCTAACCCTGAAGCTGAGAAATACAATTTTGTAGAACAAACCGTAGCACTATCTAAAAGAAGGGGCTAGGTTAAGATAAGTTACTTGCTAAGTATTCTGACAGAGAAGAGATTTACCTTAAGCTTTCTCCAATCATCTTTTCTCAGGATAATATTTACAGTCCCCCCCATTATCTGCAGAGCAAGGTTTTTACAGGAGAGCGGGAGATTGCTCACACCTGATATTGAAGTTCCTACATAATGTCAGTCATTAACTCTTCCCCTTGCATGAGCCATGACAAAATAACACCAAAAATCCTTGCGTGTCCTACGATTGACCTTTAGCTTTCCCTCCCTCCCTCCCTTCCTTGTCTTTTCTTGTCTCTCCTTCCTTCCTTCCTTCCTTCCTTCCTTCCTTCCTTCCTTCCTTCCTTCCTTCCTTCCTTCCTCCCTCCCTCCCTCCCTTCTTTCCTTGTCTTTTCTTGTCTCTCCTTCTCCTTCCTCCCTCTCTTCTTTCCTTGTCTTTCCTTGTCTCTCCTTCTCCTTCCTCCCTCCCTCCCTCTCTTCTTTCCTTGTCTTTTCTTGTCTCTCCTTCTCCTTCTTTCCTCCTTCCCTCCCTCCCTCCCTCCCTCCCTTCTTTCCTTGTCTTTTCTTGTCTCTCCTTCTCCTTCCTTCCTTCCTCCCTTCCTCCCTCCCTCCCTCTCTTCTTTCCTTGTCTTTTTTTGTCTCTCCTTCTCCTTCCTTCCTTCCTTCCTTCCTTCCTTCCTTCCTTCCTTCCTTCCTCCCTCCCTCCCTCCCTCCCTCCCTTCTTTCCTTCTTTCCTTCCTTCCTCCCTCCCTCCCTCCCACCCTCCCTTCCTTTCTCCCTCTTTGGCATAAAATGTTATTGGTCCCTAACTCTATTTTGACTACCAACTTTCCTTCTAGTCTAGTTGCATCGAATTTAGCGGATAATGTTTTCAGCGGAATTTGTATAGTAGTAAACTATAAAAAGCAAAATAATAATAATAATAAATGAATTCGAAAGTGTACCCTAATTTAAATCGGCGAGGAAGTTCTCATTGACCTCAGCAAAGCCAGAACTGGAATTGATTACCCTTTTAACAAAGCTGTAGCTAAAATATGTTTTCTGGGTCAATAATTGCTTTGTGGAGAAGCTGAATGAAGCTTGAACTACATACAGTCTCCTCATGAGAGGAAAATACAGTTATGATTAGTTCTTCATTATGCCGCTCCAAATAATTAAAGCAACTTCGAAAATTGGTTGGCAGATTTGCCTTAATGCCATTTTGACATCCACCAAAATGAGCCTCAAATGTTTCCTCCTGTATTGTTTACAGCAAATTTGCAGACACTGTTTACGATCTCCGAGAAAATCGCACATGGCGTTTTTCTCCTAGGGGTTGTTAGAGTCGAGAACAGTGATCGTGGCATGAATATTGTATGCCTTTAAGCTGCTTTTCTGTCAGTCGATGCAATTGCTAAAATGTCAAATTAGGACCAGATTCAGCCAATTTGTCTGAAGCAAACCCTACAACAGTGATGGCTAACGTTTCTGCCATCGCATGCCAAAAGCGGGGGGAGTGCAGAGGGGTCGCGCGTGCATGTGCCCACACCCATAATTCTATGCACACTGCCCCCGCACATGTGTGTGGGACCCCCCCCCCCACTTCCCCCGCTTTTGGCACGTGATGGCACTGTGGGCCCAGTAGGCCCGTTTTTCACCCTCCTCAGGCTCCAGAGCCTTACTAGGAGCCTGGGGAGGGTGAAAACGGCCTTCCCCACCCACCCTCCGGGAGTACTCTGGAGGCCGGAAACTGCCTGTTTGCCGACTTCCAGGGAGCCCAGAAAGCCCGAAAATCAGCTGGCCGACATGCGCATGTGCATCAGAGCTGAGCTCATGTGCCCACTGATATGGTTCTGTGTGCCACCTGTGGCACGTGTGCCATAGGTTCGCCATCATGGCCCTACAATCTTAGATGGCTGGAACATATGTTGCAGGGGTGAAATCCAGCAGGTTCTGACAGGTTCTGACCGGTTCTGGAGAAAAATTTGGATTTCACCACTGATGTGCTGACTTGTTTCAGAACCACAGATTCAGCAGATATTCACCCCTGCTTGATGAAAAGTTATCTTCCAAATCTACTGCCACATTGTAGTAGTAATATTGAGCCCAACAGCTTAGTTTCTGAAACGTTTCCACTAAAAACATCTGTATGGAACATGATCGTTCCATACAGATGAAATGCTTGCCAACATCCACTGTACTATCCCAGAATATTCAGTTCCCCTATTAGTGCTGGCAAACCTTCCGTTTGGATATATGAGATACCCGGTTTCTTAAGGACAATCTTCATTACTATTGTGTCTTAGCAAATGGCCAAATCTATTCAGATCTACTTTGCAAATTGCAAAATCCATTCTAAATCTATTTACGGGGACAGTTTTCAAATTAGTTGTTTTAATTTTTTTTTCGTTTCGCCACTTTTGGCAAATGAATAGAATTTGATCATTCTTTCTCTCCTGCTATCTAATAATAGTGAAACTTTATACCTAACATTTATCAATAGTGATATTTAGTATTTAAAACAGTTAAGTTTTAAATACTAAGTATTTAAAATACTTAGTATTAAATACTAAGTTAAGGGCTCGCAACTTGGGCGTCCTCCTGGACTCACGGCTGTCTTTGGATGATCATATGACGGCCGTGGCCAGGGGGGCTTTTTATCAGGTTTGCCTGATTTCCCAGTTGCGTCCCTTTCTGGATCGGGACGCCTTGCGCACAGTCACTCACGCCCTCGTCACTTCCCGTCTGGACTATTGTAACGCTCTCTACATGGGGCTCCCCTTGAGGAGCACCCGGAGGCTCCAACTGGTCCAGAATGCGGCCGCGCGAGTAATAATGGGGGCGACCCGTCACTCCCATGTAACACCCCTCTTACGCGAGCTGCACTGGCTCCCGGTAGTCTTCCAGGTGCGCTTCAAGGTGTTGGTTACCACCTTTAAAGCGCTCCATGGCTTAGGACCTGGTTATCTACAAGACCGCATTCTGCCACCGATTGCCTCCCACCGACCGGTACGCTCACACAGAGAGGGCCTCCTCAGGGTGCCGTCAGCCAAACAATGTCGACTGGCGACCCCCAGGGGGAGAGCCTTCTCTGTGGGGGCCCCTGCCCTCTGGAATGAATTACCCCCGGACATACGAAGGATCCCCGACCTCCGCGCCGTCCGTCGTGCAGTGAAGACCCTGTTATTCCAGCAAGCCGCTCTGATGGGATAAATGATTTTAATTTGGTTTTAATGGGGTTTTAAAATTGGTTTTAAAATGAGAGTTTTAAATTCGGCCTATGATTTAATTATTTTAAACTGCTTTTAAATTCTATTTTTGTACAATGTTTTTATTATGGCTGTTCACCGCCCTGAGTCCTTCAGGAGAAGGGCGGTATATAAATAAAATAAAATAAATAAATAAAAAAAGTTTCTGGTTAAGTTTAAGATCTTTCTTTTATTTTGCTTTACTTTTACTTCTGTAATCTGAACAATTTTTTTTTTTTTTTTTTTTTTTAGTTTTTAAGAACATTTCTGACAACATGCAACCCTGTGTTAGTTAGCTATGGGGATAGATGTTGTGAGATCTCTGCCTAAGACAGAGTTCAAAGAGCCTTCATAAACTTCCTACATGGACAGCAGAAAAATACTCAACAAATAGTTTTCCTAAAACATTTTTTAACATCAGAAGACACAAAAAGGCAAGGATTCCTCTATGTTCCTAACATGAGATGAGAGTTATTAAATAATCAATAAGAAAAGGGGTGAAGAGTTAGCACAACAGATAAGAATGCACCTTCTCTATCCATGTTTGGGACACGGTGGCTCAGTGGTTAAGACACTGAGCTTGTCGATTGAAAGGTCGGCAGTTCAACAGTTCGAATCCCTAGCGCCGCGTAACAGGGTGAGCTCCTGTCCTTGTCCCAGCTTCTGCCAACCTAGCAGTTCGAAAGCACGTCAAAAATGCAAGTAGAAAAATAGGGACCACCTTTGGTGGGAAGGGAACAGCATTCCATGCGCCTTTGGCATTGAGTCATGTCGGCCACATGACCACGGAGACGTCTTCGGACAGCGCTGGCTCTTCGGCTATGAAACGGAGAGGAGCAACGCCCCCTAGAGTAGGGAACAACTAGCACATATGTGCGAGGGGAACCTTTACCTTAACTAAATTGCTGCAAATATCTAAATCCCCTTATTGTATACTCACCTCAGAGTACGTTCTATTGAAACAAGAGCTTATTTCCAACTAGATATGTTATATTGTGAGTCTTTTAAAACTCAAAATATTCCGGATTTTGTGCTCGTAATGGAGAAAAAACCCTGAAACTTTGATTTTGTTTTTGCTGATTAGATAGGTTTGTTGTTATAGGCTGGTATATACTGTTGTGTAAAACTAAAAAGTTGAGATTGTTTTCTTCTACTGTGTTAAAATGCCTTTTTTTTTCTTTTTTTCTTTCTCTACCCCACATTTTCTCTTCTTCTTTTCTTCCCCCTCCCCACACATAGTTTTCCATTACTTTTTATTTCCCTTTGTATTTTATATTTTGATAAACCCATCAAATTTGTACAGGAAAAAAAAATCCCACACAAAATAAAAACCTGGAAGCTAAAAAAATTAAAAATTGGTAGATGGGACTAAATTATCCTTGAGAAACAGAAGGATGCCATATTTTGGGGGCATCGTTTCCTGTTGCCAGCCAGTGGTGGAATTCAATTTTTTTTACTACCGGTTCTGTGGGCGTGGCTTGGTGGGCGTGGCAGGGGAAGGATACCGCAAAATCTCCATTCCCAAGAGTCAACCAAGAGCCTTGGTGGCGCAGCAGACTAAAGCGCTGTTAACTGGCACCAGCTGCCTGCAATTACTGCAAGTTCGAATCTCACCAGGCTCAAGATTGACTCAGCCTTCCATCCTTTCGAGGTAGGTAAAATGAGGACCCGGTTTCTGGGGCAATAAGCTGACTTTGTATAAAAAAGAACACTGCTTGGGGGCCCCCGAAAGCCCTACTAAGCAGATATATACAAAAGTATGAAGGCTATTGCTTAACGCATTGTAAGCCGCCCTGAGTCTCCAGAGAAGGGCAGCATATAAATCAAACCAATAAATAAAGAACCTGTAGTACAGTGGACTAAGCACTGTTATTAACATCTGCTGCTTGCAATTACTGCAAGTTCAAATCTTCCCAGGCTCAAGGTTGACTCAGCCTTCCATCCTTTCTAAGGTAGGTAAATTGAGGACCCAGATTGTGGGGGCAATAAGCTGACTTTGTATAAAATATACAAAAGTATGAAGGCTATTGCTTAACGCATTGTAAGCCGCCCTGAGTCTCCGGAGAAGGGCGGCATATAAATCAAACCAATAAATAGATAGATAGATAGATAGATAGATAGATAGATAGATAGATAGATAGATAGATAAATAAATAAATTCCCACCCCACTCCAGAGGAAGGATATTAACACAGCTATTAACACAGTTATTGACACAGCTGCCTGCAATTACTGCTGGTTTGAATCTCTCCAAGGCTCAAAGTTGACTCAGCCTTCCATCCTTTCTAAGGTAGGTAAATTGAGGACCCAGTTTGTGGGGGCAATAAGCTGACTTTGTATAAATATACAAAAGGATGAAGGCTATTGCTTAACGCATTGTAAGCCGCCCTGAGTCTCCGGAGAAGGGCGGCATATAAATCAAATTAAAAAAAAAACAAATCCCCATTCCCTCCCCACTCCTGGGGGAAGGATATTGCAAAATCTCCATTCCCACCCCACTCTGGGACCCAGCCATTTGCCGGTTCTCCGAACTACTCAAAATTTCCTCTACCGGTTTTCCAGAACCCGCTGAATAGCACCCCTGTTGCCAGTTTGATCTAATAATGGAGAAACGAATCAATGAATGAAAACCCTGCCACTAAATGAATCTATTGGCAGTTCCTTAAAAGAGTGGTACAAAACTAATCAGACAGTGCTTGCATCAATATAAGAATCAAAGCCAGTCCCAAATGGTAAATGATTTGGGTAAGTAGAGGGATCCCATAAAACTCCAGAATAAAGTGAGGTTACGCTAGAGAAAGGAGATTTTTTTTTTTTCATCTCTCAATAGCTGTCTTTGAAGGCGGTTCATTATTATAACCTGAAATTATTCACAGAGGGTTTCTTAGTCCCTAAACTAATTTGATTCCACTGTAATCACGAGAACCCCTGCAAAAGCAATGCCTTTTAAAAGCATGCAGACTGTTTGGATGGCAACCACTCAATACAAATCAGCTAAGCAGCGTTAGACTTTTAATCAGGGAGTAAATGGCACAAAGAAAGCGAAAAGAGGTTTAGCGAAAAGACTGGGATGGCCTGAAGGGAAATTGGGTTTGAATAAGAGATTTTATATTTAGAATTGTAGTGCATGGTAACTTTGTAGGAAACTGGGTGGAAATAGGTTAGTTTATTGACTGATTAGTTTAAGCAAAGGGATTTTTAAGTGATATATTTAGGGGAGTGGAGGAAATGGATAGAATTGAATAAATGTTAAATTTGGATGTAGGGATAAGGCTGCTTTGAAATGTTATATTAATATATATAAAAGATTAAATGTTAAAGTAGGAAATGTTGTTGTAATAATATATAGATATAGGTTTGGCGGAGGAGAAAAAGGGCAGATTATTGCTAAAATGGGAGTTATAATAATATTATGCTAAGGGTCAGTATTTAGAGGAGGGAGTAAGGGAATGGTAAAATATTATGTAATTAGTTATGAATTAGGTTATTGTTGTGAAGAAGAAGTCACAGGGAGGGATGGGTGGTGAGGGGGGGTTAAGGAGGAGGGGGGGAAAAGGGGAAAAAACTTGTATTTGAAAACTTTTTCAATAAAAAAAAAAGAGAGATTTTATTGCTATGTATTTATTTATTTATTATTTATTTATTAGTTTTATTTCTATACCGCCCTTCTCCCGAAGGACTCAGGGCGGTGTACAGCCTGATTAAAAGCACAAAGACAGACAAAACTTAAAAATAATTAAAATTATTAAATGATAGGCCCAATTTATAAAACCCCAAATTTAAAATCCCATATTTAAAAACCAATTAAAATCTTTACATTGATAGCCCAGCCTGGCGGAACAACAAGGTTTCGAGGGCACAGCGAAATACACGGAGGTCGGAGATCTTACGCATTTCTGGGGGCAGTTCATTCCACAGGGCAGGGGCTCCCACAGAGAAGGCCCTCCCCCTGGGTGTCGCCAGCCAACATAATTTGGCCGATGGCACCCTGAGGAGACCCTCTCTGTGGGAACAAACTGGCTGGTGGGAGGCTACTGGTGGCAGAAGACGGTCTCGAAGGTATCCAGGTCCAATGCCATGTATTTGTATTTATTAGTTTTGCAAATAACTCAAAGTGGTGAACATATCCAATACACCGTACTCTTCCTGTGTTCCCCAAAACAACAAACCTGTGAGGTGGGTTGGGCTCAAGGGTGGGTTCTACTTACCTTTACTACTGGTTAGCAATGGGGCCGCGTGCGCGGACGCTTCTGTGCATGTGCAGAAGCTTCCTGATGACGTCGGGGTCGGTGGGAGGAGCCTTCCGCTGGTTTTACTACCAGTTCTATAGAACCGGTCCAAACCGGGGGCAACCCACCACTGGTTGGGTTGAGAGAAAAGCATTGGCCCAAAGTCACCCGGCTGGCTTTCATGGCTAAGGCGGGACTAGAACTCACTGTCTCCTGTGATTGGCCCAAAGTCACCCAGCTGAATTTCATGGATAAGGCAGGACTAGAATTCACCATCTCCTGTGATTGGCCCAAAGTCACCCAGCTGGATTTCATGGCTAAGGCGGGACTAGAACTCAACATCGCCTGGTGATTGGCCCAGAGTCACCCAGCTGGCTTTCATGGCTAAGGCGGGACTAGAACTCACTGTCTCCTGTGATTGGCCCAAAGTCACCCAGCTGGATTTCATGCCTAAGGCGGGACTAGAACTCACCATCTCCTGGTGATTGGTCCAAAGTCACCCAGCTGGCTTTCATGCCTAAGGCGGGACTAGAACTCAACATCGCCTGGTGATTGGCCCAGAGTCACCCAGCTGGCTTTCGTGGCTAAGGCGGGACTAGAACTCACTGTCTCCTGTGATTGGCCCAAAGTCACCCAGCTGGCTTTCATGGCTAAGGCGGGACTAGAACTCACTGTCTCCTGTGATTGGCCCAAAGTCACCCAGCTCGATTTCATGGCTAAGGCGGGACTAGAACTCAACATCTCCTGATGATTGGCCCAAAGTCACCCAGCTGGCTTTCATGGCTAGGGCGGGACTAGAATTCACTGACTCCCATTTTCTAGTCTAGTATACAATGAGAGAAATTTAGATAACCCAAAATTCTTGTCTATGTAGCTCAGCCTTACCTGTCCTTATTCATGTCACCATTCCTACATTGATTTATGTATTAATAGTGTGTTGAGTTTAGGTGTAAAATAACCATCCTTGATTTTATTTATGTGCATACAATTTACATTTTTTAAAAATATTGGTACAAGTACAAAGCTTAAATTACGTTCTATACCTAAAACAGTAATAAAATCGTAGACGCTCAAAAGGCAACCATTTAAGAAAACAACTGAAGAAGAATTTAAAAAATGAATACGTTAAAAAAAGAAAAGAGAAAAAAAATCTATAGATCATAAGGAGGAAAGAAAAAAAGAACCACAGCTAGTAATACAATGTCACACAACATTGTGAGTTTTGATTTTAAAAAATAACTGGCATTCTTCTATGATGTTAAATAGCTTAAATTGTTGTTGTTAGTTGCGAAGCCCTGTCCGACCCATTGTGACCTCATGGACAACATTCCTCCAGGCCTTCCTGTCCTCTACCATCCTCCAGAGTCCATTTAAGGTCACGCCGACTGCTTCAGTGACTCCATCCAGCCACCTCGTTCTCTGCTGTCCCCTTCTTCTTTTGCCCTCCATCGTTCCCAGCATTAGGCTCTTCTCCAGTGAGTCCTTCCTCCTCATTAGGTGGCCAAAGTATTTGAATTTTGTCTTCAGGATCTGGCCTTCTAAAGAGCAGTCAGGGTTGATCTCCTCTAGGACTGACCAGTTGGATCCCCTTGCAGTCCAAAGGACTCGCAGGAATCTTCTCCAGCACCAGAGTTCAAAGACCTCCATTCTTTGGCGCTCAGCCTTCCTTATGGTCCAACTTTCACAGCCGTCCATTGCAACTGGAAACACCATAGCCTTGACTATATGTTCTTTTGTTGGCAGGGTGATGTCTCTGCTTTTTAAGTAAGCTATCTAGATTTGCCATAGCTTTCCTCCCCAGGAGCAAGTGTCTTTTAATTTCTTGGCTGTGGTCCCCATGTGCGGTGATCTTGGAGCCCAGGAAAAAGCGAAAATAGATTAAATGCATCATTGCAAATCAACTTTTAAACAAATTAAGCCTGAACTGTGTCGTCTAGTCTTATCTCACCATTGATTTTGTCTCTCTGTTGAATTCAAAGTCTGAAACCTTTAAAACCGGATATATACGCACATGGTTCCTTCCAAAAATCACAATTTTGTAACATTCTAGCCTCAAGAAATCCATCTCGGTTCGTAAACAGACCAATTGTAAACTTACACGCCCGCCATGGTTTCATATTTTAAAAAATGCAAAGAAGACGTAAGCAAAAACTCTACGAGAAATAAAATCCAATTTGTTGGTCAATTTAGAAAGGCTGTGGCTGTTTAGTGATAAAAATCACGTCTGCACCACTTCGCATGGCTTGTATTTTGTCCGTTTGCAGCATTCGCTTCAGCCTTAAACGGTGCTCAACTTTCTCACGTGACATTTGTTATCTTGTAAATTTACATTGCAAGAAATATTTTCTTGGTTATGTCTGTGGGTTGTATTGCTAAACTCCCGAGCTGTGCTTATAAAAACTTAATTCAAAGGCTTTTTAGAATCTCAGGATGTTTTGCTTCTGATCTCAGTATATCCGAAGTCTCGGGAAACTTATTTATGGTTGAAATGAATTAGATGCTTCTCTCGGGATAAAAATTAAAAAAAAAAAAAGGAGCATCTTAAATTCTATTCAGAGTATAAATGTGATAACAGATTAAATAGAAATGCATGCAGCCTCAAATGAATGTAGGAATCAAATATAATTAAAACTGATAATTTAGTCTGCGAACAACAGAAATTAGTTTTTATTTTGATGGACAAAAGTAAAACTAAAACCTAAGGAAAAGAAATAAAACTCGGTTGTATTGCTTTAATTGTAAATATATCTGATGCAGTGGTGGGTTTCAAATTTTTTTTACTACCGGTTCTGTGGGTGTGGCTTGGTGGGCATGGCTTGGTGGGCATGGCACGGCTTGGTGGGTGTGGCTTGATGGGCGTAGCATGGGAAGGATACTGTAAAATCTCCATTCCCTTCCCAGTCCAGGGGAAGGTTACTGCAAAATCCCCATTTCCTCCCAATCAGCTGGGACTCAGGAGGCAGAGAATAGATGGGGGCGGGGCCAGTCAGAATTTTTACTACCGGTTCTCCGAACTACTCAAAATTACCGCTAACGGTTCTCCAGAACTGGTCAGAATCTGCTGAAACCCACTTCTGCTCTGGTGTGCAAAAAGATTGCCTTTCGTAAAAGCCTAGGAAATGATTATTCTTATGATTTTCTCAGAAATTAAAGCAGACTTCTCTCTGGTTTAGTTAATTTAATGAATTGCATCCTATTCAATATTGTTTTGTGCAAAATGACACCTTCTCAGAACATTAAAGATAAAAGGATAAAGAAGATACAGAATATTTTTTTTAAAACATGGAACTTCTTTTATCAACGGCTTGATAATAGAGGTAGAGATTAGAAAATGGATAAATATGATTATGTGTAAGCAAATTGATCCAGACAATACACAGTTCACAAAGCGCTTATGTATGTTAAAAAAAAATGTATAAATAAACTTTATATATAAAAAAGAAGGGTTCTAGGAAGACACTTAACATACATAAATAGCTTTAGATTATTATGTTTACATCATCAAAATCATCGGCAAAATACAGGAGTGCTGAAGACTTAGAAATTCCTGTTAACTACAGTACTGGCCAAAATTGTGGAAATCTTTTGGGAAAAGCGTATTTTTGAGGTTTGATGGCTAATAACACCACTTTTTGGGGGGGAGTTCCAAGAGAATCCTATTCCTCTGCTGGAATGGCCTGGGAATAGCCCAGACCTTCACCCAATTGAAAATCTTTGGAGCCGACTAAAGAAACTTGTTGGTCAGAAGCAACCCAGCAATAAAACCCAGTTAACAGAAGCCATCATTCAATCTTGGTTTCACATTAGAACAGCTACAGAACTCAAAGACTTGGTTCCCTCCATGGGAAGATGTTGCAAGGCCGTAATTCATGCTAAAGATTACCCAACGAAGCATTAACTGACATGGGGATCTTTTTTGTATATCTCCTTTTTTCTACGGTGATCATTTTTGTATATCTTGTTTTTTCTCTGTGTTTCACTTTTCTTCTTTATACTGTAACTGCTATTCTAATAGCAAATCCTTCCTAAAAGTTATTGCATTAGATTCTTGATTAAATGATCTTTCCATTGATATATAATTTTATGGTGCTTGTTGCAATATTTTCAGGATCAGACTCAATAAGATTAGTAAGAGTTAAAGGTTTAAATATATTTCCTTTTATTTACAATAGGCATTCTATATTCACTGAACATTCACAGATAGAAGCAGGAAAGTGGGGGCAAACAGCTCCTTATATATGTACAATGGGTGGAGCTAGATATGGGAGTGGTGAATTATGAATACATTAAGAAGTGAAGAATAAGTTAACCCCTGATACCCCGTTTATACATTATTTACACATTATAGAATAAGGCATTTACATCTGACAGTACTACTCCAAAAAAAGTGATGTTATTAGCTAGTTTTAGAAAATGCACCTTTTCCCAAATGGTTTTCCACAATTTTGTCCACTTCTGTAGAGTTATGAATAGGCCCTTTTCGCTGATAGCTTTATTGAAGAGGTTTGCATTATGAAGGATAACGTGCATAGGGCTGTTTAATTTATACACTTCAAACTCATTCGGGGCTTGACTGATGCGAAACCGATCACTGTGAATAAAAGAGAAAGTTTGAGTCAATGCTTCTGTGACTTAAATGCCATTAATCCTCAAATGCTCAGAAGCAATTTGCTAAGCACTTCCTAAGTTGCAAGGCGCATCTTAAATTAACGGCCAAAGCCTGTCACTGTTTTAGAAAATTGCTACTGTATGTTTTCCCTTGTAATTAGAAGTTTATACAATGGGGGATTGTTGGTAATTGGTTGCTAGCTTGCTTGGTCATTTTTACGGCACTGTGGGTTGCCACGATGAATGTCTTTATTTAGAAAGTTTCCAGGTTTTTTTTCATTCTTTCAGAGTGCAATATTTACCATCGCTCTGATTTTATTAGTTGGGAAAATAAATGTTAGGCTTGCATGCAACAGTCCCTGTTTAGGAAAAGCTTTCTCCCCCAATCTCTGCCGGATATCCTCTTCTTGTTACTATTTCCTACCTTTGCTGCAAAATTCTCAAACTCCCTCCCTACTTCAGTGGTGAAATCCAATTTTTTTTTACTACCGGTTCTGTCGGCGTGGCTTGGTGGACGTGCTGTGGCTTGGTGGGCATGGCTTGGTGGGCGTGACAGGGGGAAGGATACTGCACAATCTCCATTCCCACCCCACTCTGGGGCCAGCCAGAGGCGGTATTTGCCGGTTCTCCGAACTGCTCAAAATTTCCGCTACCAGTTCTCCAGAACCTGTCAGAACTTGCTGGATTTCACCCCTGCTCTATTTCCTACTTTTTTCCCCGAGTGTTTTCAAGACCCCACACTATGGATAAATCAATTTTCCAAATTTTCTCTAGTTCCATGACGTCTTCTATTGCTTCTGGATTGCCCAATTAATCATGTGGCCTTCAGATTGTTTAAGTCTGCAGAATGTACAGATTTGTGAACATAGAATAGAATAGAATAATAAGGTTGGAAGGGACCTTGGAGGTCTTCTAGTCCAACCCCCTGCCTAGGCAGGAAACCCTACACCACTTCAGACAAATGGTTATCCAACATCTTCTTAAAAACTTCCAGTGTTGGAGCATTCGCAACTTCTGGAGGCAGGTTGTTCCACTGGTTAATTGTTCTCACTGTCAGGAAATTTCTCCTTAGTTCTAGGTTGCTTCTCTCCTTTATGAGTTTCCACCCATTGCTTCTTCCGATGCTTTGGAGAATAGCTTGACTCCCTCTTCTTTGTAGCAGCCCCTGAGATATTGGAAGAGTGCTATCATGTCTCCCCTAGTCCTTCTTTTCATTAAACTATTGATTACCGTGTTTCTCCGAAAATAAGACCCTGTCTTATATTATTTTGAACCCTGAAATAAGCACTTGGCCTTATTTTCAGGGAGGTCTTATTATTTCGGGGCGTGTGGAGCAAGACGGGGGATCTTCTTGCCATCTTACCCGATTTCCAGCTGTCTCCCTAACCCTAACCAGAGGAAATGGTGGGGACTGGCTGCACATGCGTTTAAATATTTTTGGGGTGGGCTTATTTTCAGGGGAGGTCTTATTTTCGGGGAAACATGGTAGTTTAATGAAATATCTATTAGTTTATAATATAAAATACAAAAGAAAATAATAGGAAAATAAGGAAGGGAAGAAAGGGAAAGTGTAGGGAAAAGGGGGAAAAGAATGAAAAGGCATTTGACTTCCGACTCCCTTTGGTGAAGTAGAATAAGATAATAGCATCAAACCTCAACTTTTTACTTTTACATAATAGTATAAACCAGCCATTTCTCTAACAACAAACCTATCTAACCGGTAAAATCCCTAATCAAAGTTTCATTATTTTCCACCTCAGGCACCAAATCCAGAAGCGGTTTCAAAGTAGAAACAAAAAATAATTCTATTTTTTTTTCCTTGATCAAAGCAGTCAATTTAGCTATCTTTGCTAACTCCACCAATTTTTGCAGCCATTCATCCATCTTGGGGATCAAAATGTCTTTCCATTTTTGTGCATAAAGTAATTTTTCTGCCATCAACATATATAACATCAAAGTTCCCCATTTTTTTCCAAGTCTTTTTTCACTAAACCCAAAACAAAAGTTTCTGGTTTTATCTTTATGTTCACTTTGAGAATCTTCTGTAATAAGATGTGAATTTCTTTGTTGGATTTGTGAACATACAGTAGTGGCCAAAATTGTGGAAATCTTTTGGGAAAAGTGTATTTTCTAAAACTAGCTAATAACACTCCCTTTTTTTTGGAGTAGTACCATAAAATTATATATCAATAGAGAGATAATTGCATCAAGAATGTAATGCAATAACTTTTATGAAGGATTTGCTACCCTGTTTCCCCGAAAATAAGACATCCCCTGATAATAAACCCTATCGGATTTTTGAGCGCATGAGCTAAAATAAGCGTCCCCCTGAGAATAAGCCCTCCCTGAAAATATTTAAACGCAGAGCTGGAAATCAGGTATGATGGCAAGAGGAGCCCCATCTTGCTCCATGCACCCCAAAATATTAAGATCTCCCCGAAGATAAGGCCAAGCGCTTTATTTCAGGGTTCAAAAAAATATAAGACAGGGTCTTATTTTTGGGGAAACACGGTATTAGAATAGCAGTTACAGTATAAAGAAGAAAAATGAAACATGAGATATACAAAAATGATCCCCATGTCAGTTAATGCTTAGTTGGGTAACCTTTAGCATGAATGACGGCCTTACAACGTCTTCCCATGGAGTGAACCAAGTGGCTCCATAGATTTTCAGTTGGGTGAAGGTCTGGGCTATTCCCAGGCCATCCCAGCAGTGGAATGGGATTGTCTTGAAACTCCAAAAAAAAAGTGGTGTTATTAGCCATCAAACCTCAAAAATACACTTTTCCAAAAAGATTTCCGCAATTTTGGCCACGACTGTATCTAGAACATGAAGTGAAGCAAGCAAGCTTATTTCCAAAAGTAGAAACACGTGAACTTAAAATGCATATAGAACTAGCTAGTTTTGAATCAGTAAATGGGTGTTTTTTTCCTCTTCAAAAATAATAAAGCAAGATCTTAAACTCTGGGCCACAGCTACACATTACACACCTACGTATGCTCTTTGCAAAAGATGAGTGATTCACATTCTAATAGTTGGTGGTTTTTTTAGGAACTATTTACATCCCTGACACATTTTTTAAGGAAAAGCTACAGGACTTCAGCGCACTTCAGCCAAGAACTACTAATTATAATGATTAGCGAAGCATTTCTATGCAACCTTTTTCCAAAGCTAATCTGTCTGAAAACATGTTTAAAAATTAGCGTGAAACAATAAAGAAGTTGAAATTGAAGATCAAAATTTTTAAAACATTTCAACTTATACGTAAATAGATAAATAGATATGGATGGATGGATGGATGGATGGATGGATGGATGGATAGGGATGGATAGATAGACAGACAGACAGACAGACAGACAGACAGACAGACAGACAGACAGAGATGGATGGATGATAGATAGATAGATAGATAGATAGATAGATAGATAGATAGATATGGATAGATAGATAGATAGATAGATAGATAGATAGATAGATAGATAAGATAGATAGATAGATAGATAGATAGATAGATAGATAGATAGATAGATAGATAGATAGGGATGGATGGATAGATGGATGGATGGATGATAGATAGATAGATAGATAGATAGATAGATAGATAGGGATGGATGGATGGATAGATGGATGGATGGATGGATGATAGATGGATGGATGGATGATAGATAGATAGATAGATAGATAGATAGATAGATAGATAGATAGATAGATAGATAGATGGATGGATAGGATGGATAGGGAGGGAGGGAGAGAGAGAGAGAGGGAGAGATGTGGGTAGGTGGGTGGGTACTCAGGCAGGCAGGCAGGCAGGCAAGCAGACAGACAGACAGACAGACAGACAGACAGACAGACAGATGATAAATAGACAGGTAGACACACACACACACACACACACACACACACCAATAATGTGAGAAAAAGAATTGTCCAAGGATCCATTTACCTAAACCAATTATTGGGAGCCTGACAAATATTTTGCCGTATATGTTCCATTCTTCATCAGTTTTTCTTTAAGGTAACCATTTGCCATAAGCACCTTCTGACTTTCTGTTGTACATTACTTTCTTTTGTTTTTATTTCCTGAATTGAAAACACATAATTTATAACCACTCAGAAACAAACAAAAAATAAAATAAAAAAAAACCCAAGGAAAATGAAGCCACAAAGCTAGGAAGTGACTAATGGATGCAATTATAGGCGAACCAAAAACTTTTAACTTGCAAGGAAATAACTTTATTAGTCCAGCTTCCTGTTTTCCTATTAATCTGAGTGTGATTATTATGATTATTATTATTTTCCTCAGGAGGCGTTGTGGATAAGGATCTCCGTCACTACCTCAATCTGCGGTTCCAGAAGGGTTCGGTGGATCACGAGCTTCAGCAGATCATAAGAGACAACCTCTACCTCCGAACTGTGCCATGTGAGTTCAAAATAAAGGAGTGGCCAAAATTGTGGAAACTTTTTGGGAAAAGTGTATTTTTGAGGTTTGATGGCTAATAACACCACTTTTCTTTTTTTTTTTTTTGAGTTCCAAGATAATCCTATTTCACTGCTGGAATGGCCTGGGAATAGCCCAGACCTTCACCCAATTGAAAAATCTATAGAGCCGACTAAAGAAACTTGTTAGCTGGAAGCGACCCAGCAATAAAACCCAGTTAATAGAAGCCATCATTCAATCTTGGTTTCACATGAGAACAGCTGCAGAACTCAAAGACTTGGTTCACTCCATGGGAAGATGTTGTAAGGCTGTAATTCATGCTAAAGGTCACTCAACGAAGCATTAACTGACATGGGGATCATTTTTGTATCTCTCATTTTTTCTACGGTGATCATTTTTGTATATTTCGTTTTTTTCTATGTGCTTCACTTTTCTTCTTTATACTATAACTGCTATTCTAATAGCAAATCCTTCCTAAAAATTATTGCATTACATTCTTGATTAAATTATCTTTCCATTGATATTAGCTAGTTTTAGAAAATACACTTTCCCCAAAAGGTTTCCACAATTTTGGCTGCTACTGTATATATTTTGGGTTTTTGATAGTGTGTCAAGTCTATGGATTTTTACGCGTGTCCTGGTGAATAATAGGAGTCGTGTTTTCATTCTAGTACACTTGTGTGGCCATCTTGATTTATTCTTACGGTTTGGGCTCAGCTGGTGTTGAAAGTTTCATGTCAGGCGTGATAAAATGTTTAATGAGTTGACTAATTCTGCTGAAAACAAAAATTATAGGGTGTAACAAGTGGCATCCTATAACAGGTGGAATAGCCATATATTGTACGCAGATTTTTTTCAGTGGTGACTGAGTGGATCTGTAAATTTTTACACATGTAAAGATTTTGGAAGATTAAAGAATTGAGGGAACATTGTCTTTTAGCAAAAGCATTATTTAAGATTATATACTTGTATACTTTTAACACACAAAAAAATTAATGTTGCCTTTGATCTGTAAATGTTTGATATACATACATTATATTCCAATATCTGGTAAAGAGAATTGCCGTCAGTGAGTTGGACGGCCATATAAATTTATTTAATATATAAAGACATATAAGGGTACATGTGGAGATATAAAACATGGATTTAATAACAGCCAGAATGGAGGCAGCGTTTGTAGTTTTGTAAATCAGAAAATTGAAATGAGGATTTATTTTTCTTGATAAATGCTTTTAAACCAGCAGTGGAAATTAATTCTTGATTAGGATTGCTAAATTTACATTACAGGGTGATTAGTGGAAGATCCTTGTGGCTGTTATTTGTGTTGTATTGTATAAATATTTGGAAAGCTCGGAACTGAGTTTTTAAAATAATTGTGCAAAAAAAAGACTTAAACGTGTATATCTTTTGTTTAAAGTGGAAAGAGAGTTTGTCAGTAAACAAATGATCTGAAACACACCGCCTGAATGATAAAAGCACAATTGTTCCAAAGTTAAGAGGCTGACTAAAATTGAACGAAACGATCCTAGTAGTTCCTATCATTCTATTTTTATGTTATCTCAGATGTGAAACCAAGCGGAATATAAATAACAAGGAAGGTGTAAATATGTTGGATTCCCTGCTTTATCCGAATGCCTGCTGGATCACAGGGGAAATGAGACGGTCGCTAGACTGATTCTCAGGAACAATATTGTGCCATTCCAGGGTTTAGATTTTGCTAGTGGATTCTAGAGAGGTGTTGTGGTCCGCCAGCAGCCTGCAGAGCTGGCAGCGGAGTCGGACAGTGAGGAGGCTGAGGAAGAACAGGGGCCAGTCCTGGAGGCTGGGGAAGGCCTGGATGAGGGCTCTGCATCGGAGGCAGAGATGGGGCCAGGGCCATCGGGGAGTGATGTGCGGACTCCGGAGCCTCCAGAGGCTGACAGCAGAGAGGCAGAGGAACAGGAGGAGCCTGTTCCTAGTGCACATATGAGAAGAGCTGCCAGAAGGCAGGAGCAGCTAAAGCAAAAAGGACGACTCAGGAGTAAGGCCAAGAGATGATTGGCCCCTCCCATAAGCCTTAAAAGACCAGCAATGGCTTTTGGCCTCTTTATTGGAAAACAACGTTGATAGATTTGCCTTGCTGTATTTATTTCTTGTCAGCGTCTTCTGCTTTTGAACTTTTGCCAAGAGAAGCCTTTGGCAGTTTGCCTAATTATACCAAGGTTGGTGATTAGACTGAAGAATTTGTGTTATGAAGAGTTGGTTTTGATTTAGTTTGGACTACGCTAAGAATGAGTTAATTCTCAGTTGTTCTAATAAAGTCTGTTTTGGAACTGTTTGCGTTGATTACTACCTACTTGGACCTGGGTCACAACAAGAGGGTGGAATAAAACTTGACAAAGTGTTTCTTCCTTTTGGTCTTTATTGGGATGTATCTATGGTTTTGCCTACTCACTCACTTTTGTATGTTGATGAGCTCCATCACTCTGTCCGCACCTTGGAAAGAGTCTTTAGCCAAGTTCTCTGTTTTTTATTATTTTCCTTTGGTGTTTCCATACCAAGTCTTCTGCCTTTGATTTTCCTCTATTGATGGGTGTCTAGAACCATGATCATAATCCTGGGGGTGAGATCAGGGATTGGAATTCCAGCTGCCTTCCGGATGATGTACGAAGTAGGTGGCCTCAATATGCTGTTGACAGTTGTTCTACTCCCAAGTATTGTCCCCCTACACAAGGACTATAAAATTTGTCAGTGGGAGTTACACATTTCCTTTGGGTCTCTAAGCTAGGGTTTCTAAGCTGCTAACAATAAACTGTTTAATGAAGTCATGTTTTCATTCTTGTCTCAGCCACATTTGTTTTGGATTTTTTTTTTTGCATTTTTGTTGGCGTAGGAAACATGCTTTCTCTGTCGTGGCACTTGGGATAGTATCCCCCAAGAGATCTGTAGGACTTTCTCCTAATAGTCACCCAAAAGTCCTTCCAGGTCCTGGAACAAGATGGTTGTTGAACCCCTGTCAGTTGTTCTTTTTGTTGTTGTTATGCACAGGATTGTGTTTTTTTTTTCCTTCTGGGAATCATGATCTATTTCTCTGTGGTTATGATTTCTTGCTTTTAAAGTAGAAGATGCAGAGTCTTTTGAAGTTGGGCAATCTCTAAATCTCTATACCTATATATCTAATCTATATATCTATCTCTATCTCTATCTCTATCTATCTATCTATCCATCCATATCTGTCTGTCTGTCTGTCTGTCTGTCTGTCTGTCTGTCTGTCTATCTATCTATCTATCTATCTATCTATCTATCTATCTATCTATCTATCTATCTATGCGATATCCACTCACTCATCATGAAATCTCCAGAACAGTAAAGCCTACAAACTTGAAATTTGGCACGTATGTTCCTCTTGGCTTCTAGGTGCTCAGTAAGAAAGGATTTTTTTTAAATGACCATCAGATCATTAGTATTTCATATACAGTATATTCATATACAGTATATTAACATGCTGTGATGCTAGGGAGTTAGACGTTTTACTCCCCCTCCCCACCTGAAAAGAACTCTGTTCCAACTGCCACTTGCCTCACATTCCGTTACCTCAGTTCAAACTGGCAGACGTTCCACTCCTTCTCTCAGGAGCGCTCTAGGGCTCCTTACAGTACTAAATGTTGGTACCTCACCAAAATGTCCAAAAAATACAGTACTTTGTTGGTGATGATGACAATGAGAGGGACAGACATTGTGGAATCTACCTGGGCATTACTCCAGAACTGGCTAGTTCAGTTTATCATGCCCAATCACATAGTTTCGTAGCGAAGCAGCCGTATATAACCAGCTAGTTATATATAAATATAATGCAACCAAAATGTCAATGATGCTAGAGATAAATTGCTTTTCAGGATCCGATCCGAATCGATCGCTAAAACCAAAGTTTTATTCTTCCAAGCTTTCCAGTTCATGTTGGAACCCATCATAGGTGAACTCCTCTCTTTCCAAAATATATTCTACGCAGTTGTGTTATTTGTGGTTGTGTGTAGCTATTTAGTTCTTAGAGTTGTTGATGGCTGGCTATAAAATTGTTGGTTGTTGTTTCCTTGTGCTGCCACTCCCTCGGCTCTTAAGTACCCGATAAGCTGGTGAAAAATCAACCTTCCTCTTCAGGGACAAGGAATCTGTTTCCTGGGTGTCAATCATTTCTCTGGCTATTGTTGTCCTGCTCAGCCAACAATTGTTAATAGCTGTGAAATTGAATGCATGTCTTTGTTCACTGCAGTGTGAAGCTACCAATGAGTTTGGGTCTCGTTGCTTTGGGTCAAGGGTTTGCAGTATAAAACAAAACTTGGTTGACCGCTGGCACTGCTAGTTGACAGAAATCTGAGTTATTGTTGACAGCACAAGCAAGATTTTGGTATGTGACCTTCCATATATGCTGGTTGAACATTCTTCTCCAGATGAGTTGTTGTATTTACAAAGCTGCACCATTTAAAGCAGGGGTCCTCAAACTTTTTAAACAGGGGGCCAATTCACTGTCCCTCAGACTGTTGGGGGGGCTGGACCAGCTGGGTGGGCGTGGCTAGGTGGTCATGTGACTGGATGGGTGTGGCTAGGTGGTCATGTGACTGGGTGGGCATGGCCAATTTAGCAGTCCATTAAACAATTTGTTTGTTATGCTCCTGGGGGTGGAAAGCAGGTTAGTGAAGGGATGTGGTTGCCTTGGGGTGTGTATGAGGAACGTGTGTGTGTGTGTGTGTGTGTGTGTGTGTGTGTGTGTGTGTGTCCATCCCTTTCTCTCTCTCTGGAGGCTGGTGAGGCCAAACATTGGCCCGTTTTTGGCCTCCCCGGCCTCCAGAAGGCGGATGGGAGCCGGCAGGTAGGCAGGGCAATGTGGGTGGGGCAGCCTTGTGGTCCCATGTGGGCTGGATTAATGGCTTCAGTGGGCTGTATCCAACCTGCGGGCCATAGTTTGAGGACCCCTGGTTTAGTCTTGTTCATACATTTATTGCTTGCAAGATGAAACTTGGAATTATAAGATTTTTTTCCCCTCAAAGTGGAAGTGAGGAGGGAAAGAGAGAGAGAGAGAAGAGAGAGAGAGAGAGGAGAGAGAGGGGGGGGAGGGGAGAGAGAGAGGAAGAGAGAGAGAGACAAAAAGAGAGAGGAGATAGAGAAAGAGAGAGAGAGAGAGAGGAGATAGAGAAAGAGAGAAAGAGAGAGAGAGAGAGAGAGAAAGAGAGGAGAGAGAGAGGAAAGAGAGAGGAAGAGAGAGAGAGAGGAAGAGAGAGAGAGAAAGAGAAAGAGAGAGGAGATAGAGAAAGGGAGAAAGAGAGAGAGAGAAAGAGAGAAAGAGAGAGAAAGAGAAAGAGAGAGAGAGGAGAGAGAGAGAAAGAGAAAGAGAGGGAGAGACAAAAAGAGAGAGGAGATAGAGAAAGAGAGAGAGAAGAGAGAGAGGAGAGAGAGAGGAAGAGAGAGAGAGAAAGAGAAAGAGAGAGAGAGAGAGGTCACTTTACAAAATATATTTGAATTTAGCTTAACAAAGGGAAATTTAATTAAACAAGTGATCTGGTTATGGAATTGGTACTGGGAAATTAAAACAAAAAATTAATAACTGAAAGTAATTTGATAAAGCAGATAAATCACTAACCTTGGTAGAAAGCAAATATTTTTTAAAAAAATTGGCCGCATGGTTGTAGTTTATTAGTAATATTTGACAAAGTCTACAGATTAAGATAATGTGGGGTTTTGCCAAGTGTCTCATGCAATTAACATAAAATAACATGCATTTAGTTCTTTGCTTATTCTACTTGTATTCTACTTGTAGGCTGCCAAACCAATACCCATTTGCAACGATCCAAATAAACAATTATACAATTAAAATGTCCACGGTAAAATTGAGATGTCGGTCATTACAGAAAATATAAAAGTTGATAACAAATTACCCAACCAAGATACAGATCATAGAGATATATGAATATGAAAATAAAAATAGAATAAGATGGGCAGCCGTCAATGGGACTGTATCGTTTGTGCCGAACAAGATAAAGACATGTTGCCAACTACAAATAATTGGCACGTTGAAGGTACATCGATCAATGGCATATACTGAAGTACTGTTCCTGGCATTTCCAGTTAAAATTGGAAAAATTCCTCGTGCTGGGAAAAAGATCAGCCCGTATTGCACTGGAAAGCAACTGTCAGATGGAATAATACTACCAAGCAAAAGTCGTAAAATGGGGCGAAACTCACTTAACAAATGTTTCACTTAGCAACAGAAATTTTGGGCTCAATTGCGGTCGAAAGTTGAGAAGTAATTATATTCAGTGTATTTAGTACAATTTATTCAGATTTCAATATAGTCTGAACTTACTGTCTATTTATTAAGTGTCTATGTCACCCAGTGGTGGTATTTTGCTGGCTTTATCCGGTTTTTTTTACTACCTTATTACTACCGGTTCTGTGGGTGAGGTTTGGTGGGCGTGGCATGGCTTGATGGGCGTGGCAGGGGAAGGATACTGCAAAATCCCCATTTCCTCCCAATCAGCTGGGACTCGGGAGGCAGAGAATAGATGGGGGCGGGGCCAGTCAGAATTTTTACTACCGGTTCTCCGAACTACTCAAAATTTTCGCTACCGGTTCTCCAGAACTGGTCAGAACCTGCTGAAACCCACCTCCATCACATATGTATCTTTAGCAGATGAGAATGCAATGAAGGCTTACAAATATATATTTAAAAAATCCCAAGAAAGTATTTGAAATGATTGTTTATTTCTCCTCTGAAGTGTAAATTGCTATTGATTGAAGGTATCTTATTTAAATGACTGTGGCATTTCAAAACGCATGCACCTGCCAAGGTAAAAATCTTTTCCGAGCTCTATTAGATTCATGATGTCTTGGACATGTCTAAGCCCCTGAGGGTAGGACAAGAAGCAACGGGTGGAAACTAATCAAGGAGAGAAGCAATTTAGAACTAAGGAGAAACTTCCTAACAGTGAGGACAATTAATCAGTGAAACAACTTGCCTCCAGAAGTTGTGAATGCTCCAACAATGGAAGTTTTTAAGAAGAGGTTGGATAACCATTTGTCTGAAGTGGTGTAAGGTTTCCAGCCTAGGCAGGGGGTTGGACTAGAAGACCTCCAAGGTCCCTTCCAACTCTGTTATTCTATTCTATTCTATTCTATTCTATTCTATTCTATTCTATTCTATTCTATTCTATTTTTTAAAATTAAATTTTATTTATTTAAAAATACAAACAAAACAAAACAAGTAACAACAAAACATACATGTAAACAAAAATTCAATATACATCTTATCAAAGTTGTCGCAACTGTAATCTATGTTCTTATTTGTGCTTTTGACTCCGCCTTGTTTTGGTCTATTCTCTTATATCTATCTTTGTAGTTCACTGTTAACCTGCATTAGTAGTTTGTGTTCCTATCCCTATGTTAGGTCATTCCAGTTACTTCCTAATCTTTTTTTCCTTTTCTTTCTTCCAACCAAATGTACCACTTTTCCCATACTAAATAATAGTCATGTTCCTCTTTTTCTTGTAATTCCTTTGTGAGTCTGTCCATTTCTGCACATTCCATGATTTTACAAATTACTCTATCTTCTGTTGGTATATCATTACTCTTTCAATTTTGTGCAAAAGTTATTCGTGCTGCTGTTATTATATGAATGATTAAATACTTTATTTCCTTTTCGTATTGTCCATTTATTATACCTAGTAGAAAGGTTTCTGGCCTCATTTCTATTCTTTGTTGTGCAATTTCTTCTATTTGTATTCTAATCATTTGCCAGTATTGTTTTGCCTTTGGGCAGGTCCACCACATGTGATAGTAGGTTCCTTTATGGAGTCTGCATTTCCAGCATGTTGGGGAGGTGTTGGGGAACATTCTTGCCAGTCTGGCCAGTGGGAGATGCCACCTATAAAACATTTTGTGCAGATTTTCTTTATAAGGTACAGACATTGTTAATTTATAATTTATTGTCCATAATTTTTCCAATTTGACCAATTCAATATTATAGCCAAAATTCTTTGCCCAAATTATCATGTTTTCTTTGACCACCTCTTCTTCTAATTTATATCCTCGTAAATAATTATAAACTTTTTTTATCAATTTGTCCTGTGATCCTTGTAAAATTTTATCTAATTCGTATTGGCCTTTTTGGAATCCAAATTGAGCCGAATCTTTCTTATACCTTGATTTTATTTGTAAGTATGGCCACCAGTCAATGTCTGTACCCATCTCCTTCAATTCTTCTCTTGTTCTTAGTTCCCCCTGGTTATTTAGCAATTCTTTATAGGTTCTCCAGAACTGGTCAGAACCTGCTGAAACCCACCTCTGCATCACATGATCTGCTTTTGTGACCTTCTGACAAGCAAAGTCAGTATGGAAGACGATTCACTTGACAACCGTGATTTGTTTAACAACTGTGGCAAGAAAGGTTGTAAAATGAGGCAGAGTCTCGCTTAACAAATGTTTCACTGATCAAAGGAAATTTTGGGTTCCATTAGTAAGTCGACAGTAAGTTGAGGCCATTTTTCAGTGCACATTTGATCGTTACGTCACTAGCAATTTAAGAAAACACTCTTTGAATTGAATGCCTGTGTGAATTTGTAATTAAAGGTTTTGTCAGCTTCTTGGCCAAGGATTTTGACATTTTGGAGAAGTTTAATATTTGGGCTCCGCAGTGGAGTCTTGGCTGTGTTACAAACCTCAGGAACAAATTGAATGTTGTGCGATATTCAATAATTTGGCTAGGAAAGCAGATTGTGGAGAGTTGAGTTGAGTTGGCTTTAATTCAGGGGTGAAACACTCCTGTTTTGGACCAGATCACCCGATCTGGTAGCGATGGAGGCGGGTGGTTCGGAGAACCGGTAGCAAAAATCCCTGCCCCAACCCCCCATGCCTAGCTGAGCCACACAATTATCAGAGGCTTTTTATTTTATTTTTTCTACAACCTCTTCGGCCAAAAAAATGCTTTTAAAAGTAAAAATCTGCTAAGGGTTGCACAAACTGTAATAATTTTAAATATGGTTTTTAAGGGGTTTTTAACTAATTTTGTTATTTTGTGATTTGTATTATTGATTGTTGTTGTAAGCCGCCCTGAGTCCTTCGGGAGAATGGCAGCATTTAAATCGCAAAAATAAATAAAAATAAAAAGCCTCTGATGATTGCATAGCTCAGCTGGGATCATCAAAGGCTTTTAAAAGAAAAAAAGCCTCTGCTGATCAGGCAACTCAGCTTGGATCGGCAGAGCATTTTGAAAGCATTTTTTTACAACCTCTTCGCCAAAGAGGTTGTAGAAAAAATGGTTTTAAAAGTAAAAAAAAAATTGTCCACGCCCACCCAGTCACATTAACCCCCCCACCAAGCCACGCCCACAGAACCGGTAGTAACAAATTTTAGATTTCACCACTGCTTTAATTCCTCAGCGTGATGTAACTAGCAGATCCATCTAGGATCCAGCGAGGATGATCCATCTTGAACCTCCTAGAACAGGGATGGCTAACCTTTTCCGGACCGAGTGCCCAAAGCGTGCTTGCATACGCCCACAGAGAGGGCGCTACGTGCCACCTCTGGCACGGTGCCATAGGTTCGCCATCACGGTCCTCGAAGAATGGAATGAATGAGAATATCTATACATGCACATGTGAATAATATCTTTAAAAGAAAAAAAAATACACTTTAGCTTCTGCAATGCATGTAACACAGTTTAATTCTAAACAACTGAAGAACTTGGCTGCTTATTAAAATTGTGCAAAAATTGACCACAATTGTACAAAATTGTATGTTGCTAAGCGGGACAGTTGTTGAGGGAGTTTTGCTCCATTTAAGCCCTTTCTTTCCACAATTCTTAGTGAATCACCTCAGTTGTTAAGTTAGTAACCTGTTAAATGAATCTTCCTTCCCTATTGACTTTGCTTATCTGAACGTCGCTAATCCCGGGACACTGCAACCGTCATAAATTTGAGTCAGTTGCCAAGCATCTGAATTTTGATCACGTGACCATGGGGGATGCTGCAAGGGTCATAAGTGTGAACAACAGTCCTAAGTCATGTTTTTGAGTGCCATTGTAACTTCGAACAGTCGCTAAATAAAAGACTGTAAGACAAGGACTACCTATAATTTCTCCCCACCACCAGTGAAGTAGACCGGGGCTGAGGCAGTGGCCAAAAAAACAGTGGTGGGTTGCTACTGTTACCCCCCCCCCCAATCAGGCGAACTGGTAATGGCGGCAGTGGGAGGCTCCGCCCAACTGCCCGGATGCTTCTGCGCATGTGCAGAAGCATTGCGCCCACGTGCGCACCCACAAGATAACCAGTAGCAATGTTTCTTGAAACCCACCCCTGCAAATGACCCTTAGTGAATTTCAACAGCTGGAAGAGTTTTTGTTGTGTGTCCAACACGGAACCACTCTGTCACACTCTGACTGTGCCATCAGTTTGGGTTCTGATTTGTATTTGTGATCTGTGAAGGCCGCATCTCTTCCTAAAACTTTTCAAGAGCAACTTCCCTAAATTAGCCAATAGAGGGCGCTGTAACACAATGCATGAAAAATGTTGTCACTGTGGTTTGAAGATGGGTATGCAGTGTAGCAGGGACAATATGCTAAAACAGCAAATATTTGCATAAATGCATAGATTAACATGCCAGGTGATATTTAAAGGATCAGATCAGCTCAGGGCTCACGTTTTTCATGGCTAATAACCAATGCTATTTTCCAGCGCTTCTATTTTCCGCGATAATGCAGTAATAATGTGCTCCAAGTAGGAGAAATGAGTTTTGAATAGCTCTGGTCGGTCCTTGCAAAGGGAACTGGTCTTTTGGGCCACAGAAACAAAACAAAAAAATAATTTATAGATTTTAGGTATCTATAGATATCTGTCTATAGATGTAGATATACAGTAGATACAGCTTTTTATATAGATATATGATAGTAGTATCCCAACATTTAAGGGGCTACCACAAAGATGAGGGGGACAGCCCATTTTCCAAAGCACCTGAGGGCAGGACAAGAAGCCATGGATGGAAACTAACCAAGGAGAGAAGCAACTTAGAAGTAAGGAGAAATTTCCTAATGGTGAGAACAGTTCAGCTGAAGGTGTGCCTTCAGAGGTTATGGGTTCTCCATCACTAAAGGTTTTATAGATAGATAGATAGATAGATAGATAGATAGATAGATAGATAGATAGATAGATAGATAGATGATAGATAGAGAGATATAGATATAGATACAGTATATAGATATATGGATATAGATACAATATATAGATGTAGATAGATGTAGATATATAGATATAGATATAGATAGATGTAGATATATAGATATATACAGTATATAGATATATAGATATATAGATATAGATATAGATAGATGTAGATATATAGATATACAGTATATAGATATATAGATATAGATAGATGTAGAGATATAGATATAGATACAGTATATAATATAGCTATAGATATAGATACAGTATGGCTTAGGCCCAGGGTACTTGCAGGACCATCTCCTGCCGCTCTCCCATCATCCCGTGCGCTCTCACAGAGTGGGCCTCCTCAGGGTGCCGTCGGCCAAACAAATAGAACCAACAAAATATGAGAAAGAATTGATTAGAATTATGATTATAATGGGTAGAATTATAATAGCCAGATATTGGAAATTAGATGTGAATTTTAGAATAGAAGAATGGTATTGTGAAATGTGGAAATTAGCTTTAAATGATAAAATGACATGTGATATTAAAATTAGAAATGGTGACTATAAAGAAGACATTTTCTGGAAAATTTGGAAACCATTTGTGGACTATGCGCTGGGAAAATTGGATGCTTCGGTACCTGTACCCCGAGAACGTGGATTTTGGCGATCATGAGGATATATCCGAAGAACCAAATCTTCCTTTCTTATGTATAGCACAGGGTGAAATATTGTATATGTTGTTTGTAATGTTAGTAATTTAAAATATAAAATGTTAAAAATAATAATAATAATAATAAAAAAAAACAATGTCGGCTGATGGCCCCCAGGAGGAGAGTGTTCTCTGTGGGAGCCCTCTGGAATGGATTGCCCACCGAGCTCAGGACAGCCCCCGACCTCCTTTCCTTCCGTCGCGAGCTGAAGACGTGGCTCTTCCGTCAACTCAACTGATCCATTTGGGTGTACACTGTTATAATTTTAAACTGTTTTAATTGGGCTGTTGATTTTAATTTAATTTTATTGTGATTTGTATTGGAAATTGTCATTTTGTAAGCCGCCTTGAGTCCCTCGGGAGAAAGGCGGCATATAAATTGTAATAATAAATAATAAATAAATAAATAAGATATAGATACAGTATATATAGATGTAGATAAATATAGATGTAGATATATATAGATACAGTATATATAGATGTAGATAAATATAAATGTAGATATATATAGATACAGTATACAGATATATAGATATAGATACAGTATATATAGATGTAGATAAATATAGATGTAGATATATATAGATACAGTATATATAGATGTAGATAAATATAGATGTAGATATATATAGATACAGTATATAGATATATAGATATAGATACAGTATATAGAGATATAGATATATAGATATATAGATAGATGTAGATATGTAGATATAGATACAGTATATAGAGATATAGATATAGATGTAGATGTAGATATAGGTATAGTTCTCTGTCCGGTTGCTGGGTAGGCGTGGCCATGGTGGATGTGGCCTATTTGGATTCCTGAACCATGATGGTGGTGGTGGGGTGTTTTTGCCCTCCCTGGGCTCCGGAGGCTTTCCTCGAGCCTCCGAGAGGGCAAAAACAGCCTCCCCAGGCTCCGGAGGCCCTCTGGAGGCCAGAAACGGACCTGTTTCCGGCATTCCCAAACTTCTGGTAGGCCCGTTTTTCACCCTTCTTGAGCCTCCGCAAGTTCCCTGCACTTACCTGCATCCAGAACGGGCTGTGTGGGGACTCCAGGGAGGGGAGGGATGGGCGGGGCCAGCCAGGAGTGGGATTTGAGGGTTCTCTGAACTGCACAGAATCTTAGCCAGAGGTTCTCCCGAACCCCTGCGAACCCCCAGCAGCCCCACCCCTAGATAAAACATTTGAATTTACAGTGGGAAACAGAGTGCTGTGGTTTTAGGAGCTGTTAATATAGAAGCCATCTAATACAAACTTGTAAAGGTGCTTGCTTGGTCATTTGTAATCACCAAAAATTGCCCCTAGGCAGATATTCATGAAGCTTTTATTTATTTATTTTTTTAAATCCACTCTAAAATGTTGCTACAAATCTTTTTGTGCTGGCCTCATTGGTTCTAACTCAGTATATTCGCAATTGATTGGGAAGCGGGTTATTGCTAGATGCAAAGAACGGAGTGTGCAATAATTAACTTTTAGGGAAAAGTAAATGACGCAGCAGGCCATGCAATATTAAAGGGACGGTAGTGTGCTGCCTTCACACAAAACATAAAACAGTAATTTGATATCGGTTAAATTATTCACAAGGCCTTTTTATTTTAAAACTTGAGTGAGTGGTGAGTAGCCAGAATTAGAATAGATCCGTTTGATCAGTGGGTTGCTCACATCGCTGACGCTAGCCTTGCTTCAAAATTCAATAAAGTTGGATGCGTCTGCGCAGGTGTGAGGTTGTGTGTCAGCTCTTCAAAGGTAGTTCTGACAAGAAGCACCAAACATGAGAACTAATGCCACCTATATTTAAAAGTTACAAATAACAGAATCAAGTTTGAAAGTGTCTCATTCAGGGGTGAAATTCACTTATCTTTCCCTATCGGCTCGCAAATGTGAGGCCACATGCCTCCTCCACGCATGCGCGGAAACTTCTGTGCATGCACAGAGCAGGGGTGGGTTCTACTTACCTTTACTATCGGTTTGCAATGGGAGCGCATCAGGGGTGGGTTCTAATTTTTTTTACTACCGGTTCTGTGGGCGTGGCTTATTTTGTGGGTGTGGCTTGGAGGTCATGTGACTAGGTGGGCGTGGCTAGCTGGTCAGAGTCATTTCTGGAAGGTCCTTGCACTTACGACCAGTCCTCACACTTACGACCCGATTCATTTGTTTGCTTTTAACACTGATCAGCTGTAGGACGGCCCTTTGAAACCCCGCGGCAAGAGTTTAAACAGTTTTTTTTCCCTCTAGTCATCAGCCGGGACTCAGGAGACAGCAATAGATTGGGGGTGGGACCAAATAAAAGGTAAGAATAATGTGGGGGGGGGTGAGAGGGCGGGGGGGGAGAACCGGTTCGGTGACATCATATCGTCACCGCTACTGGCTCAGCCGAACCGGACCGAACCAGGAGGAGCCCACCACTGGAGTGTGCATCCACAGAAGCTTCTGCGCATGCGCAGATCATCAATGATAACATTCAGGTGGGTGGGCGGAGCCTCCTGCCACTTTTACTGTGTTTCCCCGAAAATAAGACCCTGTCTTATATTTTTTTGAACTGCAAAATAATTGCTTGACCTTATTTTCGGGAATAGGTTGTCCCACCTCCTCTTTGTGGCAGCCTCTCAAATACGAGAATACTGCTTTCATAGAATACATAGAATAACCGAATTGGAAGGGACCTTGGAGGTCTTCTAGTCCAACCCCCTGCTTAGGCAGGAAACTCTACACCACTTCAGACAAATGGCTATCCAATCTCTTCTTAAAAACGTCCAGTGTTGGAGCATTCACAACTTCTGGAGGCATGTTGTTCCACTGATTAATTGTTCTCACTGTCAGGAAATTTCTTAGTTCTAGATTGCTTCTCTCCTTGATTAGTTTCCACCCATTGCTTCTTGTCCTGCCCTCAAGTGCTTTGGAGAATAGCTTGACCCCCTCTTCTTTGTGGCAGCCCCTCAGATATTGTAACATTGCTATCATGTCATCCCTGGACCTTATTTTCTCTAGATTAGCCAAATCCAAATGCTGCAACTGTTCTTCATATGTTTTAGTCTCCAGGCCTTTAATCATCTTAGTTTCTCTTCTTTGCACCTTTTCCAAAGTCTCAACAGCGTTTTTTGTAATGTGTTGAGTATCAGCGTTCCAGAAAACCCCCCAACTCCAAGTAAAGACTCTGAAGCAAGCATTTTTCAAAGTTCTATTTACTAGAATAGGTAAACTGGCACATCTGGGAAAACCCGAATCTGAGAGGGTCGGGTTTTCCCTCAGTAAATCAAAATCCCCCAAACTATCCTCTCACTCCTTAGTTGATCACATGCTCCAATCACCATCTGTTCCATCTCGAGACAACAGCACTCTGACTACTCCTTCTCCAGATGCAGGATCGGCCTGACCTTGACTGACAGGAAGAATGCTATTATGTCTAAAGACAACCCCTCTACTATATCCCGCCTCCTACTTTCCCACACATGAGAAGGTGGCAGTATGGAAGCTTCCGGAAGCCTAATATGGCTTCCAAAGCTGACATTGAGCAAAACTGGATGCAATATTCCAGGTGTGGTCTTACTAAGGTAGGGGTCTGCAACCTTAAACACTCAAAGAGCCATTTGGACCCGTTTCCCACAGAAAAGAAAATACCGGGAGCCACAAAACTCTTCCCGTGCCTGACTATTTCTTGAGTGGCCACAAAACTAGCATATGTAGTTCTGTTTTCTTCTGAAACTTTTCTTTTCTTGGATTTATCCATGATTGGCTTACCAGGGGTTGAAAAGCTCAATAAATCGCCTGCCGGCGGGTGTCACACATTAGCAGTTGTGACGTATATTTTGAGTGACAGGGAGCCGCAGCAGAGAGGTAAAAGAGCCACATGGGCCTGAGGAGTTGGGGAGCCCTGATTTAGGCCCATTTTATGAGTAGCTCAGTCACATCATGGCCACGTAGCACATACCATATCATCCAATGTGGAACATGGTTGTTGCATAAATTCAAAAAAACTGAGGACAAGTTAAGTGCGACCGAAATAATTAATTTAGCCACATGTATTCTGTACTGCAAAGATGCTCCAAATCCAAATAATAATTTTTGTCCTTTGATGATTCATTGCTAGAGATCCTACAGTGGACCACAAGGCGAGTCTACGTTCTGTTTGCTCCGTTAGGCTATTACAATCATGAAGCGCAGCAAATACCCTGTTGCTATACAAATTGAATAAATGACACGACAAACACCATCCTGCAAGGAGCAAATGAACAGCAGAAAAAAGAAAAAAAAAACAACCATCAAGCTCAGATAAGCGGAAAAAAACCTTTCGCTAAAAGAGCCGATCTAAAAAAAATTTCTTCTTAAATGGAAATGAGAAAGAAAACGTAAAAGGATACGTTGGAAATACCACACGAGAAGCTCTTTTGGAAGCTCCAGCCTTCTGTTAGTCAAACCTGAAATATTTGATCGTCGTGCATAACATCATATGAAGAATTTGACTAAATGTGATGAAAATAACAATCTAACTGCCAGTCTGTTTCCAGCTATGTAAATCTACAGTTGCCATCACTAGATTGGAGGTGATTTGATTTTACTTTGAGAGTTTTTTTGTCCAGACGTGTTTTTTGATCATCATCATCTTCTTTTAAAGATCCCATAATCCCTGGAGTCCTGGCAACTGAATGGAGCTGAGGGTTGACTGGCCGGGTGCCCTTCCTGTTGCCAATGTGGAGTTTTGTTCAGCAGAAATATTTATTTATTTTATTTATTTATTTGATTTGATTTCTATACCACCCTACTCCCGAAGGACTCAGGGCGGTGCACAGCCGAACAATAAAACGCATACATACAAAATTTAAAAGAAGAATAAAATCAAATTAAATAATTTTGGCTCCGACAAATTTAAAACCCCGAACTATTTAAAACCAATTTTAAAATTGAATGTATAAAATACTAAAAGATATTTAAAAATTAAAAATCTTTTATGAAAGAGGGAGAAAATTAGGCCAGGCCCGCCTGGTGAAATAATAAGGTCTTTAAAGCGCGGCGGAAGGTGCGCAGATCTGGGATCCTCCGTATCTCTAGGGGGAGCTCGTTCCAGATAGTAGGTGCCCCCACAGAGAAGGCTCTCCCCCTGGGGGCCGCCAGTTGGCATTGTTTGGCCGACAGCACCCGGAGGAGCCCCTCTCTATGGGAGCGTACCGGCCGGTGGGAGGCTATTGGTGGTAGTAGGCGGTCCCACAAGTACCCAGGTCCTAAGCCATGGAGCACTTTAAAGGTGGTAACCAAAACCTTGAAGCGCACCCGGAAGACCACCGGGAGCCAGCGCAGCTCGCGCAGGAGAGGTGTTACATGGGAGCGCCCTCTCGCTCCCATTACCACCCACGCGGCCACACTCATTATGCCCAGAGAGAGAGAAATATCTGCCTCTAGCTAGGGATTGAACTCACAGCCTCCTGATTGTGAGGCAAGATACTATTTGATACTATTGCTAATTTAGGAACTGCTTATGGATGACCTAGGTAGGGTGGAGATGAGATGAAGTTATAGGAGGTGATAGTTGCCTCTCTTAATTTCCCAGCTGTCTTCAGTGCCATCAGTCATGGTTTACATTTTGGCCTGCTTCTTCTGGACCTTCTATGGAGAAGGCAAGTGGTAGACATGGTGTTATGGTGGTTCTCCATAAGTAACTGTGAGAAGGATCTTGGAATCTTAGTGGACAATCAATTAAATATGAGCTAGCAGTGTGCGGTGGCAGCCAAAAAAGCCAATGCAATCCTAAATTGCATTAACAGAGGAATTCAACCAAGATCACATGAGGTACTAATACATTCTATAAAGCCTTAGTAAGACCACACCTAGAGTACTGTATCCAGTTTTGGTCACCACAGTATAAAAAAGATGTTGAGACTCCAGAAAGAGTGCAGAGAAGAGCAACCAGGATGATTAGGGGACTGGAGACTAAAACATACGATGAAATGTTGCAGGAACTGGGCATGGCTAATCTAGTGAAGAGAAGGACCAGGGGAGACATGATAGCAGTCTTCCAATATTTCAGGGGCTGCCATAAAGAAGAGGGAGTCAACCTATTCTCCAAAAGTACCTGAAGGCCAGGAATAAACTGGATGGAAACTGATCAAGGAGAGATTCAACCTAGAAATAAGGAGAAATTTTCTGACAGTGAGAACAACCAACCAATGGAACAGAAGTTGCCTTCAGAAGTTGTGGGAGCTTCATCACTGGAGGCTTTCAAGACAACCATCTGTCAGAAATGGTACAGAGTCTCCTGCTTGAACAAGGGATTCAAGGTCCCTTCCAACTCTGTTATTCTATTCTATTCTATTCCTTTCCCTGGTTGAAGATGGTATTGACTTTAGGAGACATCCAACCTGAAGCCCTTGATTTGTGGGATGTCTCCAGACTTCACAGTCTGCTGTGGTTTTAGTACTAGTTTTAACCGTGCAGTCATGTCTGACTCTTGGTGACGTTATAGGCAAGTGTTCTCCATGCTTCCCGGTCAAGCACGGCTTCTTTCAATTGTGGGATGTTCAACTTTATATCAGAGTTGATGTTATCAAGCCAGCGTGTCCTTTCCTTGCCCCTTCTTCTTGTTCCACTAACCACGCCTAGCATCATTGACTTTGCACGCGTGACAGGGCCAAAGTAAATCAGGCAGAGTCTTGCGTGTGCTGTGGTTTTTACACAGTTGGAAACCCTGATGGGCAGTTACCGTATTTTTCGGACTATAGGATGCACCAGGCTATTAGACGCACCTAAATTTACAGGAGGAAAACAAGAAAAAAAATAGGTTTTGGCCTCCGCGCATCACGTTTTCGCCCTCCCAGGCTTCCAGAAGCACTGCAAGGCTCCACACAGCCCGTTTTTGCCAAAAGCGGGCCTGTTTTTGACAAAAATGGGCTCATTTTTGGTCTGCAGAGTGCTTCTGGGGGCCAGGGAGGGCGAAAACGTGATGCGCGGAGGCCAAAACCTTTTTTTTTTCTTGTTTTCCTCCTGTAAATTTAGGTGCGTCTAATAGCCTGATGCTATTCGATCCTAAATGAGGAATTGTTATAACAGGGAATACGGTTGCTCAGGTCGTTTCAATGACATGATATATTCAAATATTATATACTCGGCAAACAACAAGGAGAGAGCTGGGATTAGCTAGACTTGAGCAACGCAAGAGAGGAAGCAACTGCCTTAAGCAACGTTCTGCATTTCTTCAAAGTCCACGTTTATTTGAATGTTGGCATTTCTCATGAGTTTTTACTCCGCTTTCAATGTTTACCCTTTTCTGTCAAGCCTCCTGCTTTTTGAGTAGGTCCTGAAGGCATTTGAGGGGGGGGAGGGAATAGGATAGATTCTGGCTTTTTTTTTTTCCCCTGCTTTGACTAATTGTCAAACACTAGGATATTGTTAACAACAAGAATAACTTTTATAATTGAATTTGAAATGAACAGCTTCCCTGGGCTGTATTTTAACACTAAAAAAGAAAACGTGAGAAGTGTGGAATTGGTTTGGTCTATTTTGGGGTGATGGGGTTGGGTGGGGGAGCGATAGGAAGAGAAGATCAGTGCTATGCTAGTAGCTTTGTTTCCCCCCCCCCTATTTTTATTTCCGCCCTATTAGTAAAAAGAAAAACAAAAGTTAAGGAGGCCCTGTGGATTTTACTCTACTAAGGGGTCGACGCTCATCTCCATTTCAAGGCTATTGAGCCAGCCCTGTCCGAAGACATTTCTGTGGTCATGTGACCAGCATGACATCACAGCACCAGTGGTGGGTTGCCCCCAGTTCAGACCGGTTCGCAAGAACCGGTAGTAAAACCGGCGGGAGGCTCCGCCTACAGCCCCAGATGTCATCATAGGCGATCTGCACATGCGCAGAAGCTCGGCGCACATGCGATCCCGTTGCGAACTGGTAGTAAAGGTAAGTAGGACCCACCCCTACAGAGCGCTGTTACCTTCCCACTGAAGTGGTACCTATTTATCTACTCGCTTTTGCATGCTCTCGAACAGGAGCTTATCCTGTCTTGTGGCGCTTGGGTCTCGAACTGCCAACCTTCCAGTCGACAAGCCCAGTGTCTTAATAGCTGAACCATGTGCCACCCCACCACCCTATGAGAGGAAAGCAAAATTTCTTATTTGACAGATGGTCTGTCAAATAGCCATCATTCAGTCACATTTATTACAAAACGTCTAATATTTCATTTATTTTTCCATACATACCTTCAGTTTAATATTTGCAGCATAATCTGTTTTATGTGTCATGCAAGGATATTGTCATTACCCAACAAATATGCTTGTTTTTATTTATTTATTATTAGATGTTTGTTCTGCCTTTATTATTTTTATAAATAACACAAGGCAGCGAACACACACCATATTCACACACAGAGAAGGAGAGCCTTCTCTGTGGGGGCACCTACTATCTGGAACTAGCTCCCGCCGGAGATACAGAGGATCCCGGATCTGCGTACCTTCCGTTGCGCGCTCAAGACTTTCTTATTTCATCAAACTGGCCTGACCTAAGTCTTTCCCCTTTTTAAATGGAAATTTTAAATTTGGTTTTAAATTATTGGGGTTTTAAATTTGTTCAGCCAAATTATTTAATTCATTTTAGTTTATTTTAAATTTTGTATCTATATGTTTTATTCTATGGCTGTTCACCGCCCTGAGTCCTTCGGGAGTAGGGCGGTATACAAATTCAATAAAATAAAATAAAATAAATAAATAAAATATTCCTTCCTCCTCCTATTTTCCCCACAACAGAGTTACGTACAATAACAGACCTCCGGATTTTTCGTCGGGCCCTGAAAACCTATTTATTTCAACTAGCTGGGCTGGCTTGAGTTTAATTTTAAATTGATTTTAAATTGGGTTGTTTTAATTTACGGCCAGAATATTTAATTATTTTAATATTGTTTTTAAATTTTGTATGCTCTGTTTTTACTTTGGCTGTGCACCGCCCTGAGTCCTTTTGGAGAAGGGCGGTATAGAAATTTAATTAATAAATAATAAATAAATAAATAAATAAATAAATAAATAAATAAATAAATAAATAAACAACAACTCTGTGAGGAGGGTTGGCCTGAGAGAGTGTGAGGAGACCAAGGACACCCAACCAGCTTGCATGCCTAAAGAGGAACTGCAACTCACACTCTCCTGGTTTTAGGGCAGCACCTTAAGCACCAAACTGAAGGTTACACCGTAATGTTTCATTTGGAATAGATGAAGACTTCATGGAATTTTCACCTTTAAACGTGGTTTACGTATACGAAACAGAGACTAAAACGGAGATTTAAATAGTAACAATGGAAGGCTGAAGATGCAAGTGATATGACCGTCTTTAGGTGTACATTTTAAGGGTGTATAATAACATCCGTGTCTTTGCTACTCCTGTTTAATATGAACAATCAAGGTGAATCAGAATTTTGCTTCAGTTATGTTTGTGTATATATGCCTCTCTCTATAAACTTAACCACAAATATCTTTATAACCAAAAATAGAACAACTTTACATGGAAAAAAAAATCCTGAGAAATTTGTCCTTCTCTCTGATTTTAAGCACACCTTCCTTCCTTCCACTTCTTCCTCTCCTTCCTTCCTTCCTTCCTTCCTTCCTTCCTTCCTTCCTTCCTTCCTTCCTTCCTTCCTTCCTTCCTCTCTCTCTCTCTCTCTCTCTCTCTCTTTCTTTCTTTCTTTCTTTCTTTCTTTCTTTTTTTTTCTCTTTCCGTCTTCTCAGGTGTCATGTACTAGGCAAACATCCAGACCGATATTCCCCCAGTAATGTCATCTGAACAGATTGATTGGGGACAATTAACCTTTAGAAAACCCACCGAGCTCAAGAAAAAAAAACATTTTATGTAATATTATAGAGCATTGAAGACGATGCCTTCATCCTTCATCTAAATTGCCTACATTTATTTTCAAGATGTCAGTCGGATGATGTGGTACAGACCCTGGATTGTTTTTAGAGACGAATGCATTTCCATGCATGCAAAATGATCTTCCTTGCATCGCTTTAATGACTTCGGCTTTTTCTAAAGCTCTCTTTACTTTAGCATTAGCTCTTTTAGCTCCAGCACAAGGGAGCTGTTGTCTAAAATACAACAGATAGCCGGATGTGAGTCCCTCTTTGTGAAGTGGGGTCATGGAGTACAGATGGGCTTGTTGGTCACGTACCTGGCTCCCTGCCACGTGGCAACGGCCCTGCCCGAGCTCCTTAACGTTATAGCCGAGGTGGCGGTGGCTACCCCCAGACTTGCCATCATGGGGGACTTTAACCTGCCATCCATCGGTGAAACGTCTGAGGTGGCTCGAGAGTTCATGGCTTCCATGACGGCCATGGACCTTACTCAGTTAATTCATGACCCCACTCACACAGGGGGACACACTCTGGACTTAGTTTTTGTCTCTGGTCAGTGGTTGAGTGGCCTTGATATAGGGGATATAGTCATCGAACCCTTGTCATGGTCTGACCACTCGCTCCTTCGACTGGACTTTCTAACCGCTGCACCCTGCCGCAGGGAGGCGGGACCGACAAGGTGGTTCCGCCCCAGGCGCCTGATGGACCCTGACAGGTTCCAGATGGAGCTTGGGCCATTTCCTGAGATTCTGGCTCATGACTCGGCGGAAGACCTGGTGGCCGCCTGGGACAGTGCGGCTGCCGGGGCCTTGGACCGAGTCGTGCCTTTGCGGCCTCTGACCCGGCACCGAACTCACCTAGCTCCTTGGTTCTCCGAGGAGCTTAGAGAGATGAAGCGCCGGAAAAGACGCCTGGAGAGTAGCTGGAGGACCAGCCGCTCCGAATCTGACCGAACACGGGTGAGGTCTCATATTAAGACCTACCTAGTGGCGATAAAAGCGGCGAAAACTAGCTATTTTGCCGCTCTTATCGCGTCATCAGATAATCGCCCAGCCGCCCTGTTTAGGGTGACCCGCTCCCTCCTCCATCTGGAAGTGCGGGATGACCCCTTGCAGGGTCGAGCTGAGGATTTTGTGCAATATCTGTATGACAAAATCGCTCAGATTCGAGAAGGGCTGGCCTCTGACTGGGTATGTCCGGACGGGATGACTGAGGCAGGTCTTGAGAGTGTTATCTGGGGGGAGTTCGATCCTGTGACTCCCGAGGACATGGACAGGATCCTGGGACGGCTGAACGCGACCACATGTTTATTGGACCCGTGTCCCTCCTGGTTGGTACTGGCTTCCCGGGAGGTGACGCGAGGCTGGCTCCAGATGATTGTTAACGCTTCTTTGGGTGAGGGGGTCCTGCCGGCCGCTTTGAAAGAAGCGGTGGTGAGGCCCCTCCTCAAGAAGCCCTCTCTGGATCCGGCTGTTTTGGCTAACTATCGTCCAGTCTCCAACCTTCGCTTCGTTGCGAAGGTTGTTGAGAGTGTGGTGGCGCAACAGCTTCCCCGGTACCTGGATGAAGCTGTCTATCTAGACCCGCTCCAGTCCGGCTTCCGGCCTGGGCACAGCACGGAAACGGCATTGGTCGCATTGGTGGATGATCTCTGGAGGGCCCGGGATAGGGGTCATTCCTCTATCCTGGTCCTGTTAGACCTCTCAGCGGCTTTTGATACCATCGACCATGGTATCATGTTGCACCGGTTGGCGGGGTTGGGGGTGGGAGGCACCGTTTTGCGGTGGTTCTCCTCCTACCTCTCCGACCGGTCGCAATCTGTGTTGACAGGGGGGCAGCGGTCGACCCCGAGGCACCTTGCTTGTGGGGTGCCACAAGGGTCGGTGCTCTCGCCCCTTCTGTTCAACATTTATGTAAAGCCGCTGGGTGAGATCATCCGTGGCTTTGGGGTGGAGTTCCATCAATACGCTGATGACACCCAGCTGTATATCTCCACCCCAGGCCACCCCAATGATGCCCTTGAAGTGTTGTCCCAGTGCCTGGAGGCCGTGCGGGCCTGGATGGGGAGAAACAGGCTCCAACTCAACCCCTCCAAGACCGAGTGGCTGTGGCTTCCGGCGTCCCGATATAGCCAGCTGACGCCATCGCTGACTATTGGGGGTGAATCACTCGCCCCCACGGAGAGGGCTCGCAACTTGGGCGTCCTCCTGGACGCACGGCTGTCCTTGGAAGATCATTTGACGGCCGTGGCCAGGGGGGCTTTTTATCAGGTTCGCCTGATACGCCAGTTGCGTCCCTTTCTAGATCGGGACTCCCTACGCACAGTCACTCAGGCCCTCGTCACCTCCCGCCTGGACTACTGCAACGCTCTCTACATGGGGCTCCCCCTGGGGTGCACCCGGAGGCTCCAGCTGGTCCAGAACGCGGCCGCGCGGGGGATCATGGGGGCGACGAGGCGCTCCCACGTGACACCTCTCCTGCGCGAGCTGCACTGGCTCCCGGTGGTCTTCCGGGTGCGCTTCAAGGTGTTGGTGACCACCTTTAAAGCGCTCCATGGCTTAGGGCCGGGGTACTTACGAGACCGCCTTCTGCCACCAATAGCCTCCCACTGGCCAGTACGCTCACACAGAGTGGGCCTCCTCAGGGTGCCGTCCGCCAGGCAATGTCGGCTGGCGACCCCCAGGGGGAGAGCCTTCTCTGTGGTGGCGCCTACCCTCTGGAACACCCTCCCCCCAGAATTACGCATAATAACAGACCTCCGGATTTTTCGTCGGGCCCTAAAAACCTATTTATTCCAACAAGCTGGGCTGGCTTGACCAAATTTTTAATTTTTAAATTGATTTTAAATTGGAAATGGTTTTAATTCGGCCAAAACATTTAATTATTTTAAATAGTTTTTTAGATTCACCATGTTTGTATATATGTCTTGTTTTTACCTTGGCTGTGCACCGCCCTGAGTCCTATTTTGGAGAAGGGCGGTATAAAAATTTAATTAAATAAATAAATAAATAAATAAATAAAACGTTTCTGCAGTGAGGTGGGACAAAGGAAGAAGAGCATTTGCATACCTCTTACATTTCCAGCGATACGTTTCCTATTTAGGAGCTCTGGCAGTTGTCTATTCATTAAGGAGGCATCGCAATTACGTAACTAGCATGTGTGAGTGTGTGAAAGGGAGTGTGTGAAGGTGCTTATTTATGGCAAGAAATAACTTCCCACTTTGCTCATCTGAACCAAAATTGAAAGGAAGCATTGTCCCTTGATAAACTGGTTCCATAATTCCTCTTGATGGACACAATTAAAGGAGTCAGCCAGTGGTGCAATCCTAAACTCGTTGTAAACCAATCTACTTGCAGGATGATGTTGTTGAGATCAAGAATCCAAGACGCTCCCTCAAGCATGAAGTCCAGAAGTGGTTTCCAAGTGGAAACAAATGGAACTTTTTGCTTGATTTTGACGATTAGATAGGTTTGTTGCTCCAGAAATGACTAGTGGTACAATCCTAAACTTATTGTAAACCAATCTGCTTGCAGGATGATGCTGTTGAGATCAAGAATCCAAGACGCTCCCTCAAGCATGAAGTCCAGAAGTGGTTTCCAAGTAGAAACAAATGAAACTTTGATTTTGGATTCTGCCGATTAGATAGATTTGTTGCTCTAGAAATTGCTAGTGGTGCAATCCTAAACTTATTGTAAACCAATCTGCTTGCAGGATGATGCTGTTGAGATCAAGAATCCAAGACGCTCCCTCAAGCATGAAGTCCAGAAGTGGTTTCCAAGTAGAAACAAAGGAAACTTTGATTTTGGATTCTACCGATTAGATAGATTTGTTGCTCTCGAAATAGCTAGTATTTATTATTATATCAAAGTAGAAAAGTTGTGGTTGTACGTTGTGCCGAAAAGAATCGGAAGTCAATGCTTTTCTTGTTCTTTTCTCTTTTACCCTACACTTTTTCCTCTTCCCTTCTTTCTTCCTGTTCTCCTATTATTCTCACTTTTCTTTGTATTTTATATATAAGCTAAATTCGTGACATTAAAAATTCAGGATGCCTATAACTAACTGATCAGTTTCTCTGCTTGAAGGATTCAACATGGAATTCACAGTGAAGCAATAAAAAGGAACCAGGATTCAAACAAACTGGGATGGATTCAGAGAAGCAAGCATAATCGGGGGACTGAAAACTAAACGCTAGAGAGAGAACAGGAAGAAAAAAGGGGCAAGCTTAACCTTCAGGAGAGAAAAGCAGGAAGATTTAATATCACTTAGCTAAAACCTGAAACACCCAACATACAGAATTTGATTAAGGCTTATTACTTAGAACCTTAGACATTTAGTGAATGACCTTAAAGTACAGGAAGCAAATACCAGTTGACTCTTAAAGAAAAACATATTCCAAACTATAATTCTTAATTGTGTCCTTCAAGAAAACTAATAAAATTATTATTATTATTATTATTATTATTATTATTATTATTATTATTATTTTAAAAAAGACCAACACAACTAAGTACAAGTTCATCTACAGGGCAGTGATTTGATAGGCTTTGAAAGAATAATAGCTCTGCATTGGGCAAGATTTAGAATGGATCATTTTAGGTAGTAATTATAGAGTGGTGCGGTGGCCTAGAGGGGGAGCTCTCGCCTCACAATCAGGAGGCTGTGAGTTCTATCCTAGGTAGAGGCAGATATTTCTCTCTCTGGGCACAGTGAGAATATATCTGCCGAACAAAACTCCACATTGGCAACAGGAAGGGCATCTGGCCAGTAAACGCTCTGCTAGCTCCATTAAGTTGCCCAGACTCCACCCTGCAGGGGTCTATAAATGACGATGATGATTTTAGATAGTATTTTATAATTATCCACATTTCAGACTGACCCTGTTAAATTACAATGCTGTGGGATTGTAAGGTTCGTGTTAGATGCGACACCGGTTATTTCGTGCACAGCAGTTGTTAAGCTGCTGGATTTGACCTGTGCAAGACAGAGCATTTGTTGGTTGAGATTCCAGATTGTTCAGCTCAAGGAGTGAGCTGAAGCTGGAATGCACCAACGTGAAATATTTGGCACCACCTAAACGTAAATGACCCATTCCCCAGGAAGACCTAACGATGGCTTCCATTGCATCCTGCTAATTCTCAGAAACTCACTTAGTTAATTTTAGACTCCCCTATTTCCAGTACAAAGTGCCTCGAATGTAAATGCAAAGTGTTCTGTCCCCGTCTCACACATGCACACAAACAGATAGCCAGGGGTTAAATAAAACTGGCAGACAACAAATTCTTTCGATAAGAGGATTGGCAGCAACCCAGTAGCTGCTTGCCAAGAACTTTACTCATAGAGGGAGGGGTTGTTCCTTCGACAGATAAACCCAAACAAGATACACACAGTTCAAGAATTGTCAAGTCCAGTCCGTATTAAATCCAAGGCAGATAACGTTGTTTCAAAGATACAATGTGACTCGCTAGTAGTTAGTTTTGTCCATCACAGAGTCTGAATGGCCACCTCACCCCCTTTTATCCCCTGTGGGGTGTGGTCCAGTGACTCAGCTTAATCTCTGGCACGCCTCCTTTTCTGCTGCATGCGCTTGTCTCTCCGATGCTGGCGTGGATCCAGCCAAGACTTATCTCCGACACTGTCCGACTGTGAGGAGATACCTGGCTCCTGGCCAATCTCTTCTCCTACGGGAGACACCTGAGGCATTGCCAGAGAGGAGGGTCCTGGAGAGGGAGGCCTGGCCAACTCTTCTCCTTCATGTTCGGAGCCTTCTCCCTCCGATAAGTCGGCCTCGGGGGTCGGAGTCACAACACAAAGCCCTTATTCTGACACAGCCTAGAGCACAGTTTAATAGATTATGATAACCAATCAGAGCAGAGCTGGCGGTGACCAGCCATGCGCTAAAAGTGTTGTTTTTGTGTACTTGTCTTCAGTTACCCAAGGAGAGCATATTCTGAAAATACTAGAAAGGGAATGAATCTGGCTTCCTAAATTGAAAAGGAAATTAGAAAAGGAAACTGCCTTATTTGCTCCTCAACTGCAACTTACATGGGGCAGAACACAATTCTCAATGAGTCTGTCAGCCCCGACTCGGTGATACTCGGGGCTGTCATTCAAGTGGGGCCAATGCCGATTGTGGATTCAGCCATGCCGTCACTGGGGCTGCTGATGCCATACCAGACACGGTATGAAGCTCTCACCATTGCTGCACCTGCAGCCATGTTCCCGGAAGCCGAAGCTGTCGTCCTCGCAGCCCAACTAGGAGGAGAGGCCAATAAACAGCCAACGGAGCCAAATCATGGAGGCTTTGCTGAGTCTCAGCTTGTCTAAGGAACTAGCCAGCCTGTTGTGGCCCCGCCCTCTGAGCCTATCCCATCGGAGGAAGAAAGCTCCGAGCATGAGGAAGAGGAGTCAGCCAGGCCTCCCTCTCCAGGCCCCTCCCCTCTGGCACTGTCTCAGGAGCCGGCCGAGGGAGAGGAGATTAGCCGGGAGACAGGTGTCTCGGATGAGAGTGAAGGAGAGACGTCATTCCTGGATGCACGCCTCCGAAGGCATGATAAATGATTGCAGCAGCTCAGGAGGCATGCTAGGGATTAGAACTGAGTCACTGGACCACACCCCAGAGACTATATAATAGAGGGTGGTGGTCAGTGATCCCTGTGATGAACAAAAATAAACCTTGGATAGTCACCAAAGCATCGTCCAAAACTGCTGAGAGGAATATTATTTCTGTTGGACTCTTGTACGCTGAGTATATTATCTTTCTGTTTCTGTGGAAATAAAAGCACTTGGCAGACGGTGTGTATATCGCTGCCAAGTTGGAGATAAAGACCTGGGTGTGTGCCAAGTGCTTCCTTAACCCTCGGCTGGCTGTGTTTGTGTGTGTGTGTGGACGGGGACAGATCACAGCCAGCCTGGATTAGGGGTGGCGTATTGGCTGTGTGATAGGCTGAAGTTGGGTTGGGGGCATGGCTAGGGGGTGGAGTCATGGATGGAGTACGTGAAACATTAAAAGCTGAAGGGGAGCACTGCGCGATAGCGCTGACTATATCTTCTTCACTGTGATTGATTCTTGGAACGTGCCGAAGCGCTGGATAAAGATTGCTATACCCAGAAACCGTGTTTATCTTCTTTCCAAGCACCTGTTCGGAACCTGACAAGAATCCTTTTGTCTGCGGAGAGAAACCAACTTTAATAGTTATTTGACATGATAGCTAATAAGAACAATTAACGCTGAAATTAGGGAAGTTGCCTCAGAGGAATTGTTATTATTATTATTATTGCTACTACTAATAGTTTAATGCCACGGTGGTTAATCTTTATTTTTCCCGTTCAAGCTGTTCTTGGCGAGCCCACCTGAGCAGCCTTCCATGTCTCCTCGATGGGTGAGAACATTTGACTGGAATAGGTAGTTGCTTCATCGTGTTTTCACACTTCCTGACTCATATTTCACAATTTCAATTCGTGCCAAGACATTAATGTCATAAGACGTTTGCAAATTAACAGGTCTGTTTATAGAGCAGCCTTTTGCTATTTTAGTCCTCCTTGGCATAGAAAAATGTTGAGTTCCTTCTGAAAGGCCCATTCTGCATTGTCAGGCTCACCTCCACGCAGGTGCTGTGATTACTTTTTAAGAATCTTCTCCTTCTCTCCCCATGTTTCTTTTGACATCACAAGGCTTACGAAAATTCATTTTCAGTTCGGGTCCTGTTTCAGAAGCAAGTTTTGAAAAGACCACGGTCCAAGATTTTCTCTGGATTTACAGCCCATTGGAAGGACCTCTTGTCTTGTCAAGCTAGGAGAAATTTCCTGACAGTTAGAACTGAGAAATTCAAAGCACCTCATCCATTTTGAAAACCTGACTTTTTCCCCTCTTTTAACATTCGGAGTCAAGGAAAAATTATCTGAATTTCTTTCCTCACATTAGAGGAAATGGGTAGAGTAGAATGCGAAGTTCCAAAGCCCCGATAGAGAACGTTACATGCATTTCCAAAAGCATAATGATCCATTTCAGAAATGTCTAATGTTGAATTTAATTGAGGAAACATAATTCTTAATAATAGATGATTTTAGATTCTGGACTTAATGATCCTTTCAGGGTGCCCCTCCTTTCAGAGAGAACGAAGTATTATTGACTTCATCTGTAGGAAGTCAGATCTTTATTTCAAACTAAAGGCTCTAATAAAGGTCTTGGTATGATCTGATTTACTTCAAACTGTAGTAAGTCATCATCCTTCCCTCCCACTTGTGACTGCATGACTGTAACTTTGTTGCTTGAATCCTTGCGATTTATATTGATATTGATTGTTTCCTAGTATGATTTGATTGCTTATTGTACCGTATGACTCTCACTGGGTGTTGTGCCTTGTGATTCTTGACGAGTGTATCTTGTCTTTTTATGTACACTTGAGAGCATATGCACTGAAGACAAATTCCTTGTGTGTCCAATCACACTTGGCCAATAAAGAATTCTTTTTTTTTTTTAATAAATTTTTATTAATAATAAAAAGAAAAAACAAAACCAACATAAATACATAAAATGACATACAAAACTAACAAACATCGATTCAGTCCAATGACTGACTCTTAGAAGTTACTATAACGGTGGAGTATTTTCCATTTTTCAATTTATATTAATGTCTATAATCATCTGTTTACATGGTTATATATATATATATATATAATTGATTCCTTATTTACTTCTATACATTTCCATTGATTAGTCATAAACTATCTTTGTATTCCTATTTTTGCCTCCAGCCAGCCGTACCATAGCCAATAAAGAATTCTATTCTATTCTATTCTGTTCTGTTCTGTTCTGTTCTGTTCTGTTCTGTTCTGTTCTGTTCTACCCTACCCTACCCTACCCTACCCTACCCTACCCTACCCTACCCTACCCTACCCTACTCTATTCTATTCTATTCTATTCTATTCTATTCTATTCTACTCTACTCTACTCTACTCTACTCTACCCTACCCTACCCTACCCTACCCTACCCTACCCTACCCTACCCTTCCATTCCATTCCATTCCATTCCATTCCATTCCATTCCATTCCATTCCATTCCATTCTGTCTGGTCCACCAAATCAGCTTCTAAACATCAATTCATTAGCCCTGGTTTGAAGTTCCCTATTGGTAGTTTCTCGTATATTTAGAAATATAAGAATGGCCTTTCAACCTATCAGATTGTCCATCCATTGATCTGAAGTTCTCCAGGAATGAATGCTGGAAAATTGCCTGCAATCTGCAATCTAAAGGTTTGTTATCACCAAAAATTACAGAATTACAGAATAACAGAATTGGAAGGTGCGCTAGAGGTCTGTCGGTCCAGTCCCCTACTCAAGTAGTAGGAGACCCTATAGCAGACAAATGGCTGTCCAATCTCATCTTCAAAACCTCCAGTGATGGAGTACCCACAGCTTCTGAAGGCAAGTCGTTCCACTGATTAATTGTTCTCATTTTCACAGGAAATTTCTCCCTAGTTCTAGGTTGTTTCTCTCGTTGATTAGTTTCCATCCATTATTTGTGATCTTGCCTTCTGGTGCTTTGGAAATAGGTTGATACCCCCCATCTTCTTTGTGGCAGCCCCTCAAATATTGGAATACTGGTATCATGTCACCCCTAGTCCTTCTTTTAGACTATACAAATCCCAATTCCCACAACCATTATTCCTATGTTTTGGCCTCCAGTCCCCTAATCATCTTTGTTGCTCTTTTCTCCACGCTTCCTAGAGTAGAATATGTTCCTACACTGAGTGATTATTCGATCCTCATCTCATACTTTCAAAACAATATTTTGTCTCTGTGAACAATGTATTGTCTTATCTTGTCATTAAGAGACAGTTAAGGCCTCTGTTAGTGCACATTTCGGAAATCTTACCTTGGACCAGACGTGTCATCTTTGTCTCCACAAATGTCTTTATTTTAACAGTTAAAATAATGGGTTTTAATACCAGTAATAAAAGACCATGAAAAGAGCCAAATAACTTTTAGCACGTGACGATTTTTAAAAAGGGGAAAATGTCTGTTCATTAAAATTGACAATTGGCAATTTGGATGGGAATGGGGACATCGAAGATCAGATAATAAAACATCTTCTTTGAGAATTTTAATTTGTTTTTTTTTAAAAATCGGAGATATTGAATGCAAGTGATGTGCTATTACTAAAGTCAGTGACATGTTCTGACAATGCAATTCTTTGTATGTTGGGTAATTATACCGAGAGGGACAGCGGCAATTTAAGTCATCCCTTAAAGAATATTTCCACTGACAAAAGATGCAGTTTAGATTTGAGGTTGGCGTATTTCGTTGTTGAGAGGAATATTTAAAAAGGCTTGAAAGAAAGATGTCAAAAAAAAAAAATCCATGTGATTAAAAACCCCAACCCTTTTTCTGTGAGTCGCGGAAACTCCTGTAATGAGAAAATGGAAACATTTCTAGGGAAACATTTATTTGTTAAAATAAGTATAAAGTGCTCTGTATTGATACTATTTATTTATTTGATTGAGTCTATCAGCCAACCAACTGGAATAATTCCTTGCGGTACACAAGAATGTAAAAACACAACGTAAGACGGAAAAGAGAGAGCCTTGGTGGCGCAGCAGACTAAAGTGCTGTTAAGTAGCACCAGCTGCCTGCAATTACTGCAAGTTTAAATCTCACCAGGCTCAAGGTTGACTCAGCCTTCCATCCTTTCGAGGTAGGTAAAATGAGGACCCGGATTATGGGAGCAATAAAATGACTTTGTATAAAAAAAGAACACCGCTTAGGAGGGGGCCAAAAGCCCTACTAAGCAGGTATATACAAAAGTATGAAGGCTATTGCTTAATGCATTGTAAGCCTCCCTGAGTCTCCGGAGAAGGCCGGCATATAAATCGAACCAATAAATAAAATAATAAATAAAATAAAAATCAATTAAGAGAACCCACAAAACCACAACATCACGTTGAGGAAATACAAAAGCTGCACAAAGAATTAAGACATGCAGGCTAATGTCGTCCCACAAATCACTCTGGTCCATGTCTTAAATCTCCTTCAAGTTCTGTTTAATTCCTGATGGTTACACATCTAAGTAGTTTTTTCTGGACAAACTATGTCCCCATGTGCCCCATTTTGGCTCCCAAGTAAGTGCAGGGAGGCCTCCTAGGCCCAAAATGGGGCACAGGGAGCACAGCGCCCCCCCACGGCCCATTTTTGCTCCCAGGAGGCTTCAGGGAAGCTTCCTAGGCCCAAAATGTGGTGCGGGCGGGGCGGCACATTCCCCCCACAGCCCATTTTTGCTCCCAGAGGGGTGCAGGAGGCCAAGTGCTGCCTGTCACACCCCCTGGCCATGCCCACCATGGCCACGCCCACCCAGCTGGTCATTAGGGCAGAGAACCGGTTGTTAAATTATTCGAATCCCACTACTGTGACAACAATGTAGAAGTTATTTATTGTGGTCCAACTTTCATTTTGTTTTTATTTCCCGTCTAACCTGTAGACAACGTATCTTGAAAGGAATGTTAAGATGAAGAACTTGATGAGCTGTTATAGGAGGAGAAATTCAAAGCAACTCATCCATTTTGAAAACCTGACCTTTTCCTTCTTTTAACCTTCAGAGTCAAGGAAAAATTATCTGAATTTCTTTCCTCACATTGTCCTCCTAATTTCTTCATTCTCAGGACTATGTTGCTTTTTCTCCTACTCTCCAGACCATCCACCTCTTCCCCAAGGTCATCTCTTTACAACATCTGGCCTTAACATAGAGACTCCAACAAAGAGGAGGAAATCAATGTCAGGATGCCATTCTGACAGATGCCCTAATTAAACCATGAGCCTCAAGCCAAGCTTCCAAAGAAATCCAGTTATTTATTAGGAGCTCCATGTTGGCACATACCCAAATGAGGCCAACTCTGACCCCACGTAATTTACGCACTAATCATAACCCTGTTTCCCCCCTTCCCCCCCACCCCCAGGGTGTGTCATCAATCTTATTTCCCAATGGAGCAATTTCATGGCTTGTAGAGATCATTCCCCTCCGGCCGCTGTGGGTAACCCTGGGAGACAGCCTTGAGAAAGGTATGTCTGGAATGTGCTCCTGTCTTTGGCTGCCATGTTGCTTCATTGGTTTCCCATCCCCCTTGCCTATGGCAACTCAAGAGCAGGCCAGGGATGCTTTGCGAGTTGACTATTTTCCAAAACACCAAAAGGCAAGACGAGAAACGATGGATGGAAACTAATCATGGAGAGAAGCAACCTAGCGCGAAGGAGAAATTTCCTGTCAAAATTAGAACAATTAATCAGCGGAACGACTTGCCTCCAAAGGTTGTGGGTGCCCCAACACTGGTGGTTTTTAAGAAGAGATTGGACAACCATTTCTCAGGAATGCAATAGGGTTTCTTGATTGAACAGGGGGTTGTCTAGAAGACCTCCAAGGTCCCTTCCAACTCTATTACTCTATGTCCTGTGCTTCTCTCATCCTTTCTTCCCACCTTCTTCTTATATTCACCACGGAGTTTATATTCAGAACAGTATAAAACCTTGGCCAACGGGGTAGTGTGACTTGCATATCAAGAGTTGTTTTCCAACTGGACAACTCGGTTTGATCATTGTTTCTCTCTATTATCCCACACTCGCCAGCAAAGAGCAAACAGCTTAAGACAGCATTTGCCAGCCTTCTATCCTCTGCTTGCTTCATTATGGATTGGTGATTAAAAATACTTTTACAACTTTCTGGAACATTGCCCAGGCTTATACTTAGGCATGAACCTGAGCTGCTGTCAAGAGTTTTTGGCAGCTGTCTAAAACTCGTAAGAGATGCTTTTTGAAGCACGTTTCTCACAAGTTCTCATTAGCAAGATTTACTGAGGAAAAAGGGTTGGGGGTTTTAGAAGAATTGGACTCTTTCCCATTAGAAACAAATTGGGTGTGGGTGCTTTCTGATTTTCTAACAGCCTTCCTATGATCCAATGAAGAAATGGGTTGTCCGAAAGGTTTTTGTTTTTTTTTCTTTCAAGATGCAACTGGACTTTCTGAAGACGTTTCGCTTCTCATCCAAGAAGCTTCTTCAGCTCTGACTAGATGGTGGGGGAATGGAAGGATTTATACTCCTTGCAGACAGCTGGTCATAAACTTCATAAACGCAGGGCACAATCCACATTTTTTTTATTACCGATTCTCTGGGCATGGCTTGGTGGGTGTGGTGTGGCTTGGTGGGCATGACAGGGGAAGGATACTGCAAAATCTCCATTCGTTCCCCACTCCAGGGGAAGGATACTGCAAAATCCCCATTCCCTCCCCACTCCTGGGGCCAGCCAGAGGTGGTATTTGCCGGTTCTCTGAACTACTCAAAATTTCTGCTACCGGTTCTCCAGAACCTGTCAGAACTTGCTGGATTTCACCCCTGGGCACAACGTAGGAGAACAAACATATCAGGACTAGATTCAGCAGTCCACCTGCATTTAAAAGACAAAGGCCACTCTTTTGAAGACAGCAAACTCCACATTTTGAACAGAGAGGGCTGCTGGTTTGAAAGAGGGGTCCAAGAGTCCATCTACGTCAAAACTGAACAGCCCTCCCTCTACAGAGAGGGAGGGTATGACATCATCTATCTCCAGTCTACAAGACAGTCCTTTCAGCAGTTCCAAGAAGGCTCCACACCATTTGCACTACTCAGATGGCCCTGAGGACACAGATAAACCTCCAAGTTGCCTCAACAACCCTCTAAAAAGGATGCAAATGACCAGCTGTCTGCAAGGAGTATCAATCCTTCCATTCCCCACCATCCAGTCAGAGCTGAAGAAGCTTCTTGGATGAGAAGCAAAACGTCTTCAAAGAAAAACCAGAGAGCCCAGTTGCCTCCTGAAAAAAGCACCTTTGGGATGTTTTAGGGAAGGAAATTATCATATTGGGGGGTTAGGAAAATCAGGTCATACTTTTTCACCTGTCTGGAAAAACCTTACTCGGAGGCATAATTCATCTACGTGGGGATCCAAAAATATGTCCTGACGGTATCAAATATTTTTGTTTTCTTAATCGCCATGTTATGGTAATCATCTATAGCAAGATGCAAATCATTTGCTAACTTAAAAACACAACCAAATATGTCTGGTTATGTCTGGGTATTATCAGTTTCAAAGATGGAATATGTTTGACATGATAAAAATATTGCAATTAATGCAAAAAGGTCTTACGTTTTATAGGTACTTTGCATATTTTTTTACAAGTTATTTGAATTTCACATTATTCAGCATATGCCATGGGAACATAAATGGATTCCTATCCCACGGCCATATATTTTGCCACATCAATTATTTTAAATTTGAGATTTAAATGATTCACCCAGGTTTTAGTAATTCAGATCTTTCTCTGACAGTCCTTTGCTGTTTCTTGAAAAGGATGTCACCACATATTCAGATGTTTACATACGGTATTTTTTTTTTCCTATTCTGTGTTTCCTTGTATATCCTCATTTTCTCCTTTAAAAAAATAACTATATTGAAGATCATGGACTCAAGGACAAGATATGTGCATATTTGATGAAGTAAGAGTGTGATGAGAAAGGTGAAACTTTCAAGCAGTAGCTGGAAAGGAATCAGGGATCTGCTTAGTACAGGGGTCAGCAAACTTAAACACTCAAAGAACCCCAATGGCCCTAACCAGAAGCCCCCTGTTCAATTCTGGAACCAACCGGAAGTCCGGTTTCCCCCACCATAGACTCTCCTCCTAGTATGGTGTCATTTTTCCTCTGCCGACTGGAAGTCCAGTTCCCCCACCATAGAGTCTCCTCCTAGCGTGGCGTCCTTTTTCCTCGTCCGACTGGAAGTCCGTTTCCCCCCCACCATAGAGTCTCCTCCTAGCGTGGCATCCTTTTTCCTCGGCCGACTGGAAGTCTGGTTCCCCACTACCACCATAGAGTCTCCTCCTAGCGCGGCTTCCTTTTTCCTCTACCTATCCTAACTGAAAGCCCTATCAATTGTGAAGCTGACTGGTAACAGGGAGCTGCAGCAGAGGGATGAAAGAGCCACATGCGGCTCCAGAGCCACAGGTTGCTGACTCCTAGCTTAGTTAGACTCATGACTTCTTAGCTTGATGGATCAAGCCAAATTCAGTCCTCGGTTGGTGCTGGTGACCACAATTGCACCCATTTTTGCTGTGTAGCAGGAGTGAATTTACAACTCTTCATATGAATTTAGTCTATTAGTATAGTGTAAATTGTAAGAGAAGACGAGGCAGAAACTGGGGGTGGAGTCAAAAGAGGAAACAGCATAGAATCTCTAAGTAGCCACAAAGACCAACTCTTCTTGAATTCCATTGAACCTTATCTAGCACCAAAATTGTGTTAACCATTTGTCAAATAGATTCAGAAATTCACCTGGTTTTATGATGATATCATGCTACATGTGATATAAATGGGTTTTATGGCTAGCCAGTTCCATGGAACTGAATTATATGTCATACAGATATTTGATAAAGCTTATAGTCTACTTGTCTGGCAATTTAATGAAGGAGGGGGAATATTGCTTACATATTTCATTAAGGTGAAGTTTCTTGTACAGTACTGAAGATAGATTTTTACTAAGTTAAATAATCAGGCAGACGTGTCAAAAACATGTCAAATATCTAACAGCAAGAACAAAACTCTCTTGTTTTTATGCTGAAGAGGAATTAAACTGTGTTGCATAAATTGTAGAGTTCAAGTTGTTTTTAATAATTGGAAAAGAAAGTAATATGTAAGTTGCAATTATTTTTGTTTGAGATTATTAAAAAAAAAACAGCTTCAGTTTTTCAGCTAGCAGGGAAACAAGTAGTGGGAAATGAAAAATAAAACTACCCTGTTTTCCCCCAAAATAAGACATCCCCTGATAATAAGCCCAATCAGGTTTTTGAGCGCATGGCAATAAGGCCAAGCACTTATTTCAGGGTTCAAAAAAATATAAGACGGGGTCTTATTTTTGGGGGAAACAAGATAGATAGATAGATAGATAGATAGATAGATAGATAGATAGATAGATAGATAGTCTGGAAAACCTCCGAGATCCCTTCCAACTCTGTTATTCTGTTATCCCCACCAGAATGCAATTTATATATGCAATATATTCTTAATATATTCCACCTTCCCTCCCTTTCTTCCAATACCAGGTCTCTCACTCAGATGTATTGGATCATGTTGCCTCATACAGTTCAGGAAGACATTACATCGAACTGAATCTTAAAAGTGATGCAATCCATCTCCTGACGTTAAGAATTCATGATAGCAATTGCAGCATATCTGCAATTGGAATGAATTTGCAAGGAAGGAGCCTGATTGTAAAAGAGCAACACATATTTCACAATTTTTCACATGTTGTAATATTTGCAGTCATGCTTTTTTTTACAAACGGAGCAATACCAGTTTTATTACCGGGACTTACATAAAATAATCAAATTCCTTGAGGGTTGCAAGCGAAGATTTCAGCTGCTCTAAAGTTATAAACTTACCGCATGTTTATTCAATAGTAGGCTCACGGACGCTTCATAATCCATTCCCAAATACGTTTACCGAGAAAGGAGAGTACAAAATTCATCAGTACTTCTTCCAAATGAATTTTGTATAGCTGCTGAGAATTCATACAGGTTAGAGAGCAATCTCGTGATACAATTAGGTAGCAATTTCCATTTTTGGCCAATTAAGTAGCAAGCTTGGAGTCTTCACAGTTTTCAGCTCTCTGTCTTTGATTTCAGAACACAGGATTGGAAGGAGAGGGCTATAACCTTGAATTCTGATGCAGAAAAGCCACAGATTCAGTGTTTGGAATAATAACTTTTATTGTCACTGCACAACATATCTGCAATGAGATTGGTGGAGCTCCCTCAATGCGCCTCCTCCCCCAACACGCTGATGATTGTGCGGCTCAGCTGGGATCGTCAGAGGCTTCTGAAAGCATTTTTTTTCTGCAACCTCTTCGGCCGAAGAGGTAGGGAAAAAAATGCCTTTAAAAGCCTCCTGCGATCCCAGCTGAGTTGCCTGATCGTCAGAGGCTTCTGAAAGCATTTTTTTTTCTGCAACCTCTTCGGCCGAAGAGGTTGTAGGAAAAAAAAATGCCTTTAAAAGCCTCTGGCGATCCCAGCCGAGTTGCCTGATCGTCAGAGGCTTCTAAAAGTATTTTTTTCTGCAACCTCTTAAGGTTGTAGAAAAAATGCTTTTAAAAGTAAAAAAATAAAAAGGTGGCCACGCCCACCCAGTCACATTACCCCCCCACAAGCCACACCTACAAAATAAGCCACGCCCACAGAACCGGTAGTAAAAAAATTTAGAACCCACCCCTGGCCCACGGGCCTTGAGTTCTGCCATAAGAGAAAAATGTTTAAATGGGGAGAGGGCATGCACATTGAAGCATGATTAACGGGGATTTCTATACCGCTTTTGTTCAATGAGATTCATGCTAGCCTCTGAGCTTTCATGCACTGCGCCTTTCAGTCTTCATTCTTCTTAATCAAGAATAATGCTTCAATGAATTATTCATTTGATTATATTTAAAGGTTTGTTTTTTTAAAAAAAAGAATTAATAATATAGACCTTGTTGGGTTGGCTCTGTCCTCCTCTGCATTGATTTCTCATTGTGTAGTTACTGGTTGCCGTTTGGATATGAGCAAATAAATTGAAAGCTTTTGAATTTCCTGGACACTTTGAAATTGGTTTGTGTTCCTGGAGTATTTGTATTGTCGTTTGCTTCAGTAGCGAAGGCTGGATATTTTTAATGTGATTTCCATATTTTAACATGTAAGAAGAACATCAATCTCGTGAGTGACAGAGTAAAACTTGCATCAGTGCTACTAACCAAAAAGAAATAAATATCACTTTAGTCTGTTAAAAGCCCTGACTGAATTTCAACGTACACAAACATTGACAATCCTTGTTGCTTAAAATTCATGATCTCTACCTACTTATATTGCATCATAAGCAGCAAGCTTTCCAAGCAGAAAATTAACATTAGATTAAAACTTAGTAACTGAATTGGAAGTTGATGTCAAGAAAAAAAGGCAATATCTCATTATCCTTTAAATTAATTAGTTTGTAGAGATGGCTTCCTTCACAAATGTGATACTTGGTGAGAAAAGCAATAAATATGCTTCATACTTTATTTAAGATTAATTAATTTGTAGAGTTGGCTTGCTTGCCCAATGTGAGAATCAATGAGAAAAACAATACATGGGCTTAACACTTTATTCATAATAGATGTTAGCATATTAAAATAATTTTAATATATTGTCAGAGATGGGGCCCATTGTGGGAAATCACACCCGGGCAAAATGGATTTAAAATAAAAAGGAGGAATTTTCTTGATATGACATTTATGATGTTTCCTAACTTCATTTCTAAATAGTTATACACTAGTTTTAGAAAATCAGGGATGCAGTGGCTCAGTGGCTAAGACGCTGAGCTTATCGATCAAAAGGACAGCAGTTCAGCGGTTCGAATCCCTAGTGCAGCATAATGGGGTGAGCTCCCGTGACTTGTCCCAGCTTCTGCTAACCTAGCAGTTCAAAAGCAGGTAAAAAATGCAAGTGGAAAAATAGGGACCACCTTTGGTGGGAAGGTAACAGCGTTCCATGCGCCTTTGGCATTTAGTCATGCCGGCCACATGACCACGGAGACGTCTTCAGACAGCGTTGGCTCTTCAGCTTTGAAACATAGATAAGCACCGCCCCCTAGAGTCGGGAACGACTAGCACATATGTGCGAGGGGGACCTTTACGTTTTTAGTTTTAGAAAACAAATTTATTCCATTTTCTCAGTTGCAACCTCTCTCTCCTAAAAAAAGAATGAGAATGAACTAATTGTGGAACTTCTCTGAAGAACATTATAGAAGGATTCTTACAACCTTCATATATAACTGAAATTTGGTAAGTTGATACCAAATAGAAACCAGGAAACATATCATTGATGAAAAAGCTTATATGTACAAATGTCCAACTGAATAATAAAATAACAGAATTGGAAAGGACCTTGGATGTTTTCTAGTCCAAATGCCTGTTCAATCAGGAAATCCTATATCAGTTTTAGATAAATGGTTGTCCAAACTCTCTTAAAAACTTCCAGTGTTGGAGCATCCACAACTTCTAGTGGCAAGTTGTTCCACTGATTAAATGTTCTCACTGTCAGGAAATTTCTCCTTAGTTCTAAGTTGCTCTTCTCCTTGATTAGTTTCCACCCATTGCTTCTTGTCCTACCCTCAGGTGCTTTGGAGAATAGCTTGACTCCCTCTTCTTTGGGGCAGCCCCTGAGATATTGGAAGACTGCTATCATGTCTCCCCTAGTCCTTCTTTTCAATTAGACTAGACATACCCAATTCCTGTAACCATTCTTCATATATTTTAGCCTCCAGCCCCCTAATCCTCTTTGCTGCTCTTCTCTGCATTATTTCCAGAGTCCCAACATCTTTTTTGATATTGGTAGTTTGCTAAGGCACCTCCTTGGCTGAACTACAAATTGTAGACTACCAGGAGAAAATATATTACGACACAAATTGGTATTATGAGTATTTGCTACGAAATAATGTAACACCAACTCTGAAAACTATTTTCCTGTAACTGGGCGCAATTTCATTGCTGTGTAATGATATAAGCTTACTTTTTTTCAGTGCTGTTGAAACTTCAACTGGTTGTTAAGTGAATGATTGGTTGTAAGTCAACGACTATCTGTACAAGGTTTTTTCCTGTTGAAAATCTACACCATGAGTCACTCAAAACCTGAGTCCGGGATTAAATTCTGAACCACCGAGCTTTAAATGAGTACAAAACTTTCGCTATTTGAGTTCTTTTTGGAAAGAGAAGTGTATGTCTGTGTCTTAAGTAATAAACCTAATGAGTCAAATCTCTATAGCCACCCTGAAATTCGGGATATACAGCAATTTATTTTGCAGTATGATTCAAGTGACTCGGCCAATAAATTTACAGCTGTAATAAAAGAAAATAGTTCCTGTGCAGAAAATTAATGGTATTTCCAGTAATTAAGAATCTAACCAGTCTGATCTCTACTGTTTTCTAACATAGAGTGGAAAACAGCTGAATGCTTTTTCTATTCTTTTTCCTTTGTGAGTAAACCGATAATGGGATCAGGATTTAGAATGAAACATAATCTGCACTACCACATTAAGTTCTTAATCATTTAACTATTTGCAATGGAAGTAAATATCGCTTCTAAAATAGGCTGTGAGGTAGCTAGCATTTCAACCGTTCTTGTTGGAATTCATTGTTGGAATGTATTTTTATGCAACAGCTACAGTAATATTTAGCCAGTAGATGGCAGTATTTACAAATTTGGATCTATGGTATATGCTCTCTTGTCCTAAGTAGAGTTTCCTGTTTCCTGTTCCAGTTAAATAGTTGAGCAGTAAAACACATGGTGACTGTGCTCTTTGTTTGCTCTGTGTGGTGCTTTATATAATCAGAATTTCTGTATGGATTTTTTTAACATGAAAATGCATGTGATCTTTTAATAGTAATTTATTTGTGCATTTCAAGGTGATGTTGCCAAAACCAGCCAATGGTGTATAGGAATTTTTGTTGATGTTGTTCAGTTGCTAATGTCTGACTTGTTGTGACCCCATGGACCACAGCACGCCAGACCCCCTGTCCTCCACTGTCTCCCAGAGTTTCCCCAAATTCATGTTCATTGCATCGATGACTCATCTAACCCCCTCATCCTCTGCCATCCCATTCTCCTTTTGCCTTCCATCTTTCAACACATCAAGGTCTTCTCCAAGGAGCCCTCTCTTCTCATTTGATGGCCAAAGTATTTGAGCTTTATAAGAATTTATTAGTTTCTACAGCTGCTTAACTGTAGGAGATGACCTGGCTGAGCCCAAGGGAGGGGTCAAATGTGCCATAAGTCAGGAGTCCCTGCATGCCCACAAGAGTCTAGCCCAACTTGAATGACTTCTTATTCCCACTCACTTCCCATGACTATTAGTAGCTCAGATTTTTGTAGAGAACTTAAGCTTGCAATCAATCTTTATACCCATTTGAACTGCCCGAACCTCCTGATTTCCCTGGTGCTTGATATCAACTTAACATTATAGCTGTATCTGACTGGGATACTGTTCCTTGGAATATAAACACCACTCATAATTGTTGGGTTCCCTTCTTCCAACCTGAGAGCTTCCAACTCGCCAAATTAAACTTTCAGGAGCATGCTTGAGCAGGAGGGTGGACTAGAAGACTTCCAAGGTCCTTCCAACTCTATTATTCTATGTTCTATGCTCTAAGATCCTATTCCACACTGAAAATAATATTTCCTGTTTATCTGGGGCCGAATACGCATAATAGAACCAAGGTGGACAGTCTTTCATTTTATAGAATCATATTCCATTGTAGGTCAGCCATATTTTGGAGATCTCACCGCTTCAGTTTTGGCTATCTATTCTTTTCATGATTTAGAATAACAGAGTTGGAAGGGACCTTGGAGGTCTTCTAGTCCAACCCTCTGATTAGGCAGGAAACCCTACACCACTTCAGACAAATGATTATCCAAATGATTAAAAACTTCCATTGTTGGGGCATTCACAACTTCTGGAGCCAAGTCGTTCCACTGATTAATTGTTCTCACTGTCAGGAAATTTCTCCTTAGTTCTAAGTTGCTTCTCTCCTTGATTAGTTTCCACCCATTGCTTCTTGTCCTACCATCAGGTGCTTTGGAGAATAGCTTGGCCCCCTCTTCTCTGGGGCAGCCCCTGAGATATTGGAAGACTGCTATCATGTCTCCCCTAGTGCGTGATCATGCTGGTTTTTTTTTTTTTTAAATCACCTCCAAAAATTGGATTCTTTGCTGTCAACTTTGGACTGATCAGCTGAATGGGAACAAGAATGAAGGATCTGGAATGAAAAGAATGACCCGCTGTGCATAAAGATCAAGTTTTCCTCCGTTCCAAGTTAAATGTGAAAGTAATCCACTCTTTCCTGTTATATTTAGCAACTTAAGGATATCGGGATACCCCTCCTAGTTCCCTTGTCTGTCTGAAAAGTCTGTCGGAAAATTTGATTACAGGCAATCCTGAAAGCACAATAAGCAGGATATTGAAGTGGGTTTTGAATTATTGATTTGGCTGGTTTATTATTTTTTATATTCCACCGTTTATATGCCCCTCAGTCCCGCAAGGCTTAATACGATTTGCGACAATAACAAACAAACAAAATTACCCCAATGCAACTTAAAATAAAAAAAAATCTCATTACCAATAGGACAAAGCAATAACCGGAGGCAAGGCAGGAATGAATATTGAGAGTACAAAAGAATTTATACTATTTTAAATGAAGGTTGCAGGAACTGGGCCTGGCTAGTCTAGTGAAGAGAAGGACCAGGGGAGACAGGATAGCAGTCTTCCAATATTTGAGGGGCTGTCACAGAGAGGAAGGGGTCAACCTATTTGCCAAAGCACCTGAAGGGCAGACAAGGAAATAATGGATGGAAACTGATCAAGGAGAGATTCAACCTGGAAATCAGGAGGAATTTTCTGACAGTGAGAACAATCAACCCATGGAACGGGAGTTGCCTTCAGAAGTTGTGGGAGCTTCATCCCTGGAAGCTTTCAAGAAGAGACCGGGCTGTCAGCTGTCAGAAATGGTGTAGGGTCTCCTGCCTGGGGCAGGGGTTGGATTAGATCACCTCCAAGGTTCCTTCCATCTCTGTTATTCTACATTCAATGGAACACAAGTTGCCACCAGAAGTTGTGAATGCTCCAACACTGGAAGTTTTTAAGAACCCTTTCAGACCATTTGTCTGAAGTGGTGTAGGGTTTCCTGCCTAGGCAGGGGGTTGGACTAGAAGACCTCCAAGGTCCCTTCCAACTCTCTTATTTTGTTCTTCTCATTCTCCTTTTTGAATTTTGGTGGCCAGAAAGAGTATTCCAAGTGGCATCTGACTTGGGCAAAACACAGTCATTTTTTTTTTAATGCAAAATTTAAGCAATCGTTTTTCATCGGAATAACATCGTTGGGTGCTAAAGTATAATAAATTGTACATCATCTACTTTGTGTTCTTTGTTCTCAAGCAATCCTGACAGGCTGAGGATCAGTCAATGTTTCGTGACTTACGACGTTCACGCCACAAACAAAAACGTAAGGAAATCTTTTTTTTTTTTCCTTTTTCCTAGAGGAAAAGATTTTTTTAAAAATCATTAGGGAAATACGTAGGCTGATCCATCAAAATGATATCGCATGAAAAGAAAGAAAACAACAAATGTTGGCTACGAGTCAACGTTTGATTTATAGTTTAAATGTGCTTGGTAAATAAAACCAGAGGTATAAGCATTTGTTTGTATTTTTCTCCCTCTCTCTCTCTCTCTCTCCTCTTCCTCCCTCTCTCTTTCTCTCTCTCTCTCTCACTCTCTTTCTCTCTCTCTCTTTCTCTCTCTCACTCTCTTTCTCACTCTCTCACTCTTTTTCTCTCCCCCTCTTTCTCTCTCTCTCTCTTTCTGCCTCTGTCCCTCCCTCCCTCTCCCTCCCTCTGTCTTTCTCTCTCTCTCTCACTCTTTCTCTCTCTCTATCTCCCTCTCCCTCCCCCCCCATCTCTCTCACACTCACTCTCATTGTGGGGAAAAAATAATAATAATTTACGATGCAGAAGGCCCCGTACTGTCAGGATAAATTTAGTAAGTGACTGTGCAAAACAAGTGTGAGTATTTTGGGGACCATTGAATGCACATGGTGTAACATCGGGTGCCCTGTGACATGTGAGGGGGGGAAAAAAGAGCAAATATATTATTATTTATTTTTATTTTTGCAATTTATATGCCGCCATTCTCCCGAAGGACTCAGGGTGGCTTACAACAACAATCAATAATACAAATCACAAAATAACAAAATAAGTTAAAAACCCCTTAAAAACCATATTTAAAATTATTACAGTTTGTGCAACCCCTAGCAGATCAGTTTATTTGACGGAAGAGCTGTGTCTTCAGTTCGCGGCGAAAGGAGATATAATAGTAGAAATAACCATGATCGACCACCACCTCCAAAGGATGAAATCCCCTCAGTATGGCATAGATCAGAAAACGAAACCATTTTATACCAAATTTATATTTATTTTATTTTTATTTATTTATTTATTTTATTAAATTTCTATACTGCCCTTCTCCCGAAGGACTCGGCAGTGAACAGCCACAAGATAAAACACATAAATACAAAAATTTAAAATAAATTAAAAACGAATTAAATAATTTGGCTGAATTTAAAATACCCCATAATTTGTATGTTTTTTAATTTTGGCTGTTCACCGCCCTGAGTCCCTTCTGGGAGAAGGGCAGTATACAAATTAAATAAATAAATAAATAAATAAATAAATAAATAAATAAATTTAAAAACAAATTAAAATTTACATTTAAAAAAGGGGAGAAGATTTAGGCCAGGCCAGCTTGATGGAATAAAAAAGTCTTAAGCGCACGATGGAAGGTGCGCAGATCCGGGATCCTCCGTATCTCCGGGGGGAGCTCGTTCCAGATCGTAGGTGCCCCCACAGAGAAGGCTCTCCCCCTGGGGGCCGCCAGTCGGCATTGTTTGGCCGACGGCACCTGGAGGAGCCTCTCTCTATGGGAGCGTACTGGGCGGTGGGAGGCTATTGGTGGTAGCAGGCGGTCCCGTAGATAACCAGGTCCTAAGCCATGGAGCGCTTTAAAGGTGATAACCAAAACCTTGAAGCGCACTCGGAAGACCACCGGGAGCCAGTGCAGCTCGCGCAAGAGAGGTGTTACATGGGAACTCCACGTTGCTCCCATAACCACCCATATTTCGCTGATAAAGAAATAAAGAGAGACTAGTATAGATCTATTTCAAGATCTATATAGCTCTCATCAGATCTATTTTTTTTTTATTTGATTTATATGCCGCCCTTCTCTGGAGACTCAGGGTGGCTTACAATGTGTTAAGCAATAGCCTTCATATTTTTGTATATTTTACAAAGTCATCTTATTGCCCCCACAATTTACCTACCTTAGAAAGGATGGAAGGCTGAGTCAACCTTGAGCCTGGCAAGATTCGAACTTACTAATTGCAGACAGCTGGAGTTAAATTACAATGCATTAGTTTGCTGAGCTATCCAGCTCCCATCAGCTAGCCATACCCTTCGAATTTGGGCTGCCTGCATGTTAGGCAGTTGTATTAACCTCTGAGCCACAAGTTCTCCTCTCTTCATCAGCTTGAGCCAGGGGAGAGATTACTCCACATCCTGGGGTAGACCAGGTGTCTCGATAGAAAAACACTTAATCTCTCCCCTGGCTCAAGCAGATGAAGGGAGGAGAACTTGTGGCTCAGAGGTTAATTCAACTGCCTAACATGCAGGCAGCCCAAGTTTGAATCCAAGTAAGGGTATGGCTAGCTGATGAGAGCTAAATAGCTTGAAATAGATCTGTACTAGTCTCCCTTTATTTCTTTTTATGAATTCTACAATTAATTAAAAAGATAACTGGTAGTGAATTCTTTGAGAAGCCATGCCTGGCTGCCGTTTCGTCATTTGTTTGTGAACATTATGACAAATGCAGAGAGAAATTGCTTTGGGCATAAAGTTATTTATTGCTGGATTGCAGGCAGCCAAATACCTTTGAAGGGAAACTGTGGGTTTTCTCATCTATTTGTCAACGGAGGGACTTCAAGTTTGCCGGGGAAGGAGATCAGGAGGTCTCCAGCAATAGTTCATAAAGGGCTTTTCAGAAAAAAGACCGAATAAGAAATAGACGTAGGTGGGATATAGGGATTTCCAACTGATTAAATCGGATGTGCATATTTCCAGAATGGATCTGGCCTTTAATGACAGTTAGTCCTGGAGTTACGGCCAAAACTGAGCCCTAAATTTATGTTGCTAAGCAAGACAGTTGCTTAGGTAACAGAATTAATTTTAGGAGCCATGTAGAAGAAAGCATTAACAACAACAACAACAACATCAATAATACAAGTAGCCCTTGACTTATGACCACAATTGAACCTAAAATTTGTGTTGCTAACCAAGACAGTTAAGTGAAATTTGCCTCATTTTATGACCTTCCTTGCCATAGTTGTTAAGTGAATCACTGCAGTTGTTCAGTTAGGAACACAGTCCTTAAGTGAATCTGGCTTTCCCCATTGATTTTGCTTGTTGGAAGGTTGTAAAAGAGGATCACGTGACACCCCCGCCCCCGGGACGTTGCATAAATATGAGTCAGTTGGCAAGCGCCCAAATTTGGATCATGTGACCTTGGGGATGCTGCAAAGGTCGTAAGTGTAAAAAAACGCACTCTGGTTTATTCCAATTTCTTTTAAAAGCCATTTTTAAAAATTCATCTATTTTAGATACGAATAGAGTATTAAATCATTCATAAGATAAAATAAAGCAGGTTGAAATGCACTGCTGAAATTTGGGGTGGAGGGATGCTGGACTTTAATATTTTAAATCCATAAATAAATGTACCCATCATATTAAAGTAGAAAAGAAAGGAGAAAGTTAAAGAAACAAAAGATATATTTGCATCCACAAGGTCAGTTCAAGTTACTGTTTGGAAACTTCAAAGCCTGTTACATTTATTTCCCCTTTTAGCTCTAAAAATACTCAATTTCTCACACTGGAAAACTCTTGAATTCTTATCTCAGTAACTCCAGAATTCAAGATTAAAGCTCTGTTGATAAATTTGTTGCAAGCTTAGATGCTGTTGAGACATCTAACAGAAAATGGCATGTTTCTAAGTTGTTGGTTTTTTTTTAGTAAGTATTTCAAAACTTTGTCTTTCGTCTCTTCAACCACATTTAGAATATTGCACCCAATTCTGGTCAGCATGATGCAATAAAAATATTGAGACCATAGAAAGAGTGCAGAGAAGAGCAAGAAAGATGATTATGGGTCTGGAGGCAGAAACATATGAAGAACATATCTTGTGATCTGGTGAGATCCGGGCATGAATGGCGTGAATGAGTTTTTAATGTTTTTAATTTTTAAATGTTTTTTATAATGATTTTTTAAAATGTATTGTGAGCCACCCTGAGTCTTCAGAGAGGGACAGCATATAAATTGAATAAATTAAATTAAATTAAATTAAATTAAATTAAATTAAATTAAATTAAATTAAATTAAATTAAATTATTATAAAATAAAAAATTAAATAATTAAATTAAATTAAATTAAATTAAATTAAATTAAATTAAATTAAATAAATACGGTTGCAAGAACTGGGTATGTCTAGTCTAGTGAAAAGTAGGATTAGGGGCAGAAGTGGGATTCACTTACCTTACCTACCAGTTCGCAAATGTGAACACATGCACATGGCCTTCTGCACATGCCCAGTACCCTCTTTCTCCGAAAATAAGACACCCCCTGATAATAAGCCCAATTGGGCTTTTGAGCGCATGTGCTAAAATAAGCCTCCCCCCGAAAATAAGCCCTCCCCGAAGATATTTAAATGCAGAATGGGAAATCAGATAAGATGGCAAGAGAAGCCCCATCTTGCTCCACATGCCGCAAAATAATAAGATCTCCCTGAAAATAAGGCCAAGTGCTTATTTCAGGTTCAAAAAAATATAAGACAGGGTCTTATTTTCGGGGAAACACAGTAGTTGCGCATTATGTCCAGGTGGATGGGCGGAGCCTCCCACAGTCATCACTATCAGTTTGCACAATCCGGAGAGAACCGGCTGAATCCCACCACTGATTAGGGGAGACATGATAGCAGTGTTCCAATATCTCAGGGGCGGCCACAAAGAAGAAGAAGTCAAGCTATTCTCCAAAGCACCTGAAGACACGACAAGAAGCAATGGATGGAAACTAATCAAGGCGAGAAGTAACTAGAAACTAAGGAGAAATTTCCTGACAATGAGAACAATTGATCGGTGGAATGACTTGCCTCTAGAAGTTGTGGGTGCTCCAACACTGGAGATTTTCAAGAAGAGACTGGACAGCCATTTGTCTGATATGGTATAGGCAGTGGTGGATTGTCCCCAGTTCAGAACAGTTCACAAGAACCAGTAGTAAAACTGGTGGGAGGCTCTGCCCACCGCCCCGGATGTCATCATGGGTGAACTGCGCATGCGCGATCCCATTGCGAACTGGTAGTAAAGTTAAGTAGAACCCACCTCTGAGTATAGGGTCTTCTACTTGAGCAGGGGATTGGACTAGAAGATCTCCAAGGTCCCTTCCTACTCTGTTATTCTGTGTTCTATATCTCTACTTGCCTAGATGTAAACACCGAATTTGGAGGAACCATAAAGTGTAATTTTTGCCTTTCTTGCTGTGCTATTTTTGTTCTGATGAAACCGCATGACTCATATAGAGTGTAATTAACACTTTGCCAATAGCACCAACCAGATATTAATTATTTAACCCTGGATGAGCAAACTGCAATCTTGGGAAGACATGCAAAATCTCAAGATGCCTTTCTATGGTCCTATGAACTTCCCATCCCAACCATGGTTAATGGAAAGTGAGGAACACAGTTCAGCCATTTTGAGGGCACAAAGTTACATGTGAATTTGATAGTCTCGTGGAAGGCCTCAAGGAATCAGTGAGGTCACAGACACTGAGTAAGTAGGTTAATGGAAACGTGAAAAATGTTAGATTACAAAATCTTGGAAATGGGCTATTATTGGCCCTCATTGATCAGAAGGTAAATGTATGTAGGGCAAGGTTTTTAATCTTCTTTCTAACTAAGTCTGAGTCAATGAAGAAGATGCTAATAGCTAATCACATACCTCAAAAATGACCATCTGTTCTGCTATATTTTGGGAAGAAGCTCCATCTCATTCCTCTAGCTGGAGAATATATATATCCAAGTAAGGGTATGGGTAGCTGATGAGAGCTAACTAGCTTGAAATAGATCTATACTAGTCTCCCTTTATTTCTTTATCAGTGAAATATAAATTTGGTATAAAATGGCTTGTCGTGAATGTGACTGCTTGAGGGCTCCTGGATTGGCTATGGTATATGGATGTGTGTGTGTGTTTCCCAGCATAACTCTGGAACGCCTCGAGCAATTTCAACCAAACTTGGTACAAGATGACTTACTCTCTGGAAAGAAATACTGTGAGGGGTAAGACACCCCTAACACCACTCGGGGTGTGTGTTCTGTTAAGATACAGCCTGTTGTGCCTTAAAATGGCTTCTATTGGATTGCCTTTAAATGGCTTCTACTATACAGCACAGTGGAGTTACCATGGTAATGGCTTCACAGTACTCCATAAGGGGGCTCCCTCTGGTAAGGGGGAAAATCCAACATTAGAAATTACGTTTGGTCCGGACATTTTCAACAAGGCTTTGATGATCAATGAAACATTACTGCAGCTCAGCCTGCCTGCATCACGAAGAGACCGACACGACGTACTTCACGCAGATTACATACGAGAAAAGAACTGCAAGAAGCCACTTCTAAATCAAGATCAGAAAAAAGCATACCACGTGATCATGGTAGCTACAAAAACAACAAGGTGGGATCATTTTACTTGATGCTTCTGGGGGCACAAGGAAAACATTTTTAGCTAATTTAATTCTCCCCGAAATCAGGGCTCAGGGTGAAGTTGCTCTTCCTGTCTAATACAGGATTGGGATAAATAAATACGCGGGCAACGCCGGGTTATCAGCTAGTTCTTCATAAAATACACAGAAGAAATATCAGGCATAGCACATAGGAACTAGACTCTTAACTGGAGTCAGCCAGTAGTGGGTTGCCCCCGGTTTGGACCGGTTCGCAAGAACCAGTAGTAAAACTGGAAGGAGGCTCCGCCCACTGACCGGACATCATCATAATTGATCTGCGCATGTGCAGAAGAGCGCGCACAATGCGAACTGGTAATAAAGGTAAGTACAACCAGGAGTGGGTTCTACTTACCTTTACTACCGGTTCGCATTGCGCCCACATGCGTGCATGTGCAGAAGCTTCTGCGCATGCGCCAATCACTTATGATGACGTCCGGGTCAGTGGGCGGAGCCTCCTGCTGGTTTTACTACCGGTTCTTGCGAACCGGGGACAACCCACCACTTGGTAGAACCCACCCCTGGAGTCAGCATTTCATATTCTTAGGAGACAATACGTTATCCAACTCCCATTCTGGAAGAGATGATGTAGAAGGTGATTTAGCAGAACGTCAAGCCCATCATTAAGTAGAAGCCAGATTTCAATATAACCTGGTGTCCACATTGCTCTAAGAAAGTATTGGCTTCACTGGGAAGCCACGTTTTAGGGAGTTCCTTCTGGCTTCATGCTGGTTATTATATTATTAATAATCTGGCTGATTATTAAGAAATGAGAACATATCGAAAGATGGATAAGAATTCAATGTATCATTGCATCCAGTTTTGGTTATCATGATATAAAGAAAGATCTTGAGACTCTAGTCTAAGTCTAGTCTAGGTGTTTGTTTGTTTTTTAGTAAGTACTTCAAAACTTTGTCTTTTATCTCTTCAACCTTTGATAAGACCACATAGGACCAGGATATCTACGAGACCGCCTTCTGCCACCAACAGCCTCCCACCGACCAGTTCGCTCCCACAGAGAGGGACTCCTCAGGGTGCCGTTGGCCAAGTTATGTCGGCTGGTGACACCCAGGAGGAGATCCTTCTCTGTGGGAGCTCCTGCCCTCTGGAATGAATTGCCCCCGGATATTCGTAACATCTCTAACCTCCGGGTTTTTCGCTGTGCCCTCAAGACCCTACTGTTCCGACAGGCGGGGCTGTCAAATTGAATGATTTTAAATTGGGTTTTAATTTTGGGTTTTAAAATTTGGCCAAAACTATTTAATGATTTTAATTAATTTTAACTAGGATATTGTATATTTGTATATTTGTATTTTAATTCTGGCTGCACACCGCCCTGAGTCCTTCGGAAGAATGGATGGCATATAAATAAATTATATTATTATTATTATTATTATTATTATTATTATTATTATTATTATTATTATTATTATTATTATTATTATTTGGAATACTGCAGCCAATCCTGGTCACCATGATGCAATAAAGATGTTGAGACCATAGAAAGAGCGCAGAGAAGAGCAAGAAAGATGATTAGGAGACTGGAAAGTCCAACATATGAAGGTTTCAGGAATTGGGTAATGAAAAGGAGGACTAGGGATGACATGATAACCGTCTTCCAATATTCCTCAAAGAGGGACAGTCAACCTATTCTCCATAGCACCTGAGGGCAGGACAAGAAGCAATGGGTGGAAACTAATCAAGGAGAGAAGCAACCTAGAACTAAGGAGAAATTTCCTGACAGTTAGAACAATTAACCAGTGGAACAAACTTGCCTCCAATAGTTGTTGATGTTCCATCAATGGAGGTTTTAAGAAGAGATTAGACAACCATTTGTCTGAAATGGTATAGGGTCTCCTGCTTGAGCAGGGAGTTGTATTAGAACAGGGGTCGGCAACCTTAAACACTCAAAGAGTCACAAGGCCCTAACCGGAAGCCCCCTGTTCAATTCTGGAGCCAACTGGAAGTCCGGTTCCCCCCACCATAGTGTCTCCTCCTAGCGTGGCGTCCTTTTTCCTCTGCGGACTGGAAGTCCAGTTCCCCCACCATAGAGTCTCCTCCTAGCGTGGCGTCCTTTTTCCTCTGCCAACTGGAAGTCCAGTTCCCCCACCATAGAGTCTCCTCCTAGCGTGGCGTCCTTTTTCCTCTGCCGACTGGAAGTCCAGTTCCCCCACCATAGAGTCTCCTCCTAGCGTGGTGTCCTTTTTCCTCTGCCGACTGGAAGTCCAGTTCCCCCACCATAGAGTCTCCTCCTAGCGTGGCGTCCTTTTTCCTCTGCGGACTGGAAGTCCAGTTCCCCCACCATAGAGTCTCCTCCTAGCGTGGCGTCCTTTTTCCTTTGCCGACTGGAAGTCCAGTTCCCCCACCATAGAGTCTCCTCCTAGCGTGGCGTCCTTTTTCCTCTGCGGACTGGAAGTCCAGTTCCCCCACCATAGAGTCTCCTCCTAGCGTGGCGTCCTTTTTCCTCTGCCGACTGGAAGTCCAGTTCCCCCACCATAGAGTCTCCTCCTAGCGTGGCGTCCTTTTTCCTCTACATATCCTAACTGAAAGCCCTATCAATTGTGGAGCTGACTGGTGACAGGGAGCCGCAGCAGAGAGCCACATGCAGCTCCAGAGTTACAGGTTGCCGACCCCTGTTCTAGAATGTCTCAAAGGTTCCTTCCAACCCTATCATTCTCTTACTTTTGCCATGGCTTCAGCTTCTATGCGGTCTAATATATCCTGTTGGTTATTTAGCATAAAGAAATCATTCTTTACTTACTCTACTTACAAAGGATTGATGGAGTCCATCTTTAGTTGTTTCATTTCTTGGGGTGTGAGATAACAACATGCATTTGTGTCCTCTTCTTCTTTTTTCCAGTTGATAGTAAGGAGCAAAACAACTTTTTCTTTTTTAACAGACTCCGTCTAAAAACATAAAAGGCTAATCCCAAAAGATATGTAGGTGAAGAGTATTAATAATAACAAATTATATTTCAAACTGTATTTTTTTATGGGAAGTGCTCTGAAAATTACCAGTCATTTTGAACGCTTTTCAAATCTTTTGCCAACTCCAAAAACACTCTCTGCTAAAATAAATAGGTCCATTGCAAAAGGGGGGGGGAGGAGTGAAGATTACGCTACAGTTACATAATATATCTTTCGCTTCCATTCAGAAAAATTCTGCAACTGAGAATATTTTACAATATCTGTCACTTTTCCCACTCTTCTTATTATCTACAGAACCCCATCTAATCTATAATTAGAAGTAATTGCAAGCGCGTACTTGAAATAGATGAAGCTCATTATGTATGAATGTTTCTGTCATGTGTGTTGTGAAACCATGTTCCGTTATTCTATTTTTAGTTAATCAAACTACTATTTTTTTAAAAAAAATGTCAAGTTGCATCCCTTGTTCTCCGAAATGAACTCAGACGGTTTTATTCTCCAATCATTACATAGTTGTATCAGTTCAGAGTTATTTCGGTCCTGCGGAAGTTATCTGATTCTTTAGGCACGTTCATTACTCATGTTTAGAGATGGTTCGCCTGTAACAGGTGGCATCAGCCAGCTGATGAAAGCTTCTCTCAAGTAGCCAGCAAGTATCACGTCAGGATCATACTTGAAATGAAAAACAGCGGGAATCCCAGAGCTGAGAGCCAAACCTGAATATCAAGAAAGAGAAGAACCTGGCAAACAGTTAATACATCGTTGGAAAGGAAAGGAAATTGGGTGGCTATGAGTTCAGCAGGAGTCAAGCTTTTCTTGAAGGAATCTTGAGTTTTCAAGGATGGTTCATCTATGACAGTAAATCAGCAATGACTCCCTTTTGCATCTCCCGAATTCTGCTGGAGGCTGAGAGTAGAGTAGAGTAGAGTAGAGTAGAGTAGAGTAGAGTAGAGTAGAGTAGAGTAGAGTAGAGTAGAGTAGAGTAGAGTAGAGTAGAGTAGAGTAGAGGGAGGGGAGGGGAGGGGAAGAAAGAGAAGAGAGAAGAGAAGAGAGGGGAGGGGGAGAGAAAGGGGAGGGGAGAGGAGAGGAGAGGAGAGGAGAGGAGAGAAGAGAAGAGAAGAGAAGAGAAGAGAAGAGAAGAGAAGAGAAGAGAAGAGAAGAGAAGAGAAGAGAATTCTTTATTGGCCAAGTGTAGTTGGACGCACAAGGAATTTGTCTCCGGTGCAGAAGCTCTCATTGTACATACAAGGTGATAAGTCATATATCATAAATCATAAGATACAATCATAAATCAACAACCATTGATAAATCGCAATATACCAATAGGAGAAAGCAATAAGAAAGATGAGAGGTGAGAAAGATGAAAAGGAGGAGACGATGACAAGGATAATAGCAATACAGCTTACTACAGGGGTAAATATCTTTGCGGAGAAGTCAGCACTGTAGAGTTAGCTATTTCGCAGAGGGATGCCTGGCTTTCCAGAAACGCTGAGTGTTGGTCCTTTTTTAAAAAAATTTGATTTATATGCCGCCCTTCTCTGGAGACTCAGGGCGGTTTACAATGCGCTAAGCAATAGCCTTCATCCTTTTGTATATTTATACAAAGTCAGCTTATTGCCCCCACAATCCGGGTCCTCAATTTACCTACCTTAGAAAGGATGGAAGGCTGAGTCAACCTTGAGCCTGGCGAGATTCGAACCTGAAGTAATTGCAGGCAGCTGGTCTTAATAACAGGGTGCTTTAGACCACTGTACTACCAAGGCTTTGTGATCTAGGTAAGTGTGTTCTGGACTCGATTACTCAGATCAATTTTCGTCTTCACTGTTCAACATCCTTTGAAGGTGTGGGATGTAAGCCTTCGAAATAAGTGGGTAGCTTTGCATATATTATCAGGTATTCGTGCAGGAATGTACGATGTAAGGGATGGAGAAGCCTCATGGAGAGTCAGCCCACGCAAGATCTACGTGCCAAATTAATTGGCCCGATCGTGCTAATTGTAAGATTTTTTTCCCCCCCTTTCTTTTACCGCTTAAGAATTAAGCCATGTTGACAATCACACTGATGTCTCGGTCGTGCTGTTTTAGACGGAAGATGCGCCGCATTCCGAAAATGCAAGCATCTTCTGGCCTGGCTTGTTTTGATGAGGAACATATTCTTGACTTTCTTCCAGAGAATCTGTCTAGCCATATCGAATGTCCTTAAGCAAACCACACTTGATTTCCTTGGAGACCAAAGCTTTTTAGCTTCACGTGGCGTTGAATATAAGATTGCTCTAGACTCAAATTCTCGGGTGCCCTAATTCGGCTCTGTTCCCTGCTGGCACTCGGTGTATATGTGAGTGGGAGGCTATGAATGAATGAATGGGAAATGAATGCAATCTGTACTAGTAAGCAAGTATGCTCCGTTCGGTATTTATGCTTGAGCTGTGGCTATGCATTTAATGAGGCTATGATCCCTTGAATTGCTTTCATTATTACATACAGCAACATCTCCCCTTAATAACTTCGGTATTTTATTCGGGCACGCTAAAAAACTAATGATGCTTTTGACATGATTTCAAATCTTAACTGGCAATCTGTCAGGTCATTGCACAGTGATATCGGTACATAGAGTCCCTATCTCTTAAATGCCTACAATAGATGGAGAAATAGAAATAGAATAACAGAGTGGGAAGGGACCTTGGAGGTCTTCTAGTCCAACCCCCTGCTTAGGCAGGAAACCCTACACCACTTCAGACAAATGGCTATCCAACATCTTCTTAAAAACTTCCAGTGTTGGAGCATTCACAACTTCTGGTGGCAAATTGTTCCACTGATTAATTGTTCTAACTGTCAGGAAATTTCTCCTTAGTTCTAAGTTGCTTCTCTCCTTGATTAGTTTCCACCTATTGCTTCTTGTCCTGCCCTCAGGGGCTTTGGAAAACAGTTTGACCCCCTCCTCTCTGTGGCAGCCCCTGAGATATTAGAAGACTGCTATCATGTCTCCCCTAGTCCTTCTCTTCATCAAACTAGACATATCCAGTTCCTGCAACCATTCTTCATATGTTTTAGCCTCCAATCATCCCCTAATCATCTTTGTTGCTCTTCTCTGCACTCTTTCTAGAGTCTCCACATCTTTTTTACATCGTGGCGACCAAAACTGGATGCAATATTCCAAGTGTGGCCTTACCAAGGCCTTATAAAGTGGTATTAACACTTCACATGATCTTGATTCTATCCCTCTGTTGATGCAGCCTAGAACTGAGTTGGCTTTTTTCGTAGAGGGATACAGTTTTCACAGCGACAGCCAAATCCTGTTGTATTTGCATCTGTTAAGGATGAGAAGGTGTGCTTTCTATGTTTGGTAATCCCATTATTATTATTATTATTATTATTATTATTATTATTATTATTATTATTATTAAAAAAAACCCACAGCCCCAGATTTTGAACGCACAGAAATACCGATTAATGGATTTTTGTGGATTAATCACATCATTATGTGACAAAATTCCGCTTACTTCCCCTAAAGATGACAGGCTGAAGTTAGAAAACATCGCAGCAGGATACTGATCCATTGGCCGGACTCGTGTTTCCTCCCACTTCTGAAGCAGCGGAAATGGTTTGCCAATTGCACAGTGGCAGATAAGACAGTGCTCCAGAGGGTCAACGTCATTGCCCAGAGAATCATTAGTTGCCCCCTCCCCTCATTGGAAGAGCTTTTATAGCTCCCACTGCCTTAAGAAGTTCAAAACATTCTTAAAGATCCATCGCATCCTGGGCACCTTTTTTTTTTTTGAACTGTTACCATCCAGCAGACGGTACAGGGCAATAAAGAAGGACAAATAGGCTGAAAAACAGCTTCTATCGCAGAGCAGTAACTGTTGTGGTCCGCCAGCAGCCTGTGGAGCTGGCAGCAGAGTCGGACAGTGAGGAGGCTGGGGAGGACAGTGGGCCAGTCCTGGAGGCTGGGGAAGGCCCAGATGAGGGCTCTGCATCGGAGGTAGAGATGGGGCCAGGGCCATCTGGGAGCGATACGCGGACTCCGGAGCCTCCAGAGGCTGACAGCAGAGAGGCAGAGGAACAGGAGGAGCCTGTTCCTAGTGCACGCATGCGAAGAGCTGCCAGAAGGCAAGAGCAGCTAAAGCAAAAAGGACAACTCGGGAGTAAGGCCAGGAGGAGAGCCCTCGTCCAAGCCTTCCCCAGACTCCAGGACTGGCCCATGTTCCTCCCCAGCCTCCTCACTGTCCGACTCCACTGCCAGCTCTGCAGGCTGCTGGCGGCCCACAACAGCACCCTAGATAGCCTCCTGACTTCCCAGCTCTCCCCTACGTCCTGATTTTTTTTATTATTATTATTATTATTTATATGCCGCCCTTCTCCGGAGACTCAGGTCGGCTTACAATGCGTTAAGCAATAGCCTTCATTCTTTTGTATATTTATACAAAGTCAGCTTATTGCCCCCACAACTGGGTCCTCAATTTACCTACCTTAGAAAGGATGGAAGGCTGAGTCAACTTTGAGACTTGGTGAGATTCGAACCTGCAGTAATTGCAGGCATCTAGTCTTAATAACCAGCTTAATAACAGGGTGCCTTAGACCACTGTACTACCAAGGCTTTGTTTCACCAGTACCACCCTTCACATCAAATCGACTTAATGCCTAGTTGAATCTACAAGCAGGAAATCAGCTCAGTGAACTTGAGTTAATATAACAAAAGAAAATGCTCACTTGGGGTGTAGTTGCTCATTGGGAGAGAAAAAAATGCTAACATCCATAGTTTTCTCTCCCTCTCTCTCTCTCTCTCTCTCTCTCTCTCTCTCTCTCTCTCTCACTCGCTTTAGTCCCCCAGTGTTTCCACTCAGGATTTATCTGTAAATGAAAGACTCCAAAAATCCTTTTTAATCCCAAATCTCCTATTTGCTGAAGCACAGGCTTCGCAGTGCTTGAAGTGTATAACTTTGAACGCTTATTGCCTCCTCCAACGACAGTATATCAAAATAGGTTCCCCACAACCATTTAAATCTCTCTTTTTTTTGCCACTGTCTTGCAGAACTAGCTATCCTCAGAAATCAGAACTGTGGCTTGCACACCTGGTTTAATGGCGATAGGGGACGCCGGCCTTACTTAATTAAATCGAGTTATTTATAGAGCTCACGCCTGTTTTTTTTTTTTAAACGGCGTAGGGGGTTCTGTGATCGCGATGGTGACATGGTTAAACAGTTGATTTTTTCAGAAATGTGACTGCTCAGCTAAACCCTTCCTTGTGTGACTGTCAAAGAGCATTAATGCTTTTTTTTTTTCTTTTCTCGAACGCTGATTTGACTGTATTTTTACGCCGGCTTTTCAACGTGTTCGCTTCAGCCAAAACTAGGCAGTGGTGGCTCCCTACTGAGCAAAACTCATGGTCAGCAGAGTAGGGAAAATCTAATTATTTTGCCCCCTCCTCAAAAAAAAAAAAGCCTAACGATGCTTGAGCGTGGTGTTTTTTATAAAGTATCTAACCCATGTGGAGAAATAGTGTTCCACTAACACTGTTAGTAAATATAATACTGCATATACTACAGTAGGTTAAATGCCGCAAGATTGAATTATTTTGATCAACTTTTAAGGGTAATTTACAAGTTGGTTTTGGCCTTGGCGGCTGGTGAAATAGCAATAGCAATAGCATTTAGAGCAGTGGTGGGTTTCAAAATTTTTTACTACCGCTTCTGTAGGGTTGACTTGGTGGGCGTGGCTTGGTGGGCATGGCAGGGGAAGGATACTGTAAAATCTCCATTCCCACCCCCCTTCAGGAGAAGTTTACTGCAAAATCCCCATTTCCTCCCGATCAGCTGGGACTTGGAAGGCAGAGAATAGATGGGTTGTGGGGCCAGTCAGAATTTTTACTACCGATTCTCCGAACTACTCAAAATTTCCGCTACCGGTTCTCCAGAACTGGTCAGAACCTGCTGCAACCCACTTCTGATTCAGACTTGTATACAGCTTCACAGCCCTCTCTAAGTGGTTTACAGAGTCAGCCTATTCGCCCCCCCAACGATCTGGGTCCTCATTTTACCTACCTCGGAAGGATGGAAGGCTGAGTCAACCTTGAGCCTGGTGAGATTTGAAACTGCCAAATTGCAGGCAGCCAGCCAGCAGGCAGCAGAAGTAACCTGTAGTACTGCATTCTAACCACTGTGCCATCACGGCTCATAGTGCAGGATCACTTACACCAGGGATGTCAAACTCGATTTCATTGTGGGCCACATCAGGGTTGTGTTTGACCCCTCCTGGGGGTTTGAGAAAAGCCTTTGGAGCCTGGGGAGGGCAAAAAACAGGCCTCCCTGAAGTTCTGGAAATCCAGAAACAGACCCATTTCCAGCCTCTGCAGGGTCTCTGGAGCCCAGGGGAGGCTGTTTTCACCCTCAAAGAAAGCCTCCAGAGCAAACCCCCACCCCTGCCATGGTGCAGAAGGCTGAGTTGGCCATGCCCACCATGGCCACAATCACCCAGGAACCAGGCAGAGAACCGGTTGCTAAAATTTTTGAATCCCACCTCTGGATGTAGCCCTGTGTTTCTCAATTTTTTTTCTTCACCACAGACCCCCTTTAAATGCCTTTTGTGGCCACGGACCACCAAGATTTAAATTATAATATTTCTTCCATCCTTCATAAACCCCGTGTGATGACATCATGCCCCCCCTCCCAAGTTCCGCGGATCACAGGTTGAGAACCCATGATGTAGCACATTGTTAAAGTACAAAATTTAGCAATTAAAAAAAGATGGTGTCAGAGCACCTGTCATTTAACATAGTCATGCGGGGTGCTCTATAAAACACCTCATGCAAGGAAACCGGATTCCAGTCCCTGCTTCAGCTAGTCAGCTGTGCTAAACTGAAATATTCCGCTTTTAGAAAAGGAATGGAATACGACTGTAACTCTAATAAATAATTTCTAAATGACATAGGAGAGAGTGGGCAGGATGCTACCCTGTTTCCCCGAAAATAAGACCCAACCGAAAAATAAGTCCTAGCATGATTTTTCAGGATGCTTGTAATATAAGCCCTACCCCCAAAATAAGCTCCAGTTAAGATTGTCAGCCAGATGGATGCATTTAGTATTGTATTTCCCCCAAAATAAGACCTAACCAGTAAATAATCCCTAATGCATTTTTTGGAGTAAAAATTAATATAAGATCCGGTCTTATTTTCGGGAAAACATGGTATGTGTTTTCCATAAGAATAAGCAAGTTTTAGATGATTCCTAGTGCCCTTGAAAAAAAATTTTTTTTTTTAAGTCCAGAAAATTTCATTTTCAGGAATGAATAATTTAGGCTTTATTTATGCCCGTGCTTTCTCCTTACAATGACAGATTTCAAAACTAGCTTGGGCCATTCAGTGATGGGGTGACTTCATGGAAAGCATCCTTACCAGAGGTGATATTCAGCTGGTTCAGACCGGTTTGCCCGAACCGGTAGCGGCAATTTTGAGTAGTTCAGAGAACCTGCAAATACCACCTCTGGCTGGCCCCACCCTCTTGCCCCTGCCGTTCCCTGTTCTATATTCCCTTGTTTTTTAACTCAGCTGATTCGTGTGGCAGAGCAGATTGTGGCGCACCAGTGCTGACACCGACGGTGGTCTCTGAGTGTTGTGCACGCGTGCGCGAAGCGCGAGAAGCGCTCTCTCATTGAACCGGTAGGAAAAGATTTGGAATCCCACCACTGATCCTTACCTGCAAAAAAATAACAAATGGACGGCTAATTAATGATCTGCTGTGTTATGGGAGCACGCCTAACTCTTTATAAAGCAGTCTGAGCAGAAACTTTGAACCCAAGTGGGGAGAAATGACATCATCCTTAATAAATGTAATGTTACTTTTCACCCGCACAGTGAATGAATAATGTGGTGCAAGTCATTTTTCGCAGCGGCTGAAGGAAATAACAAAGCCAGAGTAGACGGAACTGCCAATTTCCTCATTTGAGGGCACACGTAGCTTTATGCAGCTAAGTAATCATAATTGCGTCCATTCATAAGTCGATTTGTTCATGTGTGAAAGGAGGAGGAAAAACAGGATTTCATAGGGAGATTCCTTCCTCCGAGTCACCTTTTCCTAGTCTTGCTTTCTTTCTAGTGATTTTTATATCAAAGGATTGAGGCTGTCAGATTTACAACGGAGGTGAGCACTATTTGTGGCCTGTTCTAAAAATAAAAATAAAAGATAGCCTTGAAACAACCATGGACTTAGGTGACCCAATTTCAGGGCGATGAACGCATTGTGTAATTGTGTTGTACCGTTGCCTTGTTGTTCAAAGAGCGCTTACTCCATTTCTCAAGCATTTTCTGCATATTATTAATGTAACAGCTCTGGATATTTTGAAGTCAAGGGCAACTCTTGACCACTTATTCAGCTGGCAAATTGCTTTGGCCTTTTGTTCGCCGGCAGATAGAAATGCACAACGCACAGCCGTTGCTTATTTGTTGAATGGTGTTGCCAATACACACAGGAAGAGGATTACAGGAATACAGGTAGTCCTTGACTTACAACAGTTCATTTAGTGATTGTCCTAAGTTACAACGGCATGGAGGAAAGTGACTTATGGCTGTTTTTTTCACACTTATGACCATTGCAGATTGTTGTGGTCCACCAGCGGCCTGCGTGGATTGTGGCTGATCCCGACGACAAGGAGGCTGGTGTGGTGTCACGCCAGCAGCCTGTGCAGCCGGCGCTTGAGTTGGACAGCGAGGAGGCTGATGTGGTTCCAGAGGCAGAGACTCAGCCAGGGCCTTCAGAACCTCCAGAGGCTCCTTCAAGTGAAGAGAGTGAAGTGGAGGAGCCTCTTCTCATTGCTCGAGCATGCAGGGCTGCCAAAAGGCAGGAGTGGCTACTCAGGAGGAGGTCTCCTCGAGAGTAAGGCTTGGGGTTAATTGGCCACTCCCTTAGCCTATTTAATTTCGCACACAGATAGCAAACGTTGCTGGAAACAACGTTTGGTCCTACACAGAGCATTTTGAGAGTGAGTTTTTTTGTTACAACTTGGTTTCTGGGCTGATTGCCAACCCTTGTCGGACTTTGTTTAATCTCTGTAATTCATAGCAGGCTTATAAGGACATTTATGGTTAAAGCCTGCATTTGGAAAGGGGTCTGTTTGTACTAAACGGAGTTTTTGGAGCTGTGTGTGTGTGCTACACTTCTTGGGACATAGCTGGGGCAGGACACAGACTCCCCATGGTCATGTGATCAACATTCAGAGGCTTGGCAACTGGCATGTTGCCAGTTATGATGGTTGCAGTGTCCCGGGATCACGGGATCCCCTTTTGCAACCTTCGGACAAGCAAAGTCAAAGGGGAAGGCAGATTCATTTAACGACCATCTGACTGACTTAACAATGGCAGTGATTCACTTAACAAATGTGGCGAAAGAGATGGTAAAATGGGGGCAAAATTCACTTAGCAACAGTCTCACTTAGCAACAGAAAGTTTGGGCCCAATTGTGGTCACAAATCGAGGACTACCTTTATTGTTGTTGTTTTTGTTATTGTTGTTATTAATATCTCTTTTATTCATTAAACCTGACTCTCAGTCAACTGAACATTTAAAAATGTATCACATATATTACTGACTGGCACTGATGGTTGATACGGGTTGCTGCCAGCGTCCTAGGGATCAAACAAATTTGTTCTTAAAATGTACGATGTTCCAAATAGCGCAGTTTTTTGCAGTTGCGCTAGCGTGATTGCAGGAAGCTGCAATTTCTTGATGTATTTTGTAAAATTCTTGGACATGGTACCAAGTGCCCCGATGACAATGGGTAGTATCACTGTCACATGTTTCATCCATAATCGCATAGTTTCAATGGCCAGGTCACGATATTTCGTGATTTTTTTTCCAGTTCTTTTTCTTCAATTCTGGCGTCTCCTGGTAGAACAATATCAATAAATTGTACCCTGCGGTTTTCGACAACTGTGATATCTGGTGTGTTGTGTTCCGAATGACGATCTGTCTGTATTCGAAAGTCCTACAAGATCTTCACCTTCTCATTTTCGACAGCTTTTTCCACTTTGTGTTCCCATGACTTGTTGTTGTTGTTGTTGGTAGAGTAGAGTAGAGTAGAGTAGAGTAGAGTAGAGTAGAGTAGAGTAGAGTAGAATAGAATAGAATAGAATAGAATAGAATAGAATAGAATAGAATAGAATAGAATAGAATAGAATAGAATAGAATAACAGAGTTGGAAGGGACCTTGGAGGTCTTCTAGTCCAACCCCCTGCTTAGGCAGGAAACCCTACACCACTTCAGACAAATGGTTATCCAACATCTTCTTAAAAACTTCCAGTGTTGGAGCATTCACAACTTCTGGAGGCAAGTTGTTCCACTGGTTAATTGTTCTCACTGTCAGGAAATTTCTCCTTAGTTCTAAGTTGCTTCTCTCCTTGATTAGTTTCCACCCATTGCTTCTTGTTCTACCCTCAGGTGTTTTGGAGAATAGCTTGACTCCCTCTTCTTTGTGGCAGCCCCTGAGATATTGGAATTATTATTATCATCTCTTTTATTCATTAAACATGAAAGTCAACTGAACATTTAAAAATGTGTCACAAATATGATTGACTGGTGCTAATGGTTGATACGGGTTGCTGCCAGCTTCTTCTTCTTCTTCTTCTTCTTCTTCTTCTTCTTCTTATTATTATTATTATTATTATTATTATTATTATTATTATTATTATTACTGCTACTACTACTACTATTACTATTATTTTCTTCTGCGTGTTTCCCAAAATCAATTCTGTTACCTAGGAATTTCCTTACAATATGAAACTAGAATGATATACCGATCAAGAGTACAAATGACACATTTGTCAAAACTCAAGAACATAACGTGAATATATTAGAGCTCCACTAAATAGCGGGTTATGGTGTTTTTATTTTATTTGCTAACCATTGAATAACTGAAAGTTTAACAGAATGCTGAAAACCCGGCTTTATAATTCTGTTCGGGAGTAGTTGACCTTTGTGTCTCTCTCGGAATTCTGATGAAGTTAAGTGTGATTTTAGAAATCTTGACATGCCTGTCAAAAACGCAGTTCTGTTCCAGAGAGATTATGTCCTTAGAGTAAAGAAAATTGTAATGGAAACTTTAAGCTTGTAGTGTGATGGCTGACAACCAGACAGAAGTCCATTCTGTAGGAAAACAAGAGTTGCTTATTTTTTCTCCTGCCATGGAAATGCAGCCTTCAGTCTTTATTTTATTCTGATCAGGGGTGAAATCCAACAGGTTCTGACAAGTTCTGGAGAACCGGTAGTGGTAGCTGAAATTTTGAGTAGTTCAGAGAACCAGTAGCAGAAATTTTGAGTAGTTCGGAGAACCGGTAGTAAAAATTTTGGATAGTTCGGAGAACCGGTAGTGGAAATTTTGAGTAGTTCGAAGAACCGGTAGTGGAAATTTTGAGTAGTTTGGAGAACCAGTAGCAGAAATTTTGAGTAGTTTGGAGAACCAGAAGCAAAAATTTTGAGTAGTTCGGAGAACCGGTAGTGGAAATTTTGAGTAGTTCGGAGAACCGGTAGTGGAAATTTTGAGTAGTTCGGAGAACCGGTAGTGGAAATTTTGAGTAGTTCGGAGAACCGGTAGTGGAAATTTTGAGTAGTTCGGAGAACCGGTAGCGGAAATTTTGAGTAGTTCGGAGAACCAGTAGAGGAAATTTTGAGTAGTTCGAAGAACCGGTAGTGGAAATTTTGAATAGTTCAGAGAACCAGCAAATACCATCTCTGGCTGGTCCCAGAGTGGGGTGGGAATGGAGATTTTGCAGTATCCTTCCCCTGCCACACCCATCAAGCCACACCACGCCCACCAAGCCACGCCCACAGAACCGGTAGTAAAAAAAAATGAATTTCCCCACTGATTCTGATGTTTATTCCCAAAATCTTAGGACTATTTTTTAGAAGATTTTGCAAATCTAAAAGGTGGCCTAAAGTATTTTGTAAATACGTAAATTGTCCCTAATGCCAAAATCTTTGTTTAGATAAAATACACATTAGATACTGAGAACTAAAAAGCCAGTAATATTTACGAAGTTTTCCATTTTTGTCTCTGCACTGTTTTTCCTTGTCAATTCTCTTAGTTTGAGTGTGAATATTCAACAAAAGTACTGTATTTTTAGTTTTTTTATATAAAGCATATATTTTTCATAGTTTGGTTTGATGGGCAGCTCACCGTATGAATAGACCGAGAGCCAAGACCTCATTCAACTATATTAGCAGGAAATTTTGATTTTTGAGACTGGACTATTATTTCATTCCTGAACATTTTTATAAGAAAGTGATTTCATATATCACAATTATATATGAAATGTGTCGATCAGCTTGCCAGATTCTTAGTGTTGAAAAACAGTTCCTGAAGTGTAAAAATTCAATGTGATTTGCAATATTAAATTAAATTAAAAATGTTAAACTTTTAATTCCTTAAAACCATTGACTATGTGTGCATGTATATGTGTAATGGAATTTTATTTCTAAAAAGTTAGAATTATTCAACCTCACCAGTGTTCAGCTCTTCTATTAAAGATAGAATGTTTAAAAAACAAAAATTGATAGTAAAAAAATTATGATTCAAAAATAAATGCTATATCTATCTATCTATCTATCTATCTATCTATCTATCTATCTATCTATCCATCCATCATCTTTTTATCCACCTACCTGCCATTTTCTCTTTCATTCTCTCACTCTTGATCATGTCTGTCTGTCTGTGTCTGTCTGTCTGTCTGTCTGTCTGTCTGTCTATATCTATCTATCTATCTATCTATCTATCTATCTATCTATCTATCATCTATTTATCTACCTACTTGCCATTCTCTCTTTCATTCTCTCACTCTTGATCATGTCTGTCTGTCTGTCTATCTGTCTGTCTGTCTATCTATACTGCTCAAAAAAATAAAGGGAACACAAGCAGAAGACATCCGAGATCTGACTGAATGAAATAGCCTTATTAAATACTTTGTTAGTTACATACAGTAGTTTATACACTGCTCAAACAACTAAAGGGGACACAAAACTCCTGTATGTAACGAACAAAGTATTTAATAAGGCTAGTTCATTCATTCAGATCTCGGATGTCTTCTGCTTGTGTTCCCTTTATTTTTTTTGAGCAGTCTATCTATCTATCTATCTATCTATCTATCTATCTATCTATCTATCTATTTATTTATCCACCTACCTGCCATTCTTTTTTCACTCTTGATCATGTCTGTCTGTCTGTCTGTCTGTCTGTCTGTCTGTCTGTCTGCCTGTCAGTCAGTCAGTCTGTCTATCTATCATCTATCATCTATTTATCCACCTACCTGCCATTCTCTCTCATTCTCTCACTCTTCATCATTCTGTCTGTCCGTCTATCCCCCCCCCTCTCTCTCTCCTCTCTTTCTCTCTCCCTCCTTACCTATCCCCCCCAAAAAAAAACAAATACCCCCATAAACCATGTAAAAATTACTACTAACAGCCATCCAACTCTAGGTAAGCCTTCAAAGTTACACCATCCTTACTTCTGGGATTCTGAATTCCACGACAGGAAAATGGACAGGCCAAGTGCTTGTATTCTGCACAATGTGTAAATCAGTTTGAATCAATGACAGCGATGCGGTCAGCGCATTCCCTGGACAATGGCAGATTTGGGTCTTAATATTAAGCTTGCTGAGGTTGCAGTCATTTCTGCCCTGTGAGAGGGTCGGGCTTTGTCTCTTTTTTCTTCTTCTGTTGTCCTCCTGCACATTCCTAAACCAGTGCTTTTATTCATTTCCAAAGATAACTTTGCCAGGCCAGCAGTTTTGGGTTTATAGGATTGTCCAATGAGGCCCAGATGGAAGTTACAATTGCATTCTGAAAAGGTTGTGGCTTTGTTGTGAAGTTAAGGTAAAGCACCAGAAGGTAAGACAAGAAACAATGGATGGAAGCCACTCAAGGAGAGAAGGATGGAAGAAGGATGGAAACTAATCAAGGAGAGAAGGATGGAAGAAGGATGGAAACTAATCAAGGAGAGGCACATGGAAGAAGGATGGAAGCTAATCAAGGAGAGAAGGATGGAAGAAGGATGGAAACAAATAAAGGAGAGAAGGATGGAAGAAGGATGGAAGCTAAGCAAGGAGAGAAGGATGGAAGAAAAATGGAAGCCACTCAAGGAGAGAAGGATGGAAGAAGGATGGAAACAAATAAAGGAGAGAAGGATGGAAGAAGGATGGAAACAAATAAAGGAGAGAAGGATGGAAGAAGGATGGAAACAAATAAAGGAGAGAAGGATGGAAGAAGGATGGAAACAAATAAAGGAGATAAGGATGGAAGAAGGATGGAAACTAATCAAGGAGAGAAGGATGGAAGAAGGATGGAAGCTAATCAAGGAGAGAAGGATGGAAGAAGGATGGAAGCCGATCAAGGAGAGAAGGATGGAAGAAAGTTGGAAACAAATAAAGGAGAGAAGGATGGAAGAAGGATGGAAGCTAATCAAGGAGAGAAGGATGGAAGAAGGATGGAAACAAAGGAGAGAAGGATGGAAGAAGGATGGAAGCTAAGCAAGGAGAGAAGGATGGAAGAAGGATGGAAACAAATAAAGGAGATAAGGATGGAAGAAGGATGGAAACAAATAAAGGAGATAAGGATGGAAGAAGGATGGAAACAAATAAAGGAGAGAAGGATGGAAGAAGGATGGAAACTAATCAAGGAGATAAGGATGGAAGAAGGATGGAAACAAATAAAGGAGATAAGGATGGAAGAAGGATGGAAACAAATAAAGGAGAGAAGGATGGAAGAAGGATGGAAACTAATCAAGGAGATAAGGATGGAAGAAGGATGGAAACAAATAAAGGAGAGAAGGATGGAAGAAGGATGGAAACTAATCAAGGAGAGAAGGATGGAAGAAGGATGGAAACAAATAAAGGAGAGAAGGATGGAAGAAGGATGGAAGCTAATCAAGGAGAGAAGGATGGAAGAAGGATGGAAACAAATAAAGGAGAGAAGGATGGAAGGAGGATGGAAACTAATCAAGGAGAGAATGAAGGAAGAAGGATGGAAACTAATCAAGGAGATAAGGATGGAAGAAGGATGGAAACAAATAAAGGAGAGAAGGATGGAAGAAGGATGGAAACTAATCAAGGAGAGAAGGATGGAAGAAGGATGGAAACAAATAAAGGAGAGAAGGATGGAAGGAGGATGGAAACTAATCAAGGAGAGAATGAAGGAAGAAGGATGGAAACAAATAAAGGAGAGAAGGATGGAAGAAGGATGGAAGCTAAGCAAGGAGAGAAGGATGGAAGAAAAATGGAAGCCACTCAAGGAGATAAGGATGGAAGAAGGATGGAAACAAATAAAGGAGAGAAGGATGGAAGAAGGATGGAAACAAATAAAGGAGAGAAGGATGGAAGAAGGATGGAAACAAATAAAGGAGAGAAGGATGGAAGAAGGATGGAAACTAATCAAGGAGATAAGGATGGAAGAAGGATGGAAACTAATCAAGGAGATAAGGATGGAAGAAGGATGGAAACTAATCAAGGAGAGAAGGATGGAAGAAGGATGGAAACTAATCAAGGAGAGAAGGATGGAAGAAGGATGGAAACAAATAAAGGAGAGAAGGATGGAAGGAGGATGGAAACTAATCAAGGAGAGAATGAAGGAAGAAGGATGGAAACTAATCAAGGAGAGAAGCATGGATGGAATAGAGCTGAAGCACGACAAGAAAAAGGTTAGCCATCACTGTGCTAGAACATAAAAACAGAACGCCATGAAAGAAATCCAAAACAGAATAAAAATGTTTATAATATTTCTATGAACCTGGAAGTCAGAAATAAAAAACAAATGAGGACAAAACAAACTCTAACATCTATATTCTTTTTTTTAAAAAAAGAAAGAAAGAAAAAAGAATTGCATATTAAAAAAGAATCCTGATTCAAAAATAGACGCTTTTCTTTTACCCCAAATCCTGATACATTTGTCACAGATGCATGTAATTAAATTAGAGTGTATTGACACTTTAATCTTCAGTAACTAGCACTTGAGGATCAAAATATAGCACAATTAATACTTTTCATACATTTTAGTCTTTATTTAGAGATGTTTATGTAACAGCAAGCTCCTGAGACCACTCTACAGATTATTATTTTTTTTAAAGGCAGTAAAATATTTATACTAAGATCCAAGAAACCCAAACAATGTTAAAATTGCTATTAGTGATCAATCCTCCTGTAAGATGCATTGCTTAAGATATATTATTTCTGATGCAAATTTATTTTAGTTCTGCTATTATTCCACTATTAAACAAAGAAAAGTTTAGTCCAGTGATGGTTAACCTTTTGGGGGTTGAGTGCCCAAAGCGTGCACGTCCATGCACAAATGAAAGCACGTGTAGTCGAACCCCCCAAATATAATGCAAGCAGCCCCCCATGCATGTGCCCCAGCCCTCCTGGGCATGCCCCCTAGCCCCCCCCCCTGCGCATGCACCCCCCCCCCCACACACACCCTGTTTTGGGCCTGGAAAACCTCCTGCACCAACCTGGAAGATAAATTGGGGCACTGGGGGGGGGGCTCGCACTGGCAAAGAGGCTGTGGTTGCAGGCCATTCGCGCCGGCAAAGAGGCTACGGCTGCAGGCCGTTCGCGCCAGCAAAGAGGCTACGGCTGCAGGCCGTTCGCGCCAGCAAAGAGGCTACAGCTGCAGGCCATTCGCGCCAGCAAAGAAGCAGTGGTGGTGGAGGCAAGCCAGTGTTAGGGGCAGAGTCCTGCACCAACAAAGGCGAACCCCCAAAATGCAATGTGAGCGCCCCCCATCCAAGCACACGTGCATCCCCCGCATGCACCCCGGCCCCCATGCATGCGTGGCAGAGACCCGAAGGCCAGCTGCCAGCGGGAGGCATGGGCACATGCGCGATGGAGCTGGGCTGGGGCAATAGCTGGCATGCCCGCAGAGAGGCTCTGTGCCATCGGTTCGCCATCACGAGTTTAGTCCCTTCAGTAGGAACATTACCCTACAGAACGAATGTAAATTCTTACCTACTTAATCTGATGAAGATATTCAAGTAAGCCTGTCTCAAATTGTTTTCGAGTTTCTTATCTTTAAATCAGAAAAAAAAAATTATTTTCGGTAGTGAAGAATTTAATTTAATTTAATTTAATATTTAAATTTATATACTGCCCTTCTCCCGAGGGACTCAGGGCGGTGAACAGCCATAGGTAAAAAACATAGAATACAAAATTTAAAAACAATTTTAAAATATATTAAACAATTTGGCCCGACATTTAAACCCAGTTTTTAAATATTCACTATTTAATATATTTGTTGACTTTATGTTTGGCTTTTCCATCAAGGAATGGCAACCATAGCAGTTATCCAATGATATGGAAATAAAATGCAAACATGAAATAAATGATAAATGACACGAAATAAAAGCAAACATTAAAAAGATACAAATAACATATAATTTCACCCTCCCAGCTCAGCTCCTGAATTTAATTTTTTAACCAAAACTTTGGCTGAATTATGCTCCCTTTGCCAGCAAATGGGGAACAAAGAAGGAAATGTTAACACCAAGAAAATTTTAATATTTGTAATAGCTCATTTGTTCATAAAACTATGGCATTGGAAAGAATTTAGCCTTATGTAGAGGAAATTTTATAGTAAAATGGCTTCCTACAAAATAACCACTAAGTTTTAAGTTGTGAGCAATACAAGGAAACAATTACATGTCGTATAAGAGAAAAAAAATAATCATAACGAAGAAAAATGTTTGTGTAGCTGTCCAAGGTTCTGAACTGGAAACAAAACAGACATCTCTAATAGGGTTTTATCTGTATAAGCTTAATATTTTGGGTATAATAAATTATAGGTGGAAATGTGGAATAAATTTTAAAGTGAATGGATTTTGAAATGTTTTTAAGAGAGGAGCAAAATATTTTATGTCGGTCTTTAGATGTGATTTTGAAGAAACACTGATTTGATTTGGGTCTTTGAAGTAAGGAAAATATATGTAATACTGATTGTTAAAATGATAAATGAATATTATAAAAAGCTGTTTAGATTTGGAATTTAAGATTTAGGGTGATATATAGTAGAATGTTAAATGCTAGAACAAAATGTTAGATCGAATGATAAGAATTGGGTTTAGATTTGTTCTCTTTTTCTCCTTTTCTTTTTTTTTCTTCTTTAAGATGTTAATGGATGAAATTTGGAATTTATACTTATTTTATACCGGATCAAACCTTTGCTCTAAAAAGATGTGTTTTATGTTTAAAAATAAATTTTAAGAAAATTTCAAAAAAAAGAGTTTATACAAAGATAGCAAGAGCACTTAGACTGATATACTGCTTCACAGTGCTTTGCAGCCCTCTCTAAGCGGTTTACAGAATCAGCCTCTTTCCCCCAACAATCTGGGTCCTCATTTTACTGACTTCGGAAGGATGGAAGACTGAGTCAACCTTGAACTGGTCAGGATTGAACTCCTGGCTTTGTGTAGAATTAGCGTGCAATACTGCATTATAACCACTTTTTTCATCTGAACTATTATAGCATCTCTGGCTTTTTTTTTTTTTTTACAGGCAGGTCAATGCTTTAAAACCTTCTTCCAGATGTTTTCACATCTGCTTTCATGAACAGCAACCTCACATTTTTCCTGGGGAAACAAAGTTGCTGGATGTTGTGACTCCGGCTCCCGAGCCTGTCCTCACGGAGGAAGAGGACTCTGAAAGTGATGGGGAGGAACTGACAAGGCCTCCCTCTCCAGGACCCTCCTCTCTGGCAACGCCTCAGGTTCCAGCTGAAGGCCAGGAGGAAAGCATGTCGGGGCACCCACTAATAGGGAGTGATGAAGATCAATCTTGGATTGATCCGAGGCAGCGTCAGAGGGAGAGGCGTGCACAGCAAAGGAAGAGGTGGGGAAGGGCCAGAGATTGCTGAGTCACTGAGCCACGCCCCACAGGGGATAAAAGTGGGTGGGGTTGCTCTGCAGGCTCTGTGACGGACAAAAACTGCATATCGTGAGTTTTGGATGGGATATTTTTCGGACTTAAGGCTTGGACTTTGTGAATAACTTCTGACTACTCTTTGAACTCTTGGTTGCCCCAGCAACGGACTACAGATACGCTGACTCCTGTTTCTAGAGGTGATAAGAAACTTGGCAGGCATTCGGAAAGTAGCTGCCAGAATTTTTATCTGCCAAAGGATTCAGGTCAGCTTGTAAAAATAAATTACTGGTAGATATCTTTTGCTCGTGTGTCTGCCTATGTGAGGTGGGGGGACAGAACACTGGACTCACCTTGATTTTGAAAAATCCTCAGGGATGTGGCCCTATGAGATTGGAAAACAATGTTTGCATTAATTATTCTTTTTTTAAAAAAAGTGTTTTGTACGATGTTCCTACAGATTCCAAGCATCGCTTTTGAAGGATTTTCCTAGCCCTAACAACTGGAGAAATAAATAAATGGTTTATCAAAATTCCTCATCCTATTTTTAAGTGGAGATACAGAGAGACTAGAGGGACGCCGTGGCTCGGTGATGAAGACCCTGAGCTTGTCGATCGAAAGGTTGGCAGTTCAGCGGTTCGAATCCCCAGTGCCGCGTAACGGGGTGAGCTCCCGTTCCTTGTCCCAGCTTCTGCCAACCTAGAAGTTTGAAAGCACATAAAAAAATGCAAGTAGAAAAATAGGGACCACCTTTGGTGGGAAGGGAACAGCGTTGCATGCGCCTTTGGCATTGAATCATGCCGGCCACATGACCACGGAGACGTCTTTGGACAGTGCTGGCTCTTCGGCTTTGAAACAGAGATGAGCACCATCCCCTAGAGTCAGGAACGACTAGCACATATGTGCGAGGGGGAACATTTACCTTTACCTTATAGAGAGAATGATTCTTCCCATTCTCAGGGCTGCAAAAATTCTTCACCCGTTATTAGTGTTAGCCTTTAACACCGAAAAAGAAAGCTTGAGATATTTGAGTTCTGCATCCCTTAAAGTCTCTCATTACAGATTTCATGTGAGCTTTTCTGAATATTACATAAACCACTCGGATACTACTTGTACTTTCTGTTGTCTCGGGGAATTAAATGGCAAGCAGAAAAATCAGATTTGCGGTGCGTATATGTGTGGTATTGTAGCACCGTGCATCTGGAATTCGGGGTTGCTAAGAGATCAGTGCACCTGTGTTATTTGGGAAGTAGAGTACCTGTCGCTTTTCTACGAAGCTGTAAAAATTCAAATGAACTCTTCTGTGCAACTGTGAAAGGAACAGCAATCCGGTCTCTTGACATCTGTCTGAAATTTAGCTAACGGCAAATAAAGGCTTGTTTCTTTAGCCCAAGTATTTTAATATGTCCTCCAGCTTGCTTTAAGCGGGAATGTTTTCTACATTGTGCAGGGGAGGAAGTGGCAAAACCTAGAAGCGGAGTTAAGAGAGGGCTTAGCCTAGAACAGTGAAGGCTAACCTTTTTTTCCTCGGGTGCCAAAATGTGCCGGGGGGGGACTGGGTGGGGGGGTCATGGACACATATGCAGGGGATGGGGGGAGCACGAGTGTGTGCAGGGGTGGGTTCTAACCAGCTTTACTACCGGTTCTCTTTGTGCACGTGTCAGGTTTCGGTGTTGTCTCAGTGAATGTAGCTTGGAGTGCTGACAGCGCGTGCTTTGCGTGTGATCGCCATGCGTATGTTCACTTTGCTTGCCTGTGCACCAAACTTGCGCTTTTGCGCAAGCGCGTTGCGAATCTGCCCAGCTGAGGTGCGGCAATCCGCTCTGCCACACCTCTCAGCTGGGCGAAAAAAGAAGAAATATTAAGGTCGGCATAACGCCGGGGCGGGCGGGAAGGCCCAGCTCCCAAAGACAGAGAACCGATTCAGTGATGTCATATCGTCACTGCTACCGGCTCTCGAGAACCGGTGCGAACCAGGAGCAACCCACCACTGGGTGTGTGTGACAGTGCGCGCATGCGTGCTCACACCCATAATGCAATGCTTCATGCGTGCCCCGCCCCTCTCTTCATGCACGCATGTGTCCCATGTTTCCCCGCCCCCCTGCGCATGCACGGATTACTTCCCCACCCCCCCCGCGCTTTCTCCGCCTCCACCAAAAATGCCCGTGCCATCCCCCACACCCCCGTCCCATTTTTGGTCCCAGGAGGCTTCAGGGAGGCCTGCGAGGCACAAAATCGGGTGTGGCGGTCATACTGCATCCCCCTGCCCCCCCATGCATGTGCACAAAACCTCCCACCCCCTGCACATGTGTGAATGACCCCCCCTGCTCATGTGTGTATGACCCCCCTGCCCAGTCCCCCACACACATGTACACACATCTCTGCAGACCAGTCAGCTGACCAGGGGAGCAGGGGTGGGTTCTAAATTGTTTTACTACCGGTTCTGTGGGTGTGGCTTATTTTGTGGGTGTGGCTTGGAGGTCATGTGACTAGGTGGGCGTGGCTAGCTGGTCAGAGTCATTCCGTGGTCCCTTATCTAACTCCAAGCACATGCTAACTTTTTTTTTTTGAGAAGGTTCCTTTGCATAGACATGAGTAGCAATAAAAGAGTTTAATTGAATCTTCACATATAAACCTTCTTCTGACCTAGGCCTCCCAAAAGCACGAAGCCGACTCCTCGTCCCGATAAACTCCCTTTTATTTAGTTTAAAGGGAATTCCTCTCCAGCAAAGTCCCGGCCAACAATCTTTCAAGAGATTTCACAACTACAGTCCTTTATCAGGCTTGGAGAGCTGCCAGGCCGATATCTTCCAAACGCCACTGTGTAGCAGACAATACTTGGCAAGAAGTCAGGAACAGATCTTCACTCTAATGAATTGAACTAATTGTCTCGTGCAAACTCCCCTCCCCTTTCGCTCCTCTTTATTCCCTATGCGAGGGGCCATTCACTGTCCATCTGTGGCTTTACTCCTGAGTCGACCCTTGTTCCTTAGCTGTTCCCTTCTCCTGACAGCTCTGTGCATGTGCACACTGGGAACAGGATCCAGCTGTTCATCTGCCCTACTGATGTCCGACTCTGAAGGCAGCTGACAACTGTCAGACGGCCCTGGCCCCCTCTCTGCCTCTGATGCAGAGCCCTCATCAGAGCCTTCCCCAGACTCCAGGACTGGCCCATGTTCCTCCCCAACCTCCTCACTGTCTGAATCTGCTGCCAGATCCGCTGGCCACTGGCGGGCCACAACATACCTGGTCTTCCATGCCTGACACATTGCTGGCTTTTACTGATCTGCATTTTATTCTTCTGCTGAACATCTATAGATTGCAACATCATACTGAGAATTGTCCGTCGGGAACCAGAAAAAATTAATCTTCATAAAGACTAAAATAAATAGCATGGATTATTGGCAATCTAGCCAATACATAGATATTCCATGTGTCCTCTTAATATAGATCGGGCAGCAGCTAGTACTGTCACTCAAGATCCTAAAATTCTGTTAAAGGTAAAAGTAAAGGTTCCCCTCGCACATGTGGGCTAGTCGTTCCTGACTCTAGGGGGCGGTGCTCATCTACATTTCAAAGCTGAAGAGCCAGCGCCGTCCGAAGACGTCTCCGTGGTCATGTGGCCGGCATGACTAAACATCAAAGACGCACGGAACGCTGTTACCTTCCCACCAAAGGTGGTCCCTATTTTTCTACTTGCATTTGTTACCTGCTTTCGAACTGATAGGTTGGCAGAAGCTGGGACAAGTCACGGGAGCTCACCCCGTTACGCGGCACTAGGGATTTGAACCGCTGAACTGCTGACCTTTTGATCGACAAGCTCAGCGTCTTAGCCACTGAGCCACCGCGCCCCTCAAAATCCTGTTAATTGATACTTAATACAAGCTTGGAGATTTGGTTAAATCGATGAATTAAAAAAATTAAAGAATAACTTGCCAAAATAGTTATTGCTGATTGTTTTTTTTTTAAAAATTAATTTAATATTAAATGGTATCAATCTAAAGTGACTTATATTTTAAAAAATAGAAACAGCCCACATTATGGATGCAGTCGTCTGATGTGTGAATTCTAAGATTTGTGTATGCACACTTAATGTTTGTTGAGACTTTAAGTTATTTTATATGATAAAATGTCAGTAGTATTTATGTGTTGTCCAGCTGTTAGAGTATTTGTTGCTGCTATTCTGGTACTAATGTAGGGCTAATCAATGGTTTTTTTAAATAGGTACAGGGGAAGGTGCTTAGTTTGTCAGAGCAAAAGAAAAATCTGTGTTAATTATTGTAATTTGGCTTCGACCTGTCTGCATACTCAAAAGGATTCTGTTGCATTCTGTTCTTATAACCTGGTGTATGTTTGTATCTAGATATGCGCTAATTGTGTCAGCTTAAAATCTAGAGCAGTTTTCCCAGGATAAAGATCTCCAAAATGTCTCGGAGCACTTTATAAAAAGATATCACATTGGAGAAATCTATATTACAAAATAAAGCAATTCTGGAATTCTTCATATTAGTAGTAGTAGTATAAGCGCCAACTTCAGAGAAAGGAGTTTGCATACAGCCATTTTGTTGTTGTTGTTAGTTGCGAAGTCGTGTCTGACCCATCGTGACCCCATGGACAACGTTCCTCCAGGCCTTCCTGTCCTCTACAATCTCCTGGAGTCCATTTAAGGTCACGCCGACTGCTTCAGTGACTCCATCCAGCCACCTCGTTCTCTGCCATCCTCTTCTTCTTTTGCCCTCCATCATCCCCAGCATGAGGCTCTTCTCCAGTGAGTCCTTCCTTCTCATTAGGTGGCCAAAGTATTTGAGTTTCCTCTTCAGGATCTGGCCTTCTAAAGGGCAGTCAGGGTTGATCTCCTCTAGGACCGACCGGTTGGATCGCCTTGCAGTCCAAGGGACTTGCAGGACTCTTCTCCAGCACCAGAGTTCAAAGGCCTCCATTCCTTGGCGCTCAGCCTTCCTTATGGCCCAACTTTCACAGCCACCCATTGCAACTGGGAAAACCATCGCCTGGACTATACGCACTTTTGTTGGCAGGGTGATGTCTCTGCTTTATACAGCCATTTAGACGAATAATAAAATTCACTGAGAATTCTGCTGTAAAAAATGGAGTTCATTCCATTTGAAAGCCATGGAAACCATGAAAAGTTTCACATCTTATGATCAAGAATTAATTGTGCATTGTGTAGAAAAGTATGATCTCGCTTACTGTTGGTTTACTTCAGATTTTTCTGCAAGATATTTACAAGGTATTTGGTAGAAGACACCGCTTTATACCATAAAATATTAGCTCAATAACCTAGAGTACGCTGAAAGTTAATGACTGGTTGAGATCCCATGCTGAGCTTTATGCTGGTTAGGAAATACGGATCACAGGATCATAAGGCTGGCTGGGACCTCAGAGATCTTCCAGTCCAACCCTCTACTAAAGGCAGGAACCTTATACCAGTGGTGAAATCTAAAATGTGTTACTACCGGTTCTGTGGGCGTGGCTTGGGGGGTAATGTGACTGGGTGGGCGTGACCAATTTTTTTTTTTTTACTTTTAAAACCATTTTTTCTACCACCTCTTCGGTGAAGAAGTTGTAAAAAAATGCTTTCAAAAGGCTCTGACGATCCCAGCTGAGTTGCCTGATCAGCAGAGGCTTTTTTTCTTTTAAATGCCTCTGACGATCCAAGCTGAGTTGCCTGATCGGCAGAGGCTTTGTTTCTTTTAAATGCCTCTGACGATCCAAGCTGAGTTGCCTGATCGGCAGAGGCTTTGTTTCTTTTAAATGCCTCTGACGATCCCAGCTGAGTTGCCTGATCAGCAGAGGCTTTTTTTCTTTTAAATGCCTCTGACGATCCAAGCTGAGTTGCCTGATCGGCAGAGGCTTTGTTTCTTTTAAATGCCTCTGACGATCCAAGCTGAGTTGCCTGATCGGCAGAGGCTTTTTTTCTTTTAAATGCCTCTGACGATCCCAGCTGAGTTGCCTGATCGGCAGAGGCTTTTTTTCTTTTAAATGCCTCTGACGATCCCAGCTGAGTTGCCTGATCGGCAGAGGCTTTGTTTCTTTTAAATGCCTCTGACGATCCAAGCTGAGTTGCCTGATCAGCAGAGGCTTTTTTTTCTTTTAAATGCCTCTGACGATCCTAGCTGAGTTGCCTGATCGGCAGAGGCTTTGTTTCTTTTAAATACCTCTGACGATCCAAGCTGAGTTGCCTGATCGGCAGAGGCTTTGTTTCTTTTAAATACCTCTGACGATCCAAGCTGAGTTGCCTGATCGGCAGAGGCTTTTTTTCTTTTAAATGCCTCTGACGATCCAAGCTGAGTTGCCTGATCGGCAGAGGCTCTTTTTTTTTTTTTTTTTTTTTTTTGCTTTTAAAAGCATTTTTTCGTCTGAAGAGGTTGTAGAAAAAATGCTTTTAAAAGTTAAAAAAAAAGCCTCTGATGATTGTGTGGCTTAGCTGGGCATGGGGGGTGGGCAGGGATTTTTGCTACCGGTTCTCCTAACCACCCGCCTCCATTGCTACCGGATCGGGCAATCCAGTCCGAACCGGGAGCATTTCACCCCTGCCTTATACCATCATCCCGGTGACATGATTGTCCTATCTATTTTTGAAAAACCTGTAGGATTTCAATTAGGAAATATAGATCACAGAATCATAAAGCTGGCAGGGACCCTGGAGGTCTTCTAGTCCAACCGTCTACTCAAGGCAGGAACCTTATACCATCACATCATCCCAGTTAAATGATTGTCCTATCCATTTTTGAAAACCTGTAGTGATGGAGCATCCACAACTCCAAGAGGCAAATTGTTCCGCTGATTAATTGTTCTCACGGTCAGAAAATGTCTTCCCATCCTAGGTTACGTTTCAAAAAAAAAAAACCTGTTAATTGACTTGCATGATCTCTTTGATACTTTTTTTTAAAATCCTTCCACTGAAATGTTTGTCCTGAAAATATTGCTGTTCATTCATTTTATGATTGCATGTTTGAAATGATTTGGCATTTTACGATTGCATGTTGAAATGATTAGAGCCTTGGTGGCGCAGCAGACTAAAGTGCTGTTAAGTAACACCAGCTGCCTGCAATTACTGCAAGTTCAAATCTCACCAGGCTCAAGGTTGACTCAGCCTTCCATCCTTTCTAAGGTAGGTAAAATGAGGACCCGGATTGTGGGGGCAATAAAATGACTTTGTATAAAAAAGAACACCGCTTGGGGGGGGGCAAAAGCCCTACTAAGCAGATATATACAAAAGTATGAAGGCTATTGCTTAACGCATTGTAAGCCGCCCTGAGTCTCCGGAGAAGGGCGGCATATAAATCGAGCCAATAAATAAATCAACAAATAAATCAATAAAGTGCGTCCCACTCTTTCCATTGCCTTAGGCATATTACAAGGGTGACCAATTTGCTTTCCTGAATTTGCACCTAGAAAACTCTCCAGAATATGACCGGGTGCAGTTACTTCCCCCAACATATTGTTCCGTACCTGTTTTTCCCAACCCCAGTCACAGATGGAGAAAGATATTCTTGCAAAAGCTTTGAATAATATCTCCGTACCCACTGAAAATATTTCTTTAAAATCTAGGTCTCCTACTGTTAAGATCTGCAAGTTTTGTATTATAATTTGGTTTGCCTGTACGGCATCAACTATGCAGCTTTTAAAAAAACAACAAAGTAATTAGGTTGGGTGCATAACGAAGCATTCGTTATCCTTTCTGTTTTGTTTTCTGCTTTGGAAGGAGAAAAGCTAATGAGAAGGTGGAACAGAGAGCTCTGGCCAGCGCAAGTGAACAGAAATGATTGGAATTGGTTTGTGTGATTGTTAGTCAACCATTAATAAGGTGGAGCAGCTCAGTTGCCCATTCACTTTCACAGCAATAGCCCTTAGACTTATTTACTGCTTTACAATGCTTTATAGTTATCTCTTTTTTTTTCTTAAAAAGTTTTTTATTTTGAAAACATTAAAAACAAAAGTTATATACATATCACTTTTCCCTTCAGCTACTGTTCTGTCCCCGTCCCACACGCACACACACCAACAGACATTCAAGAGTTAAAGACCAAACCAGCCGGCAAAATCCTTTTCTTTATGATAACGGAATTTGGCAACAACCTAGTGGCTGCCTGCCAACAGTTTATTACTTACGAAGAGGAGAGATAACTTCTCCCCACTTCTGGTACATCAAAAGAAACAGCTCAATAATTACGGAGTTAATCAAGTCCAGAGATAATCCAGCAAAGTCTATAGCAAAAGTCCGGCAATGCAGAATGGCGTGGAAGCTTTCAGCTTTGTTCGTCACAAGGTTTGACTGGCCACCACGCTCCCTTTTATATCCTGTGGGGTGTGGTCCAGTGACTCAGCCTAATCTCAGGCATGCCTTTTCTTCTGTTGCACGCGCTTATCTCTGCGACGCTGGCGTGGATCCAGCCAACACTCATTACCCTCATCACTGTCCACCTGTGGCTGTGTGGACGTGCTTGGCCCCGGCCCTATCTCTTGCCCTTCGGCGGACACTGAAGGCATTGCCAGAGAGGAGGGTTCTGGAGAGGGAGGCCTTGCCAACTCCTCTCCTTCACTCTCGGAGTCCTCTCCTGCCGGTGACACAGGCTCAGTTAGCGGAGCCACAACAGCTACTTCGAAGTGATCCTTTCTTACTATTTACATCTATTCACACATATTTTAACTTTATCTTATTCAACAATTTATTTTCCATCATTCTTTCTTTCTTTCGTCTAGATTGTACTTTGATCTTCAGCATTTTTTCTCCCCTCTCTCCTTTCTTCCTCTTTCTCATTTTTCCTATTCTCCAACCATTCATACCACCTACACCACACTTCGTAATCTCCTGTATCCTCTTTCTCCTTGATTTCTTTTGTTCATTTGTCCATAAGTAGCCTGCATAGTCTATGCGCAAAATTGGAAGAAGGAAATCTTACCATCAGAAGAAGATTTAATTAGGAAAATCTTAGAGTGCGCAGAGATGGACAAATATAGTTATCTCTAAGTGGTTTACAGAGTCAGCATATTGCCCCCCCCCAATCTGGGTCCTCATTTTACCAGCCTCAGAAGGAGGGAAGGCTGAGTCAACCCTGAGCCGGTCAGAATCGAACTCCTGACAGTGGGTAGAATTTGCCTACAATACTGCATTCCAACCACTGTGCCACCAAGAAGAAGAAGGAGAAAGGGAACAAGAGAAGGAGCGAGGGAGGACCTACATGTTTCTCCCCCCCCGTAGCCCATTTTTGCTCCCAGGGGGGTGCAGGAGGCCAAGTGCTGCCTGTCACACCCCCTGGCCACACCCACCATGGCCACGCCCACCCAGCCAGTCATTAGGGCAGAGAACCAGTTGTTAAATTATTTGAATCCCACCACTGCACAAATCCTTTCTTGAAGGTTATTGACCCAATGCATAGATAGTCCTCGCCTTAAGACCACAACTGAGCCCCAAAACCTCCGTTGCTAAGCAAGACAGTTGTTAGCTGAATGTTGCCCCATTTTACGACCTTTCTTACCACAGTCCTTAAGTGAATTTCTGCAGCTGTTAAGTTAGTAACACGGTTGTTAAGTGAATCTGGCTTCCCCAAGTCACATGATCCCAGGGCACTACGACCGTCATAAATACGAGTCAGTTACCAAGCTTCTGAATTTTGATCACGTGACCACGGAGGTGTTGCAATGGTTGTAAGTCTGAAAAAGGGTTGTGTAAGTCGCTCTTTTCAGTGTCGTCGTAACTTTGAACGATCACTAAAGTGAACTGATATAAGTCGAGGATCACCTGTAATCCTGAATAAATACACATGGGCTTTTCTATTGCCTATTTTAATGTTCCTCTGGACACACTATTGGTAGGTAGATTAAATGAGAGTTTTTATTGTGAACATTTTTGCCCTTGCAAGTCTAGGCAAGTCTCGAGTCTTTGCTTGTATCTTATTACGGTGTCCATTGTACAATATTCTGAGAAGTGCTTTTCTTTCCCTAATTATTTCCAGATTTGAGGATCATCTAAAGAGATTGTTTTTAGGGGAGATTAGCTTAGTAAAATAAAATTTTAGTTCTTTTAAAAGATTTTAAAATTCTTTTAAAATTTTAAAATCTTAAGTTCTGGAGTTCGCAGTATGTCTGCTTCTTTTTTTACTAATATACCCAGAACTCGTATTTTTAGAATAGTTTGTAATATATCTATATATATATATATGTTTTCTCAGGTTTTCGCGGGTGTTTGTATGTAGGTCTTTGGTTATTCGGGTCTTCTCCCACGTAAAACGTCGCCAAGACACTTCCAATTTTACATGGGAGAAGACCCGAATAACCAAAGACCTATATATATCTATCTATCTATATCTATATCTATATCTATATCTATATCTATATCTATATCTATCTATCTATCTATCTATCTATCTATCTATCTATCTATCTGTTTATGTAAGTTTTCACGGGTATATATGTGTGTACAGTTAATACCTCGGGTTTCTTCCCGTGTAATTGTAGACATATCCTTAAAAGGGTAGTAGCGACGTTTCGATGAAATTGCATTCGTCATCTTCAACTTCATCAACTTCAGCCAGAAGATGACGAATGCGATTTCGTCGAAACGTCGCTACTACCCTTTTAAGGATATGTCTACAATTACATGGGAAGAAACCCGAGATATTAACTGTACACACACACACACACACACACACACACACACATATGTATGTGTGTGTGTGTATAGTTAATATTTCGGGTTTCTTCCCGTGTAATTGTGGATATATTCCTAAAAGGGTAGAAGCGACGTTTCGACAGAATCTCAACTGCCATCATCAGGCTTATGTGAGGAGTCTTTTGCAGTAACTTATATATATATATATATATATATATGCAGTAATATATATATATATATCTCCAGGGGTGGGCTTCAAAAATTTTAGCAAGAGGTTCTCTGCCCAGTTGCTGGGTGGGTGTGGTCATGGTGGGCGTGGCCTAGTTGGCCACCTGCGCCACGGTGGGGGGGGGTGCGTTTTTGTCCTCCCTGGGCTCCAGAGGCTTTTATTGAGCCTCCGGGAGGGCCAAAATGGCCTCCCAGGCTCCAGAGGCCCTCTGGAGGCCAGAAACGGGCCCCATTTCTGGCCTTCTCAAACTTCTGGTAGGCCTGTTTTTCATCCTCCCTGAGCCTCCACGCACACCCTGCACTTACTTGCATACAAAACAGGCCATGTGGGGACTCCTGGGAGGGGCGGGGTAGGGTGAGCGGGGCCAGACAGGAGTTGGGATTTGCGGGTTCTCTGAACTGCACAGAACCTTACCTAGAGATTCTCCCGAACCCCTGTGAACCCCCCAGCTTCCCACCCCTGTATATATCTTACATTTGGTGTTGTGCTGCTTTGTAATAATTTTTGGCAATGTATTCACAGTCGCCATCCATTTCCTTCCCCCTCCCCACCCCCCCCCATTATTTATAATGCTGGAACGGTGCCATAAAAAAGAAATTTCATTTCATTTCGATACCTCCTCCCGCTATCAATAGCCGAAAATGTGGATAAAGCATCTGGGTTTTTAAAAGTCAAACTTCGCTCGAAGCCTATATTTTCCATATCTAAATATAAAATATTTAACTCCATTCAACAATTACGGCGCTGATAAAACACCCTGGCGAGGCTGAAGGCTTTTAAAAGTCTACAAATAGAAATATTTTAGAGGCAGGTTATGAGTTGTATACGATCGTAAAAGAATACGGGTGCTTTGTTTCACAATACTGCAAATCTTGAGAATAGGAATATAAGAAAAATGAATGGTAAGATGTAAAGAGGGTTTTCTTACATTTATCTGTTAGACTTAAATCAGTCTTTGAGGGGAAAGCAGATGTATTAAAAGAGTGCATTTATAGAATATTAATGTTTTTTATCCTGTTGCAGTATGGAAGTACTCTCATGACAATCAGAAATTTTGTAAGGTTTAGGTGCTAAAATTGTAAACACTGCAGTGGTGGGTTCTTCCTGGTTCCGCCCAGTTCCGCCGAGCCGGTAGCGGTGACGATATGACATCACCGAACCGGTTCTGCCCACCCCCCCGATCAAAAGGTCGGCAGTTCAGCAGTTCGAATCCCGAGTGCTGCATAACGGGGTGAGCTCCCGTGACTTGTCCCAGCTTCTGCCAACCTAGCAGTTCGAAAGCACGTAAAAAATGCAAGTAGAAAAATAGGGACCACCTTTGGTGGGAAGGGAACAGCGTTCTGTGTGCCTTTGGCGTTGAGTCATGCCGGCCACATGACCGCGGAGACGTCTTCGGACAGCGCTGGCTCTTCGGCTTTGAAACGGAGATGAGCACCGCCCCCTAGAGTCGGGAACGACTAGCACATGTGTACGAGGGGAACCTTTATGGTTAAATATTTATTTTCTTTCGGGAGCAGGCATCAGAATTTCCTTTTTCTTAATGTGTGCCAGTGTGTTCACAGAAAAAAGTGACAATAGAGGTTTATCCTATCCTATCGTATCTTATCCTATCCTATCCTACCCTACCCTACCCTACCCTACCCTACCCTACCCTACCTTATCATTCAGCTGCCTGCAATTACTGCTAGTTCGAATCTCCCCAGGCTCAAGGTTGACTCAGCCTTCCATCCTTTCTAAGGTAGGTGAAATGAGGACCCAGATTGTGGGGGCAATAAGCTGACTTTTCCTAAATATACAAAAGTATGAAGGCTATTTCTTAACACATTGTAAGCCGCCCTGAGTCTCCGGAGAAGGGCGGCATATAAATCAAATTTAAAAAAAAAAATCCAATCCTATCCTATCCTATCCTATCCTATCCTATCCTATCCTATCCTATCCTATCCTATCCTATCCTATGAAAATTAATAAAAGTTACATATGATACATATTGTTACCTATGTAGAATTGACTTGTTCATTGAGCTTATCATTAAATCTGGGCCATGTAATGTGCCATCTACTCATTTTGGGGCTACAAATCTTTCAAAAATGAAGAAGTAACGTCAGGGGTGAAATTCTACCGGTTCGGACCGGTTCGGGTGAACCGCTAGGGATTATTGGCATCAGTTCGCCGAACCAGTAGTAATTACCCCTCCTTGGCCCCACCCACACCCGGCCGGTCGCCGCTCACCTCTTCCAGCCGCTTGATATTCCACAGAATTCAACGTTAAATGCAGCAGAGAGAATGCTAACTTTTCGCCCTCCATTCAGAACGGAGCTACTGCAGCCTGTCCCTTTAAGGTAGTCCCCAGGAGGGAGGGGGCTGGGGGTGGGAGCAGCTGGAAGGGAGCCATTTTCGTGAAAGGCAGAAAAATGGGGAAGGGGATTTTCCTGCCTGCCATCCATTCCTCAATCTCAACACAGACTTAGGGAAGGATGGTAGGTAGGAATATTCCCCTCCCCATTTTCCTGCCATTTGCGACAAGGAGTGGCTGGGAGGGGAGGGGCCAGTGAGGAGCCCCTCGAGGTGAGTGATGTCGAGTTGGCCACGCCCACCCAGTCACATGACCTACCCCCCCTCCAACAAGCCACGTCCACAGAACCGGTAGGGGAAATTTTCTACTTTCACCGCTGAGTAACGCGTCTCATGAATGCATTCCTTAAAAATCAGGGGATTGAATCCAGTGACGGAGTAGCATGGTCTTCCTTGCTGTAGCTCAACTTGAGCAAAACAAAAGTCTTCTTCAAATGACCAATTCAACATTTTAGGAAACCTAGTTCGACATCACGTTGAGACCTTTAAATGTATTTCTTTCTGAAATTTTATTAACGCGCCTGTAAATTTGAAACCAAAACAAAGCTATAACAGAATGAGACAAATCACATGAGGTTTGTTTTAAAAAAATAAAACTTCTATTTTTTTTTTTTCACCGAGCCAGCATAAAAAGTATATTGTACATCCCACTTTAAACATTCTTTGGAGGGCCCAATAGACTTGGAGTAACATGTTCCATTAATGGCTTGATTGTTTACATCCTACAATGCATATTTTACATTTTTTTTAGTTTGATTTTCCAAAATCAGATATTCCAATTCTTCTAAAAACATGACCTTCCTTCCTTCCTTCCTTCCTTCCTTCCTTCCTTCCTTCCTTCCTTCCTTCCTTCTTTCTACCTTTCTTTCTCTTTCTTTCTCTCTTTCTCTTTCTTTCTCTCTTCCTTCCTTCCTTCCTTCCTTCCTTCCTTTTTTGTTTCTTTCTTTCTTTCTTTCTACCTTTCTTTCTTTCTTTCTTTCTTCCTTCCTTCCTCCTTCCTTACTTTCTTTTTCTACCTTTCTTTCTTCCTTCCTTCCTTCTTTCTTTCTTTCTACCTTTCTTTCTTTTTCTTTCTGTCTTCCTTCCTTCCTTTCCTTTTTCTTTCTTTCTTTCTATTTTCTTCCTTCCTTCCTTCCTTCCTTCCTTCCTTCCTTCCTTCCTTCCTTCCTTCTTTCTACCTTTCTTTCTCTTTCTTTCTCTCTTTCTCTTTCTTTCTCTCTTCCTTCCTTCCTTCCTTCCTTCCTTCCTTTTTTGTTTCTTTCTTTCTTTCTTTCTACCTTTCTTTCTTTCTTTCTTTCTTCCTTCCTTCCTCCTTCCTTACTTTCTTTTTCTACCTTTCTTTCTTCCTTCCTTCCTTCTTTCTTTCTTTCTACCTTTCTTTCTTTTTCTTTCTGTCTTCCTTCCTTCCTTTCCTTTTTCTTTCTTTCTTTCTATTTTCTTCCTTCCTTCCTTCCTTCCTTCCTTCCTTCCTTCCTTCCTTCTTTCTACCTTTCTTTCTTTCTTTCTTTCTTTCTTTCTTTCTTTCTTCCTTCCTTCCTTCCTTCCTTCCTTCCTTCCTTCCTTCCTTCTTTTTACCTTTCTTTCTTTCTTTCTTTCTTTCTTTCTTTCTTTCTTTCTTTCTTTCTTTCTTTCTCCCTCCCTCCCTCTTTCCCTTCCTTCCTTCCTTCCTTCCTTCCTTCCTTCCTTCCTTCCTCTCCATACCCTCTAAGACACATAAAAAATAAAATGCAGATTGACAACTTTTACTGATCATTTTCCAAACCAAAAGCATGATTGTGTTCTGTATATTATTCATCCATTGTTAGCCCAATGAAGCTGATCTCATCAGGAAACTAATTCTACCAGAAAACACGAACTAAACTTCATTGAGATAGACCATAATAAGTGAATCTTGCAAACCTGCCTGTATGTTTTCCGTCTCTTCCTTTCAAATACAGTGGAGTCAGGAGGGAGCCAGTCTTGTCCAAATACTTTCACACCTTCCAAGGCTTAACTCATGTTTCTCCACCTGTTGTTGTCCTAATGGCTTCTGGTTGGCTTTTCCAAGGTCATCTCCGAGGCTCCCTACAGACATAACTAGCCATGTGTGGCTACCTAGCTAGTTTTCGTTACCCAATAATTGGAGTGAATAAGTGGTGCAGTGGCCTAGAGATAGAGCTCTTGCCTCATAATCAGGAGGCTGTGAGTTTGATCCTAGGTGGAGGCAGATATTTCTCTCTCTGGGCACAATGAGAATATATCTGCTGAATAAAACTCTGCATTGGCGACAAGAAGGGCATCCGGCCAGTAAACATTCAGCTCCATTTAGTTGCCCAAACTCCACTCCACAAGGGATAATGGGGTCATTAAAAGAAGACGAATAATTGGAGTGAACCTCAAAAGAGACTCTGCCTGGTCCCATCTTTGAGTTGATTAGTCTCCATTTTGTATTTTCCTTATGCCTTCTGGTACTTTTCTGATCCTTGAGTACCAGATGGGAACCATCTTGTTGTTTTGAGAACTGTCTCTTGTGTCTTCTTACAAATCATTATTCTGGTAGCTTTCCTCCTTGCCGCATAAACTGAAATCTTTCCAAACGGTGGAAAGTTAAACACTGTAGCAACGAGGTTTATGATTTCTGCTTGGAACTTGTCTTTGGATTTTTGCACTGAGCTGGGTATTTTTATTTATTTATTTATTAGTTTGTCAAACATGGACAGATAGCAGGTATGAATATCCATATATGGGTATGAATGAAAGAAATGAGTACAAATAAATGAGGGACAGTAGGACAGGGACGGTAGGCATGCTGGTGCACTTATGCACCCCCTCTTACGGACCTCTTAGGAATGGGGTGAGCTCCACGGTAGACAGTTTGAGGCTGAAGCTGTGAGGGTTTGAGGATGTAACAACAGAGTCAGGTAGAGCATTTCAGGAATTGACCACTCTTTTGCTGAAGTCGTATTTTCTACAATCAATTTTGGAGCGGTTTACCTGGAGTTTGAATCAATTGTTTGCCCGTGTATTATTGCGGTTGAAGCTGAAGAAGTTGTTGACAGGTAAGACATTGTAGCAGACAATTTTGTGTTACTGTGCTTAGATCATACCGCAGGCGGCGCTGTTCCAGATTGTCCAAGCCCAAAATTTCAAGTCTGGAGGCATAGGGAATTCTATTGTGAGCAGAGGAGTGGAGGACTCTTCTCGTGAAATACCTCTGGACCCGCTCAATCGTGTTAATGTGAGATATACAGTGTGGATTCCAGGCAGACGAGCTGTATTCGAGAATTGGTCTGGCAAAGGTTTTGTATGCCCTAGTTAGCAATACAATGTTACCGGAAAAGAAGCTTTGCAAAATTAGGTTAACAACTCTTTTTTTTTTCCCACCAATTTTTATTTATAAGCACAAACTAAACAGAACAATGAAACGTACAAAACATAAAAACATATAAACATCCATTTCAATACATGTCCAGTTTATCTCAACTATAATATACATTTCTTTGTATTTTGACTCTTCCTTATTTGGTCCTTCCCTTTTGTCTATCTAATATTGATCTTTGTTGACCTATTTCTGTTCTTTGTTTCCATCATATTATATTTGGTCATTTTATTTACTTCCTATTGCTTCATCTCTTTCCTATCTTTCAACCAACTATACCACTTTTCCCATACTAAGTAAAAGTTCTTCCCTATTTTGTAATTCCTTTGTGAGTCTATCTAATTCCGCACATTCCATAATTTTATTGATTACTTTATGTGGTGTTGGTATATCACTACTCTTGCAGTGTTGCGCGTATAGTATTCGTGCTGCTGTTATCATATGTATAATTAAATAGGTTGTTTCTTTTTCATAGTATCCATTCACTATGCCTAATAAGAAGCTTTCTGGTCTTAGTTCTATCTTTTGGTGTGTTATTTCCTCTATTTGTATTTTGATCCTTTGCCAATATTGTTTCGCCATTGGGCAGGTCCACCACATATGATAATAGGTGCCTTTGGCTGGTGGCAAGTGCCACCTATAAAACATTTTATAGAGATTTTCTTTATAGGGTACAACTTAAATATAAGGTTAACAACTCTTAATGCCTTTTTGGCAATTCTGTTACAGTGAGCTCTGGAGCTTAGATCATTAGAAATGAGTACTCCTATGTCCTTGACAGAGTGAGGATCGTCTACGAGGTCATATCCGCCCAACTTGTATTTGGTGTTTTTGATTTTTATTGCCAATGTGTAGGACAGAGCATATGCTGGATTGGAAGGAAACAGATCCAAAATTGGGGGGGAGGGAATTTCATAGAAAATACAAGAAAGGATGAGCTCTTCTTGGGCACATTGTTCTGCTTTGGGACACACTAAAGAAGGATCACAGATTGCTCAAAAGGAAGATGAAACTGTGGAGATACAACCGTAGCCTAAATCTCTTATGACCACCAGAAAAATCTGTATGTACTGAAAACTCAAGAGATGAGCTGGACTTTGTATCATCAACACAAGAACCATTAAGTCCAGCAGATACCTGCATTGGATCCTAGAGCTGGGAATAGAAATATTTAAACATAATTACTAACCTGATAAAGAGATCAGGAGCGTGAGAATTCAGAAGTCTCTCAGAATCCAGGAGCCTCTAGGTGCAAATCATTTTAAATGTAAGGAAAGTGAATCATAGCCAGTTCAAATCATCCCTAAGAGATGTCACTCTACATGAGTTAGAATTGAATTAGAATTCTGCTCATGCCTTGGTTTATTTCTAATTCGGCCAAATCCGAATAGAATTTTGCTCTAGTTGAGTTCAATTCTTGGCTATAGGACAGATGTTAGAATAGAATAACAGAGTTGGAAGGGACCTTGGAGGTCTTCTAGTCCAACCCCCTGCTTAGGCAGGAAACCCTACACCAATTCAGACAAATGGTTATCCAACATCTTCTTAAAAATTTGCAGTGTTGGAGCATTCACAACTTCTGGAGGCAAGTTGTTCCATTGATTATTTGTTCTAACTGTCAGGAAATTTCTCCTTATTTCTAAGATGCTTCTCTCCTTGATTAGTTTCCACCCATTCCTTCTTGTTCTATCCTCAGGTGCTTTGGAGAGTAGCTTGACTCCCTCTTCTTTGGGGCAACCCCTGAGATATTGGAAGACTGCTATCATGTCTCCCCTAGTCCTTCTTTTCAGGAAACTAGACATATCCAATTCCAGCAACCGTTCTTCATACGTTTTAGTCTCCAGTCCCCTAATCCTCTTTGTTGCTCTTCTCTGCACTCTTTCTAGAGTCTCCACATCTTTTTTACATCGTGGCGACCAAAACTGGATGCAGTATTCCAAGTGTGGCCTTACCAAGGCATTATAAAGGGGTATTAACAGATGTCTCTTGAGTTTTTTTTCTTGACAGCCATATGGAACTGGTTCAGTATTGCCAATTTATTATCTCTCCCCCCCCCAAGCTTCTCAATCAAGACCGTGGTTAAACCCTGCTTAGCTTTTTCAAGATGAACCATTTTTTTTTCTTTAACTTATATGCCGCCCTTCTCCGGAGACTCAGGGCGGCTTACAATGCATTAAGCAATAGCCTTCGTACTTTTGTATATTTATGCAAAGTCAGCTTATTGCCCCCACAATCTGGGTCCTCATTTCACCTACCTTTGAAAGGATGGAAGGCTGAGTCAACCTTGAGCCTGGTGAGATTTGAACCTGCAGTAATTGCAAGCAGCAGTTGTTAATAACAGTGCTTTAATCCACTGTACTACAGGCTCTTGTAGCACAATTTGACTTCATGTTCCCACCTGCTATTCTCCAAAGCACCTGAAGGCAAGACAAGAAGCAATGGATGGGAACTAAGTCAAGGAGAAAAGCAACCTAGAACGAAGGAGAAATTCCCCAACACTGAGAACAATTAATCAGTGCAACAGCTTGTCTTTGGAAGCTGTGGGTGCTCCAACACTGGAGATTTTTAAGAAGAGACTGGACAACCACTTGTGTAGAATTGTATAAAGGTCTCCTGCTTAAGCATATGGGTGGAACAGAAGTCCTCCAAGGTCAAAGGGACCACCTTTGGTGGGAAGCAGTAATGGGATTCAGCCGGTTCGCACCACTTCGGGAGAACCGGTTGTTAACTTTCTGAGCAGTTTGGCAAACTGGTTGTTGGAAGAAATCATTAGGGTAGAGAACCGGTTGTTAATATGGTTTTATAAGGGTTTTAGAATGGGGATTTTAAATTCGGCCACAATTGAATTATTTTAATATGGTTTTTAAATTTGTCTTGTATATTGTTTTATTATGCCTATTCACCGCCCTGAGTCCTTCGGGAGAAAGGCGGTATAAAAATATAACAAAATAAAATTTATTTATTTATTTTATTTTATTAAATTTCTGTACCGCCCTACTCCCGAAGGACTCAGGGCGGTGAACAGCCACAGAATAAAACACATAAATACAAAAATTTAAAATAGAATAAAAACGAATTAAATAATTTGGCTGAACAAATTTAAAATACCCCCATAATTTAAAACAAATTAAAATTTATATTTAAAAAGGGGGAGAAGATTTAGGCCAGGCCAGCTTGATGAAATAAAAAAGTCTTAAGCACGCGACGGAAGGTGCGCAGATCCGGGATCCTCCGTATCTCCGGGGGGAGCTCGTTCCAGATCGTAGGTGCCCCCACAGAGAAGGCGCTCCCCCTAGGGGCCGCCAGTCGACATTGTTTGGCCGACGGCACCTGGAGGAGCTCCTCTCTATGGGAGTGTACTAGCTGGTGGGAGGCTACTGGTGGTAGCAGGCGGTCCCGTAGATAACCAGGTCCTAAGCCATGGAAAATAAATAATAAATAAATTTGAATCCCACCACTGGTGGGAAGGTAACAGCATTCCGTGCACCTTTGGCGTTGAGTCATGCCGGCCACATGACCACGGAGACGTCTTCGGACAGCGCTGGCTCTTCGGCTTTGAAACGGAGATGAGCACCGCCCCCTAGAGTCGGGAACGACTAGCACATGTGTGCGAGGGGAACTTTTACCTTTACCTTTATTCTGCTCTGATCCTGCATCCGATAGGCGATATTCCTTTGAGTAAGTGGTAGATCACATCTGGGTTGTTGGCAAGGACGTAGATCTTCCTTAAGCATGATTGACACCCTACCAAAGTGTTTCCTAAGTCGTCTGAAGAGAGATGATACAGCTTGAGCTGTGCCAAAGTAACAGTATAATCAGCCAGAACACTCTGAGTTAACATGCCTGGTTTTCTCCCTAAATGCGCTAGGCTTAAAAAAGATAAAGGTAAAGGTTCCCCTCGCAGATATGTGCTAGTCGTTCCTGACTCTAGGGGGCGGTGCTCATCTCCGTTTCAAAGCCGAAGAGCCAGCGCTGTCCGAAGACGTCTCCGTGGTCATGTGGCTGGCATGACTCAATGCCAAAGGTGCACGCAACACTGTTACCTTCCCATCAAAGGTGGTCCCTATTTTTCTATTTGCATTTTTTGACGTGCTTTCGAACTGCTAGGTTGGCAGAAGCTGGGACAAGTAATGGGAGCTCACCTCATTACGCAGCACCAGGGATTCAAACCGCTGAACTGCCGACCTTTTGATCGACAAGCTCAGCGTCTTTGCCACTGAGCCACCGTGTCCCTTCATTACATTTAGGAGGTGCCAAATATTCCCCATTGGCGTCTTAGCCACTGAGCTAGGCTTCCATTCCTGCAAAGGTGTGTGAGCTGTCAACCCATCCTTCCCCTATGAGAAATTTAATTAAACATCTCCCCTCCACACCCCTCCTCCTCCTCTCCCCCACCCCTCCCCCTTCCTTGATAATTGGGCGGGCGATAAAAGGGGGAAACGTGCCATAAAATATTTAATTCCCTCTTGCCCAGAGTTAGATCTCCCTCCCCCCGCCCCTTCGTTCTTTTGTGATGCAAATGACTCCCAGAATCTCATCCTTTTGCCTCTTCTGCTTTTTTTTAAGAGTTGGAGAGGTCAGCTGACTGCCACCCAGCTAGGTCCTTTTATCTCAGGGAAAGCGAGAGTAATAGGTAGAGATGGGCGAGGAGAGGTCATTGGCGGCTGCTCAGAAGCGTCAAGGATCTTGAATGAAGGGAGAGAGAGAGAGAGAGAGAGAGAGAGAGAGAGAGAGAGAGAGAGAGAGAGAGCTTGGGATTGGGAGAGAGAGGGAGAGAGAGAGAGGGAGGGAGGGAGGGAGAGAAGGAAGGAGGGAGAGATGAAGAGGGCTTTGCTTGCTGCCGCTGCTGTTGTGTTGTGTTCTTGCTGTCTTTGCTGTGCTTTGGGGAGGACTGACAACAAAAGCGCCCATCTGCAGTTTGGTGCTGCGCGCCTGGCTTAAAGCAGAAAATTCTAGACAGCCCTGCTTGGAGAGAGAGAGAGAGAGAGAGAGAGAATAAAAGGAAAAAAAGAAGAAGTCTGGAGCCCATCTGAGCCTTGGGAGAAGATTCTCTCTCTCTCTTTTTTTTTTTTCTTCTTCTTCTTCTCTTCTTCCCTTCTAAAATGGGTTGGATCAGTATAGGCGGCCTCAAGATCAGGAGGAGGAGGAGGCAGACGGGCTGAAGCAAGGCCACGGCAAGGTAGGGGGAGAACGGCGGAGAGGGGTGGGGTGGGGGGGAGAGAGGAGGGGAAGGGAGGGCGCCTGGGGTGTGGGGTTTTCTCTCCCTTCGGATTGCTTTTTCCGCTCTCGGGTCACTTGAAGGAGGATGGACGGAGGCATTGCCCAGGCAGATGCAGGGCATTTTGGAATTTGGATTTTGCTGCTTGGATCCAGAGCAGAATTGAGGGAGCCGGTCTGGATCCCTGAGTCTTGCAGAGGCGTATTTGAGGATGCTGCTAAGGGGCTGCATCACTATTCCTTCCTCTCTTTCTCTCTCCCTCCTTATCTTTCATTCACAAAATAGTAGGTACCAGTTGTCAGGGAAAAAGATCCCCAAATAAACCCCTCAAAAGCAGCTCAGGTCTACGTCAGGAAGGCAAAGCCAAGTAAAAGGACCCAATTTTCACAGCAACACAATTTTGACTTTGCCCGGCTGAGGTTAGAATCCGATCAGCACCGCCAGCCGCGGAAGAAGGAGGAAGGGTTTTATCGAGATGGTCGGTCCATTGTTTGCAAAAAAAAAAAGACGAGTAACTTTTGAGGACTTCCTTGTTCGGCAAATACCCAAAATCTGCCTGGTCTTTTTTTTTTTTTTTTTTTAAAGCTGCTTTTCTGGCTTTGGTGTAAAAGCTCAGGACGAGTTGAAAGGGATTTACTCGCTTAAGGGACCCAGGGAGAACGTAAAAGCTAACGACAAGGGGGGAAAAGGCAAGAATTTTAGCTTCCAAATCCCTCTCTCCATCTTTTGATTTATTATTTACGGTCGTGTAGTAAGGCGCGCGTGCTGCAGCATTAACATGCTTTGGGTTTTTTGTATTTTGTTTTCCTCCGGGGGTAAATAATGGCTTTTCCTTCTTTGTTTTTTTTTTGTTCTTGAACATGCTTTTTTTTTTTGGTGGTTTGTGCATTTCCCGAACAGCGACCACAACAAAAAGACGTTTGCCTCTGAACACATAGAGGCTTTTGTGTGTATCATGTTAACTGGTCTACAGATCGCCTATTGTGTGTGCGAGGTTATGCTCTGCTTGCTTCTGAAGCAAACTGCCTGGGGGATTTTGGGGGAAAAAGCAAAAAAAAAAAAAAAAGAAGAATCAGGGACAGAAAACCGAACCTGGTTGTGTTTGATGTTTTGGGTCTCTGAAAAATACAGTCAGAAAGCCAGAATTCCTGCAGCTTTTTCTCCCTTCCAAATCTGCAGCAAATCGGCTGCAGAGAGAGAGAGAGAGGGTGGGCTTCGAAGCCCTCCGAGAAATCAGATTTTTAATGGGCCTTTAATTTTTCTCAGTAAGGGGTGACTGACTGGGTGCCCCCCCCCACCTTTTTGGCCTGAACCAAAGGCGCCGTTTTGGACACCGCATACACTGGATCTTTTTCTGATGAACCTGGCTGAAAAAATGGCTCCACGTTTCTTCTTTGGGTACCAAGAAGATGGTTTTTCACAGCCTTTCTCTGAAGTGTTGTTGGTCGGAAGAAATTGGCCAGGCTTTTTTTCTATTGGGCGAATGCCGGTTGGAAATCCTGAAACGCTGTGTATTTGCCCGGGATACCTTCAGCTGGGTTCAGGATGAGGTTATGGGTATTTTCCTTGGCAATATGATCCAAAAGGCAGGAGATATTTGACATTTGAGGGATGTGCATGGCACGTGAATTGGGGGGAAGGAAGGATATGTGTGCCGGTCCATCGTGCCTTAGACAGTGTGTGTGCCATGCTTTGAAAGGTAGCCATCGGAGATGCAAAGCGGCGTTTTACTATAAGGTGTAACTACCGCCACCCTCTTCTGAGATAAACCTGCTTTAATGGGAAAAAATCTCTGCCATGAGATGGAAAGGATTATACTCACACTCAAGATTATATCTTGGTAGGGAATGTAGAAGCTGTGAAGAAGAGAGGCAAGCAATTTCCCTTCCCCCTTTTAGATTTGTCTATGATTTCTGGACAACTGAGGTTTTTTTAAGGAAGAGAAAGTCCATCAGTGGAGTGTTTTCCTGTGTTTTCCATGGGCGATGGGGGATTTGCAAACCTCTACTAGAATTGGCTTAAAATGGAACAGAACCTCTTTCTCCCACTCCTCCTGCAGTGTTCAGCGTGAGTGAGTGTCATAATATTACCTCTCCAACCAAGTGTGGGCTAGAGAAATGAATAGTTAAGGATAACAGCCTCCAAAAATAGTGTCTGGATTGATTTTGGGGTGTGTGTGTAAGAGAGAGAGAGAGAGAGAAGAAAAATTAGCATTTTAGAAGGCTTTCAAGAGCTCTTCACTCAGTTCTTCTCAGCATCTGCAGATTGCAAATAGTTCCTGCCGGTGTTCGGATCGGATTAGACCCAAGACGAAGAGCATGATTTCCAAAAATTATTTCCCTGATAATAGTGGGAAAGCGAGGCTAATGGTTCAGCGTAAAAGCCACAGACTTTTAGAGCCTTGGTAGTACAGGAGTTTAAGGCACCCTGTTATTAAGCTGGTTATTAAGACCAGCTGCCTGCAATTACTGCAGGTTCGAATCTCGCCAAGGCTCAAGGTTGACTCAGCCTTCCATCCTTTCTAAGGTAGGTAAATTGAGGACCCAGTTGTGGGGGCAATAAGCTGACTTTGTATAAAATATACAAAAGGATGAAGGCTATTGCTGAGCACATTGTAAGCTGCCCTGAGTCTTCGGAGAAGGGCGGCATATAAATCAAATTAAAAAAAAAAAAGACGGTGCTTATTAATGGCGAAATGTAAACAGAACAACAAAAACACTTTCACTCCTTGGATGCTCCCATTTGTTTTCCCAAAAGTAAAACAAAATAAATAAATGAATAAAAAAATTTTAAAATTCGCTTTATGCGAAGAAAGGATAGAACGACGGTGCGTTATGGGGGATGCGATTAAAGTTTTCCAAAGGCAGAGAGTTTTTGCTGTCAGAAAGGGCCTATCTTGGGGAAACGCGATTCCCCGGTTTTACGCAGTGGGGGAAGTCTAAAAATAAAACAAATAAAACCAGGATGGTAATGAAGATACTTCTCTGACGTCACCCGAGAAACTGTGGCTGGAGCCACGTCATAGTAGGCAGGATGGAAAAGAGAAATAAATAAAGCCGAAGCTCATGGCTGGCATTTTAAACAGAGATCGGGGGGGGGGGGACCAAGAGTTTAGATGACAGCCAATCCAGTTGACTTCCAGTTCACAGTAAATAATGAAAAGCAAACTATAAAGAGGAAATGGTTAATCTTCACATATGAGCTCTGCCAGCTCTCTCTCCTCTCCTCTCTCTCTCTCCTCTCTGTCTCTTTCTCTCTCCTCTGTCTCTCTCTTCTCTTCATCCTCTTCTCTTACTCTCTCTCTTTCTCCTCTCTGTTACTCTCTTTCTCTTTCCCTCCCTCTTCTCTCTCTCCCCTTCTCTCTCTCTTCTCTTTCTCTCCCTCTGTCTCTCTCTTTCCTCTGTCTCTCCTCTGTTTCTCTGTTCCCTGTTTCTCTCTCTCTTCTCTTTCCCTCCCTCTTCTCTTTCTCTTTCTCTCCCTCTGTCTCTCTCCTCTCTCTCTCCTCTCTCTCTCCTCTCTCTCTCCTCTGTTTCTCTCTCCTCTTCTCTCTCCTCTTTCTCTCTTTCTCTCCCTCTCCCTCTCTCCTCTCTCTCTTCTGTTTCTCTCTCCTCTCTCTCCTGTTCTCGCTCTCTCTCTTTCTCCTCTCTTTCTCTCTTTCTCTCTTTCTTTTTCCCTCTTCTCTCTCTCCCCTTCTTTCTCTCTTCTCTTTCTCTCCCTCTGTCTCTCCCTCTCTCCTCTCTCTCTCCTCTCTCCTCTGTTTCTCTTCTCTTTCCTCTTCTTTCTTCTCTTTCTCTCTTACTCTCCCTCTCCCTCTCTCCTCTCTCTCTTGTTTCTCTCTCCTCTCTCTCCTGTTCTTGCTCTCTCTTTCTCCTCTCTTTCTCTCTTTTTCTTTCCCTCCCTCTTCTCTCTCTCCCCTTCTCTCTTCTCTTTCTCTCCCTCTCCCTCTCTCCTCTCTCTCTCCTCTCTCTCTTCTCTGTTTCTCTCTTCTCTCTCCTCTTCTCTCTTCTCTTTCTCTCTTTCTCTCCCTCTCCCTCTCTCCTCTCTCTCTTCTCTGTTTCTCTCTCCTCTCTCTCCTGTTCTCTCTCTCTCTCTCCTCTCTTTCTCTCTTCCTCTTTCCCTCCCTCTTCTCTCTCTCCCCTTCTCTCTCTCTTCTCTTTCTCTCCCTCTCCCACTCCCTCTCTCCTCTGTCTCTCCCTCTCTCCCTCCCTGTCTCAGTCTCTCTCTCTCTCTCTGAAGAATAAACAGAATGCTAAGTAACAAAAGGCATTGGGAATAAAACAAACACAGTTAAGATGTTAATGACTTAGACCACTCTGCTCACTGTGGATGTGATTGTAATAAGGAATTGTTGAGAACTACAACTGTAATAATCCAGATCTATTTCCTTTTTGCTTTCCTACAAATGGAAAAGGGGAATCGTGCATGTTTTCGTTTCTTTTTTTCCTCTTTAGGAATAAAGGAATAAACATGCAAACGAGCAGAGCATATTAATATATTTTTTAAAAGATCAAATCAGAAGTCACACAAACCCAGATGTTCATGCTGACAAAATATATCTTTCTGAGGAATTTAATCTGTGAAAAATGTTCCACAGATTTCAGTCTGGATATAAGAGGCAAGATGAAAGAAACTCAGAGCAAAAATGTGATTGTTTCATCAGCCAGACATACCCAAACATCTTGCAGGGAACTCTATCTATCTATCTATCTATCTATCTATCTATCTATCTATCTATCTATCTATCTATCTATCTATCTGCTTTGGGCCACTCACTTTCTCTTAGATCTAGGAAGGAGGCAATGGTAAACCACTTCTGAAATCTTGCCAAGAAAACTGCAGAGACTTGTCCAGCCTCTATCTATCTCTACCCCATGTGTCTGTCTGTCTTTCTTTCTTTCTTTCTTTCTTTCTTTCTTTCTTTCTTTCTTTCTTTCTTTCTTTCTTTCTTTCCTTCCTACCTTCCTTTCATTCTCTCTCTCTCTCTACCTACCCATCCATCCATCTACCTACCTACCTAAGTACCTCTCCTATCTATCTATCTATCTATCTATCTATCTATCTATCTATCTATCTATCATCTATCTATCTATCTATCTATTTATCTATCATGTATCTATCTACCATCTATATCTCACATTATCCATATCTATCTATCTATCTATCTATCTATCTATCTATCTATCTATCTATCTATCTATCTATCTAATCATTATCTATCTATTATCTATCTATCAATTAATCAATCAATCATAGATATCCATCTATCTTCTATCTATCTATCTATCTATCATCTATCATCTATCTATCATCTCTGTCTGTCTCTGTGTGTGTGTGTGTCTGTCTGTCTATCTATCTATCATCTATTATCTATCTATCTATCTATCTATCTATCTATCTATCTATCTATCTATCATCTCTCTGTCTTTCTGTCTGTGTCTGTCTGTCTGTCTGTCTGTCTGTCTATCTATCTATCTAATCATTATCTATCTATTATCTATCTATCTATCTATCAATTAATCAATCAATCAATCATAGATATCCATCTATCTTCTATCTCTATCTATCTATCTATCTATCTATCTATCTATCTATCTATCTATCATCTATCATCTATCTATCATCTCTGTCTGTCTGTGTGTGTGTGTGTGTGTGTCTATCTATCTTCTATCTATCTATCTATCTATCTATCTATCTATCTATCTATCTATCTATCTATCTATCTATCAACTCTCTGTCTTTCTGTCTGTGTCTGTCTGTCTGTCTGTCTGTCTATCTATCTATCTATCTATCTATCTATCTAACATTTGTTTACTATCCTACAAACGCCCTTATGAAGTTTTGCCGTTTAGTTCTGCAGCTTCAGCCCCGTCCCAGAGATGAATCCTAGCGGTAACCTTGAGTGAGAAGGAACATAGCTATTTGGTAATTATCCTTCTCAACTGAGGAAATGACTACCTCCTATTAGATTTAACATCGCCCAATTTTCTTTTAAACCCAAGGCAAGGAAATAGATTTATCATTTCTTGCAGGTAGGATCACCAGAGAGAAAACTATGGATAACTTTAATGGACCAGATAAAAATGAAACCTGGTGATTCTATTTCTATTAGGGGAGGAAAAAAATCATTTGTTCTCAAAATGCGGGTAGAAATACCATCTCAGAGAGCAGTGAGACCACCTAGGAAGCATTTAATGGATCGAGAGATTGGGAAGAGCAGAAAATATATGGAGTCCTAGCTAATTGTACTGTAGCCATTTTCAGAAGAATAATTTGGGGTTCCAACTTGAGCTGGGGTTGCAGAAGAATCAATAAAAATGAGATCCAGACAGCTGGGAGGAAAGAAGAAATATTAATTCCTAAAAGCAAAAAGAGTTTGCATTTAGGGACAGGCTGCAGAGAAATGGAGCACAACATCGCAGTTAAATAGGGGAAGCTTGTCCTGGGTGTGGAAATGTCAATGTGCTGATTCCAGGGTGACACTTGAGAGGTGTGTGTGTGTGTGTCCCCTATAACATTCATTCTTGTGAATCTGCAATTCCGCTGGGAGACCTAATTTAATTCACTCTGTTTGTGTTTGCAGACCTTATCCTTTGATATGTGGATTGGGCCTGAGTATCTTATTTGGGAGTTTGAGGAAGTAAACAATTTTCTCCTGTTTGCTATTTTTAACTTGATTAATTCAGTTTCAGCTTGGCTGTCAAACTTCTAGCGGAGACGCTGATTTTTCAGGCCATGGTGGATTCTGTGAATATTTTAAGGGAAGACGGAAAGGGTATAAGGAATAAAATATATCTGGATATAAAACTTCTCGCGCCATGCGTTATTCTAAAGTTACTATTTAAATTTTAATTGAGCGCTCCCGGATACCCTGGTCTGCACCCGTCTGAATGGGTATGACCCACAATAACAGGAAATTTGAAAGAGGTTTATTTCAGGGTAGTAACACAGAGCTTGGACTTTTGCAACTGCTTTGCAACGTCACGTGGAAATATGTAGGTGGTGTTGGAAGAGATGTCCATCTGGGTTCAGTCCCAAGCGGGGAGGAAAGACACTGGAAAAAGTGGTTTTAATGGTGGACAAGATCACATGTCTTAAAGTTCTTGGGTTAAGAAGAAAAGAAGGGGAAGAGATGCTGAGAATGCCTAGGTTTCTTTTTCTTTAATAAATTTTATTTATTTAAAAATACAAACGGAACAAAACAAGTAACAACAAAACATACAGAACATGTAAACAAAAATTCAAATATACGTCTTATCAAAGTTGTCGCAACTGTAATCTATGTTCTAATTTGTGCTTTTGACTCCTCCTTGTTTTGGTCTATTCTCTTATATCTATCTTTGTAGTTCACTGTTAACCTGCATTAGTGGTTTGTGTTCCTATCTCTATATTAGGTCACTCCAATTACTTCCTAGTCTTTTTTTTTCCCTTTTCTATCTTCCAACTAAGTGTACCACTTTTCCCATACTAGATAATAGTCATGTTCCTCTTTTTCTTGTAATTCCTTTGTGAGTCTGTCCATTTCTGCACATTCCATGATTTTAGTAATTACTCTGTCTTCTGTTGGTATGTCATTACTCTTCCAATTTTGTGCAAAAATTATTTGTGCTGCTGTTATTATATGAATGATTAAATACTTTGTTTCCTTTTCGTATTGTCCATTTATTATGCCTAGCAGAAAGGTTTCTGGCCTCGTTTCTATTCTTTGTTGTGCAATTTCTTCTATTTGTGTTCTAATCATTTGCCAGTATTGTTTTGACTTTGGGCAGGTCCACCACATGTGATATTAGGTTCCTTCATGGAATTTGCATTTCCAGCCTGGGTTTTATGCCCTCTGTTGGGCTTTTGAATTTGAGCTTGTGTTCTGATTGGTTGTCAGGCTCCCATGGGGTCATGCAGGGGCTACTTTGTAGGCTGTCCTGAGTCCCAAGCTTGGTTGAGCCTTGCTGGGTAATGATGTAGTGAAAGGGCTTTGAGCAATTCCTACTATGGCTCTTCCTAAACGAGGTGGATCTTTGTTACGTAGAATGGACTGGCTCAGGCCTTAATGGCCCATTGACAAAGGTGGGGGTGTGTGGAAATGAGTTTCTGCCTCCCTTTTAGGGAAAATATTCTGCTTTTTTAATATTCCCTAAAATATCTCATTTTCCTAGGAGAGGGATGTGTGCAGTGGTGAAATTCAAATTATTTTACTACCGGTTCTGTGGGTGTGGCTTGGTGGGCATGGCAGGGGAAGGATATTGCAAAATCCCCATTCCCACCCCACTCCTGGGAGAAGGATACTGCAAAATCCCCATTCCCACCCCACTCCAGGGGAAGGATACTTCAAAAACCCCATTCCCACCCCACTCCTGAGGGAAGGATACTGCCAAATCTCCATTCCCATCCCACTCCAGGGGGAGGATACTGCAAAATCTCCATCCCCACCCCACTCCTGGGGGAAGGATACTTCAAAATTTCCATTCCCTCCCCACTCCTGGGAGAAGGATACTGCAACATCTCCATTCCCTCCCCACTCCTGGGGGAAGGATACTGCAAAATCCCCATTCCCTTCCCACTCCTGGGGGAAGTATACTGCAAAATCCCCATTCCCACCCCACTCCAGTGGGAAGGATATTGCAAAATCTCCATTCCCACCCCACTCTGGGGGACAGCCAGAGGTGGCATTTGCCGGTTCTCTGAACTACTCAAAATTTCTGCTACCGGTTTTCCAGAACCTGTGAGAACCTGCTGGATTTGCAGGTGCTAATGGTTTGCGTCGTGACAACTCAAAGCCCATTTGCCTCTTGCCCTTGTAGAGCATAGGCTTATAACCCCAACTCATGGCATGGCGAGTTTGATTTCGGCTTAATAAAGACATGTACATTCAGCTCATAAATTCATTGTGGTTTACTACACAGAGTATCCGCAGTTCTGTGACCAACCTTCAGAAGTTGTAGGGGGTTTTTTTTGTCTTTGATAACTCACAAATACACCACATATATGTGTGTGTATCCCCATCATATTGTTGGAAGACATATCCAGGCCCGATTCCAATCTGGGAGAAAGGCACTGGAAATAAAATGGAGGCCGGAGGCTGATTGGAAAGAAAGGTTCTCTTTATTGAGAAACACACAAAGACACACAAACATATTGTGCGGTTATGGGTCAGCTGCCTCAGAATCACATGTGGTTTGTGATTCCACTTCCTCAATAAAGGGAGCTTTTCTTTCTAATCAGCCTCCAGCCTCCATTTTATTTCCAGTGTCTTTCTCCCAGCTTGGAACAGAACCAGATGGATTTTCCTTCAAACAATATCATTCCCTTTCAATCATCATCATCCTCCCCTTTTAACGGCTCCATAACCCTTTGTGGGGTGGAGTCTGGGCAACTGAATGGAGCTGAGTGTTTAAGTAAGTTGTAGCTGCTTGAAGAGTCATACTAACTTTAAGGAACTCTTTCCGAAGCTTGAAAACAGCTGGGTTATTTGAATGGATGTCAGACTGTGGTTGTGCTCACATGGGATCGAAAGGGATCCATTCCTGACCACATCTAAAAAAATATTCCGAGACCTGTCTCCTAAGGAGTTCCGTCAAGCGGGACCACGAAGAAGGGCCTTCTCTGTGGTGACTCCTTTCCTTTGGAACACGGTGTCAACTTGCAAAGCATCCCTGACTTGCTCTCGAGTTGCCATAGGCAAGGGAGATGGGAAAACGAACTCTGCAGCAAGGCAGCACGTCAGTCAAAACAAAAGCACATTCCAGTCATATCCCTCTCAAGGCCGTCTCCCGGGGTTACCCACAGTGGCCGGAGGGGAGTGATCTCTACAACCTGCGAAATTGTGGGTCATTGCTTTCTTATTCTTCTTGTATTGGGCTTTTATCCTTGTAAGCCACCATGAGTCACTGAGAAGAGAGTTGGGTGTCCATCTCAATTTTCTTAAATAAATAAATAATTTCTTCTGAATTATATTCAAACTCTGAATAGCCCTGGGGAGGACTTTAATGTTCATATTACATATGAATGCTTTAGTATTCGTGTTAAATACAAATATCGTCCTAGTCGTATCAAATATTTCAATACAGGTAGTCCTCGATTTACGACCACAACTGAGCTCAAAATTTCTGTTACTCAGTGAGAAATTTGTTAAGTGAGCCGTGCCCCATTTTACGACTTTCCTCGCCACATTTGTTAAAACGAACCCCTGCAGTTCTTAAATTAGTCACATGGTTGTTAAGTGAATGTGGTTTCCCCGTCGACTTGGCTTATCAGAAGGTCACAAAAAAGGATCACGTGACTCCGCGACCAGAGGTGATATTCAGCCGGTTCAGACAGGTTCGCCTGAACCGGTAGCAGAAATCGTGAGTGGGCCTGCCCACCCGCCCCAGCTCTATGCCATACTATTTAGGCATGTTTTTGAGGCCGCGTGCATGCATGGAAGGCGTGCATGCGAGCAAAGCGGATGCGCGAAAGGCCGGACGCATGCGCAGAAGGCAGGCAGGCCCGCGAACTGGGCGCAAGCGCGCACGAAGCGAGCGTGCGTGTGGTGAACCAGTAGTAATGTGAAACCCACCGCTGACCGCGACCGTCGTAAATGTGAGTTGGTTATCAAGCACCCAAATGTAAATCACGTGACCCTGGGGAGGCTGCAACGGTCGTAAGTGTGAAAAAATGGTCGTAAGTGTGAAAAAACGGTCGTAAGTCCCTTTTTTCAGTGCCCTGGTAACTTTGAATGGTCCCTAAATGTACTGTTGTAAGTCGAGGGCTCCTTGTATTATTTCAAAGGGTGTTTTGTTTTGTTATGTTTTATAACAGCATAAAAACACACACCAACGATAAATGCTAAAGCTTGCTTGCTTGCTTCCTTTTGGCTGGGTTGCGAAACCCAGAAAGGAGCGTTGGCGGTTAGTAGGAACAAGAGGTGTTGGAACCCATGATTTCAACCCTGTGAATGTGACTCAGACACGGAACGGATTTTTGCCCTAAAACCATATGCTCCGATTTCCTTTTCACGCTTCGGTTGCGAAGGCTTTGGTTTGGATTAAACAAGAGTGATCAGATGCCGATTCTATAAAAAAAAATGCAAAATCGTTTGTTCCCTGAATCTGGTTTGCAGACTGACCTGGAGTTCTTAACTTTTAGTGTCGCTCGGAAAGATCGTGCTAGCCTTTTCGAGGGCAGGAAACAGTTTAGCGTGCCTAGGGCGAAGTCTGTACTTTTTTTTTAAACAAGTCAATTCATGCAATTGTTCGGTTCGTTCCGACAGGGAATGTCTTGAGGGATTTCCACATAACAACAGGAAGTGGGTCTCTTTTTACGACAATGCCTCGATTTTTCTCCAATCCTTCAAAATATGCACCTTAGCCAGGGGTGGGCTTCAAAAATTTTAGCAAGGGGTTCTCTGATCGGTTTCTGGGTGGGTGTGGCCATGATGGGTGTGGCCTAGTCAGCCTCCTGCACCACAGTGGAGGGGGAGGCGTTTTGCCCTCCCCAGGCTCCAGAGGCTTTCCTCAAGCCTCCAGGAGGGCAAAAATGGCCTCCCCAGGCACCGGAGGCCCTCTGGAGGCCGGAAACAGGCCCGTTTCCAGCCTACCCAAAGTTCCGATAGGCCCATTTTTCACTCTTCCCAAGCCTCCATGCGTGCCCTGCATTTACCTGCTGTTGTGGCTCTGTTACCAGAGCCTGTGTCATCGGCAGGAGAGGACTCCGAGAGTGAAGGAGAGGAGTTGGCAAGGCCTCCCTCTCCAGGACCCTCCTCTCTGGCAATGCCTTCGGTGTCCGCCGAAGGGCAAGAGATAGGGCCGGGGCCAAGCACGTCCACACAGCCACAGATGGACAGTGATGAGGGTAATGAGTCTTGGCTGGATCCACGCCAGGGTCGCAGAGATAAGCGCGCGCAACAGAAGAAAAGGCATGCCCGAGATTAGGCTGAGGCACTGGACCACACCCCACAAGGTATAAAAGGGAGCGTGGTGGCCAGTCAAACCTTGTGACCAACAAAGCTGAAAGCTTCCACGCCATTCTGCATTGCCGGACTTTTGCTATAGACTTTGCTGGATTATCTCTGGACTTGATTGACTCTGTAATTATTGAGCTGGGTTTTTTTTTTTTTTTTTTTTTTTTTGATGTACCAGAAGTGGGGAGAAGTTATCTCTCCTCTTCGTAAGTAATAAACTCTTGGCAGGCAGCCACTAGGTTGTTGCCAAGTTCTGTTATCATAAGGAAAAGGATTTTGCTGGCTGGTTTGGTCTTTAACTCTTGAACGTCTGTTGGTGTGTGTGCGTGTGGGATGGGGACAGAACACCTGCATCCAAAATGGGCCATGTGGGGACTGCTAGGAGGGGCGGGATGGGTGGGGCCAGCCAGGAGTCGAATTTGGGGAGTTCTCTGAACTGCACAGAATCTTAGCTACGGGTTCGCCCGAACCCCTGCAAACTCCCACCAGCCCACCCCTGACCTTAGCTCTTTTATGCCACTTTTTCATGTCTAAGTGTCTGTGCAAATACACTCATAAACGCGCACGTCAGTGAATCTGGGATAACACAACATTCTGTATCCCCCAAACAGGTTAATGTCACAGTACTTTACACAATGCAATAATATCGTTGCTGGCATTGGGGACATCTAGTTTAATTAAAAGAAGGACTAGGGGTGACATGAGATACTGTATGTCAGATATACCAGCGAAAATAGGTGCGACTTTGGATGCCATAGCTCTGCAAGGAAAAGAGATGGAAGTGGCAAAGATATTTTACTATGCTTTTAATCTAGATGAAATGTTAATATACAAAAATGAAAAAGAAAAAAAGACAGAGAAAAAGAAAAAGAGAGAAGAATGGAATGGAATGGAATAGAATAGAATAGAATAGAATAGAATAGAATAGAATAGAATAGAATAGAATAGAATAGAATAGAATAGAATAGAATAGAATAGATGGAGTGGAGTGGAGTGGAATGGAATGGAATGGAATGGAATGGAATGGAATGGAATGGAATAGAATAGAATAGAATAGAATAGAATAGAATAGATGGAGTGGAGTGGAGTGGAATGGAATGGAATGGAATGGAATGGAATGGAATGGAATGGAATAGAATAGAATAGAATAGAATAGAATAGAATAGAATAGATGGAGTGGAGTGGAGTGGAATGGAATGGAATGGAATGGAATGGAATGGAATAGAATAGAATAGAATAGAATAGAATAGAATAGAATAGAATAGAATAGAATAGAATAGAATAGAATAGAATAGAATAGAATAGAATAGAATAGAATAACAGAGTTGGAAGGGACCTTGGAGGTCTTCTAGTCCAACCCCCTGCTCAGACATTTACAACTTCTGGAGGCAAGTTGTTCCACTGATTAATTGTTCTAACTGTCAGGAAATCTCTCCTTAGTTCTAGGTCGCTTCTCTCCTTTTCTACTTATGACTATAACATTGTTGCTTGTATACGATTTATATGGTTCTATTTAGTTTCCTAGGACAATTTATGTTGACTGCTTATTTAGTATGCTACGACTATCACTAAGTGTTGTATTTTAGGATTTATGATGAATGTATTTTTATGATGACTATGATCATGATTTATCACTTATAGCTTTGATGTAGACTGAGAGCTTATGCACCGAACACACTTGGCCAATAAACCTATTCTATTCTATTCTATTCTATTCTATTCTATTCTATTCTATTCTATTCTATTCTATTCTATTCTATTCTATTCTATTCCATTCCATTCCATTCCATTCCATTCCATTCCATTCCATTCATCCCATCCAGTGGTAGGATTCAAGTAATTTAACAACCGGTTCTCTGCCCTAATGATTTCTTTCAACAACCAGTTTGCCAAACTGCTCAGCAAATTAACAACCAGTTCTCCTGAAGTGGTGCGAATTGGCTGAATCCCACCACTGATCCCATCCCATCCCATTCCATAGTTTCAATTCCATTCCATCTGTTCTATTCTGTTCTGTTCTGTTCTGTTCCTATTCTTATTCTTATTATTCTACTCTACTCTACTGTACTCTACTGTACTCTACTGTATTCTACTCCACTCCACTCCACTCCACTCCACTCCACTCCATCCCATCCCATCCCATCCCATCCCATCCCATCCCATCCCATCCCATCCCATTCCATAGTTTCAATTCCATTCCATCTGTTCTATTCTGTTCTGTTCTGTTCTGTTCTGTTCTGTTCCTATTCTTATTCTTATTATTCTACTCTACTCTACTGTACTCTACTGTACTCTACTGTATTCTACTGTATTCTACTCCACTCCACTCCACTCCACTCCACCCCATCCCATCCCATCCCATCCCATCCCATCCCATCCCATCCCATCCCATCCCATTCCATAGTTTCAATTCCATTCCATCTGTTCTATTCTGTTCTGTTCTGTTCTGTTCTGTTCTTATTCTTATTATTCTACTGTACTCTACTGTACTCTACTGTACTCTACTGTATTCTACTCCACTCCACTCCACTCCACTCCAACCCATCCCATCCCATCCCATCCCATCCCACCCCATCCCACCCCACTCCACCTCATCCCACCCCACCCCACCCCACCCCATCCTATTCCATTCCCTATTTTCAATTCCATTCCGTCTTTTCAATTCCATTCCATCTATTCTATTCTGTTCTGTTCTGTTCTGTTCTGTTCTGTTCTGTTCTGTTCCTATCCTATCCTATCCTATCCTATCCTATCCTATCCTATCCTATCCTATCCTATCCTATCCTATCCTATCCTATCCTATTCTATTCTATTCTATTCTATTCTATTCTATTCTATTCTATTCTTTATCCTCTTAGCATTCCATTGAAAAATGTTACTTCTGCCCAGCTCTGGCCCCCAGTGTGTTCATTTTGGGCACACAGCTTTGCTCATCTTTTAAGAGTCACGGAACTCACTACCAAGAGTTTTAAGGAGACCAATGGAAGAAGCGGCTTTCTAGAAAATAAACCATCCCATAACTCCTAGGAATTCATCTGCTAGGCCTCTGCTCCACGCAACGATTCACAAAGGCTTAGTATGGCTCATGTGATGCTTCTGATCATTTGTTTGGCGGAGAGAAAAATAGTTTTCTAAAGGCTATTCTATTTTAGTCATCTGTGAAATTGTTCTCTGACAGTTCATTATCGCACACACAGAGAGAGACACACACACACAAAATCCAGATAACTGAAAATCTCCATAGACAATAGCAATAGCACTTAGACTTATATACTGCTTCACAGTGCTTTACGGCCGTCTCTAAGCAGTTTACAGAGTCAGCCAATTGCAATCTGGGTCCTCATTTTACCGACCTCGGAAGGACGGAAGGCTGAGTCAACCTTGAAGTGGTCAGGATCGAACTCCTGGCAGTGAGCAGTGAGTTAGCCTGCAGTATTGCACACTGAGCACGCTTTGGCTCAGTGGCTAAGATGCTGAGCTTGTCGATCGAAAGGTCGGCAGTTCAGCGGTTCGAATCCCTAGTGCCGTGGAACGGGGTGAGCTCCCGTGACTTGTCCCAGCTTCTGCCAACCTAGCAGTTCGAAAGCAGGTAAAAAAATGCAAGTAGAAAAATAGGCACCACCTTTGGTGGGAAGGGAACAGCATTCCGTGCGCCTTTGGCGTTGAGTCATGGCGGCCACATGACCACGGAGATGTCTTCGGACCACGCTGGCTCTTCGGCTTTGAAACGGAGATGAGCACTGTCCCCTAGAGTCGGGAACGACTAGCACGCATGTGCGAGGGGAACCTTTACCTTTTTAAATAAGGAAGTGGGGGGAAACTGACAGATCGTAAATAAAACTTTAAATATTTATCGATGAATAAATAGCACAGCAGAGCTGATAAAAGACATACAGCTTGGCAGGAAAACTGATCTATGTTCCATAGCAGCAATCCACAGGAGAGAGGCCATCCTCGATTTAACAACTGTTCATTTAGTGACCGAAGTTATAGCGGCACTGAAAAAAAGTGACTTGTGACCGTTTTTCCACACTTAACGGTAGTTGCAGCCTTTCCCACGGTCACGTGATCAAAATTCAGATCCTCGGCAACTGATTCATATTTATGACGGTTGCAGTATCCTGGGGTCACATGATCCCCTTTCGCGACCTTTTGATGAATGACGTCAGTGGGGCAGCCCGATACACTGAACAATCACATTCCTACCTTAACAATTGCCGGCTAAGGTGGGCGTGGCTTGGTGGGTGTGGTGTGGCATGGTAGGCATGGCAGGGGAAGGATACTGCAAAATCCCCATTCTCTCCCCACTCGTGGGGAAGAATACTGCAAAATCTCCATTCCCACCCCACTCTGGGGCCAGCCAGAGGTGGTATTTGCCAGTTCTATGAACTGCTCAAAATTTCCGCTACCAGTTTTCCAGAACCTGTCAGAACCTGCTGGATTTCACCCCTGGGCAAAACTCAACACATTTCCCACTTAACAACAAAAGATTTGGGGCTCAGTTGTGGTTATAAGTTGAGGACTACCTGTAATGTAGCATGGGATCTGTTGGGGTGTCAAACTGCTGGCCCACGGGCCAGATGGATCATGCACTGACCATGCCCACGCTTGGTTTGGCGAAGGGGGGAAAAGTCGCAATACGTCACGTGACGACATGACAACTCGAGCTTGAGACCCCTGATCTAGATGGAGAAGAATGAAATACAGAATGAAGATCAAAGTTGTAGTAGCCATGAGAGGAGGTCAGCTAAGGTTAATTGAAGACCTTGATTAACTCTTTAGGAATTTAGTAAGAGCTAAAGATGTTGCTAGACCCAAGAATAGAATAATAGAATAACAAGAGTTAGAAGGGACTCTGGAAGTCTTCTAAGCCAACCCCTTGCTCCAACCTCTTCTTGAAAACCACCACTGATGGAAAACCTAGAACTTCTAAAGGCAAGCTGTTCTACTGATGAATTGTTCCCACCATCAGGAAATTTCTCCTTAATTCCAGACAAGATAGTAGTGCAAGAAACTAACCAAGGAGAGAAGCAACCTAGAACTAAGGAGAAACTTCCTGACAGCAAGAACAATTAACCAGTGGAATGAGTGTTCTGTCCCCGTACCCCACAAGCACCCCCACAGACGGCCTGGAGTTAATAAGCCACACGACAAAACTCTTTGATGATAAAGCTGGCAGCAACCCAGTGGCTAGCTGCCAATTCAGACTTGACTCACACAAAACAAAGATTAGACTGCCAGCATTCCGATAAAACAGGCAGAGTGTCAACAATACAAGGATTAATCCAAATGCAGTCCGATAAAGCAGGCAAAGTCCAGTAACACAGAGATCATGGAGTATTTCCAGTTTTTGCTCGTCACAAACTGAACCGGCCACTACACCCACATTTATACCCTGTGGGGTGTGGTCCAATAACTCAGCTAATCTCTGGCACGCCTTCCCTTCTGCTGTGCACGCTTCTTCCTGTGCCTCTGTCGCGGGTCCAACCAGCATTTATCTTCTTCATCGCTGTCCACCTGTGGCTGCGGGGACGTGCTTGGCTCTGAGCCTATCATTTGGCCTTCGGTGTCCTCCGGAGGCATTGCCAGAGAGGAGGGTCCTGGAGAGGGAGGCCTTGCCAACTCCTCTCACTCACTCTCAGAGTCTGCATCTGTCGATAGCCCAGGCTCAGGCAACGGAGCCACAACAAAAGGCTTGCCTCCAGAAGTTCTGGGTGCTTCTAGAGGTTGGACTAGAAGACCTCCAAGGTCCCTTCCAACTCAGATTCCAACCCAGTTCTATTCTCTAGGTCTGTGATGGCGAACCTATGGCACACAGGTGGCATGCAAAGCCCTCTCTGCGGGCATGTGAGCCGTCGCCCCAGCTCAGCTCCGCCACGTTTGCATGCACTCCTCTTGCCAGCCAGCTGGTTTTCGAGTCTCTGCCCTGCATGCCTGGGGAGTGCGGCACATGTGGGAGACACACGTACATGCATGTGGAGTGGGGCGTGCACATGTGAGAGGCCGGGGGTCATGCACGCATGCGCGGGAGGGTTGGGTGCACACGGGGGTCGGGAGTGCATGCATGGGGGCAGGGTGCATGCAGGGGAGTCATACGTGCAGGCAGGTGATGGGGCAGGCGGGGAGGGTCGCGCCTGCATTGCATTATGGGTGTTTTCGGCACTCAGCGCTGAAAAGCTTAGCCATCACTGCTCTAGGTTGTTCTCTCCTTTTTTTTTTTTAAATCTAATTTTTATTATTATTTTTTTATTTATACATATCATTGTGCGACTGGCGCGATGTTTGAGTATCATACATTTCAATGCATAGAAACATATTCCTAATTATTACATTCCGTTTTCCTTATTTCGTATTATTTTCTTTTACGCAAAATTTTAATTTTCATATAAATATTAACTCATATGCAATAACATCTAAACCGAGGTGCTTTAGCGTCCCGTATTATCTTCCGTTATAGTTTCAATAGTATAACCCTCAAGAAAAAAATAATACAAAAGTGTCCGTCTGTTTTCTTTTCTCCTGTACACCATATTTCATCCATTTCTACAACATCCCTCTCCTTTCTCCTCCCTCTCTTCTCTCCTCCCCTCTCCTTCTCTCTCCTTCTTCCTTCTCCTCTCCTTCCCTTTCTCCTTTTCTCCTTCTCCTGTCCCCTCTCTATTTCCCCTCTCTTCTTCTCCGCTGCTATCTCCTTCCCTTTTTCCTCCCCTCCCCTCCCCTCCCCTCTCTCCTTTCCCCTCTCTACCCTTACTCTTTCTCCCCTCCTCTCCTACTCCCTTCCACTCCACTCCAGTTCCCTCTCTCTTTTCGTTGTTGCATATAATATTCCCAATTCCTATAGAGTATGGTGTATTTTCCAATTTTTTTTTTTTTTTAATTTGATTTATATGCCGCCCTTCTCCGGAGACTCAGGGCGGCTTACAATGCGTTAAGCAATAGCCTTCATACTTTTGTATATTTATACAAAGTCATCTTATTGCCCCCATAATCTGGGTCCTCATTTTACCTACCTTAGAAAGGATGGAAGGCTGAGTCAACCTTGAGCCTGGTGAGATTTGAACTTGCAGTAATTGCAGGCAGCTGTGTTAATAACAGGGTGCGTAGACCACTGTACTATCAAGGCTCTTCAAGTACTATCAAGTACTATCACTGTACTATCAATTAATATCTCTTTCAACTATAACCATACAGCTTCTTTAAATTACATTCAAAAATCAAAGAAATCACTTACACATGTATTGTTAATCATCATCATCATCATCATCATCATTATAATAATTGTAATTAATTCTCTCCTTGATTAGTTTCCATCCATTGCTTCTTGTCTGGCCCAGTGTGATTTTTAGCAGCACAAAACTGTCGCAGACACAAAGGTTGTTTATCTCAGAGAAACAGGACAACCGGACAATCACACAATTTTACTACTTTCGGTTCTGCTTGGACAGCAGACGCCAAGGGAGTTTGCCTTAGCTTTGCCACTTGCATTCCTTTGTAGCTGAAGATGGTAAGCCTGCAGAGAAATGGATTGTCATTCTGTGCTTGTAACGCTAAGCATAAAGAGAAAAATCAGCTAAGTTTACAAAAGAAGTCCTTTCACAGTGTGTTTTGTGCAATTGGTTCCTAAGAACTCACAACAAGCACATCAAAAATGAAAAAAGAGAGAGAGAGAGAGAGAGAGAGAGAGAGAGAGAGAGAGAGAGAGAGAGAGAGAGAGAGAGAGAGAGAGAGAGAGGGAGAGAGTGTTGCAGGTAGTAGGGGAAAAAAATATTCAGTCATTATGGACAGAAGAGAGGTTCTTTCATACGTCGTCATGAAATTCTGGTTTTGGTTACTGTTCCGTCACAAAATAGGGTGTTTTTGTATAATTGTGTGGCTTAGATCTTAGCATCTTGCACTCCATGATTTTATAATGGATTTGGCCCAAATTGTTATTTATTTAAAATAGATAGATAGATAGATAGATAGATAGATAGATAGATAGATAGATAGATAGATGATAGTATTTTTTGCCCAAAACCATTTGTCTTCCCTTCTTTTCTTCCTGCTTTTGAGTAGTTACTGCTAGCAGTGAAGAGGTGGGCTCTTTGTTACTTCCAAATATTCTTCCTTTTCGTCCTTTCTTTCATTCCTTTCTTCCCTCTGCCACATGCAAAGCTTGGTTCTTAGATTGGTCTCTCTCCTCCCTCCCTCTCTTTACTCTCTCTTTCCCTCCCTCCCTGCCTGCCTGCCTCCTCTCCTCTCACTTTCCCTCTCTCCCTCCCTCACTCCTTCTCTCTCTTTCCCTCTCTCCTTCCCACTGTCGCTCTCCTCTCTCATCCCCTCTTTCTTACTCTCCCTCCCTCCTCTCTCTTTCCCTCTCTCTCTCTCTCTCTCCTCTCTCTTTCCCTCCCTCCCTCCTTCTCTCTCTTTCCCTCCCTCCTTCTGTCTCTCTCCTCTTTCCTTTCCTCTCTCCCTCCCTCCGTCTCTCTCCTCTCTCGTCCCCTCTTTCCTAGTCTCCCTCCCTCTCCTCTCTTTCCCTTTTCCTCTCTCCCTCCCTCCTTCTCTCTCTTTCCCTCTCTCTCTCCCTCCATCTCTCTCCTCTCTCATCCCCTTTCCTACTCTCCCTCCCTCCCTCTCCTCCCTTTCCTTTTCTCTCTCTCTCCCTCCCTCCATCACTCTCTCCTCTCTTTCTCTCTCTCCCTCCCTCACTTCTCTCTTTTCCTCTCTCTCTCTTCCTCCATCTCTCTCCTCTCTCCCTCCCTCCATCTCTCTCCTCTCTCATCCCCTTTCCTACTCTCCCTCCCTCCCTCTCCTCCCCTTCTCTCCCTCTCTCTCCCCTTCTCTCTCCTCTCTTTCCCTCCCTCCTTCTCTCCTCTCTTTCCCTCTCCTTCTCCCTGTCTTCCTTTTCACAACAATCCCTTCCTATTATTGTTTGATCTTTTAGACTAGAACTACTTTCAGTACCATTTAATACTTTTTTTAAAAAAAAAAATTGAATTCCAAGCCACCCGAACTCATTGATTGAGACTGGCAGCTATAGAAATTAAATGATTAAATAAATAAATAAAAGAGCCCCATTATTTAGTATAATGAAGCCTCCGACCTCTTCCACCCTATCTCGCCACCTTAGCTAGATTACAGGAAGCGGATTCTACTACCTTGCCTGCAATTTTTGTCCAACTTCTTGCACATCGTTGGGGTTACAAAGACCAGAGAAAATATTCTCTCCCACTGTGATGTCTATCCATAAACACAGAACTGAGGGGGAATTTCAGAGAAATCCCCTTTTTGGACTTGGTTTTTTTCCGTCGAATGTTTAATTTCCAGATTCAGGGACTGTGTTTAAGAAACAGTTCTGTAAGTGGTCAAGAATTGATTGGTGGGATTGTGATAGTGCACAAAAAATAATGGGACATGGTGTTTAGAGAAATTAGAGCCCTTTTGAATGTAAATTTAGACATGTCACTGAGAATTGCATTATTGTTGCTGGTGGAAAAACGCGATATAAATTAAATAAAAAAGGAATTGATTGTAAATCTCATAAGGTGGCTCAGTGGCTAAGACACTGAGCTTGTCGATCAGAAAAGTCGGCAGTTCGGAGGTTCGAATCCCTAGTACAGATCTCCTACGTGAGTAGGGGGTTGGACTAGATGATCTCCCGAGGTCCATTCCAACTCTGTTACTGTTGTTAGATTGGTGATGGCTAAATATTGGGGACGAAAT
>NW_027256887.1:3467238-3482238 GCF_029215685.1 Pituophis catenifer annectens
AATATTTCACTTAAGAACGCCAGTCTTTTGAGATTTCCTAAAATCTCATAAGGTTTTTGTCTTATCACAGGAGACGCGGTTTTGACAATCTTGCGGCAAGTCTCATGAATACAACTGAGGCATTGCCTGAGATCAGGCAAATATTGATACAGAAGGTTCAAGGAGATTCCTTCCCCCCTAGAGAATACAGATAGTCCTCAACCTATGACCATCACTGAGCCCAGAACTTAGGTTGCTAAGTGAGACATTTGTTAAGCGAGTTTTGTCCCATTTTTACGATTTTCCTTTGCTAAATTTGTTAAGTGAATCGCTGAGGTTGTTAAACTAGTAAGACGGTTGTTAAGCGAATCTGGTTCCCGTGTTGACCTTGCTGGTCAGAAGGTCGCAAAAGATGGTCATGTGACCCCCAGGAAGCTGCAACCGTCATAAATGTGAAACAGTTGTCAAGCATCTGAATGTAAATCACGTGACCACGGGGAGGCTGCAACGGTCCTAAGTGTGAAAAACGGCCGTAAGTCACTTTTTTCCAGTGTCGTTGTAACGGTCACTAAACAAACTGTTGTAAATCGAGGACTACCTATAATCCTCTCAGAATATTGACAGTCTAACATCTTTGAGGATATGTGTTGTGACCTGGGCTTACTGAGTCATTACAAGACACAATTAGTCCCCCCAAAAAACCTATTTTATTGTAACAGCTGAGAATTATGTTCATTCCCAGTTGAGTCCCAATTAGTTGCAAAACAAGTCCTTCGGAAGAAGTCCTTCAGGATAATCACCAACCTTTATCTTCTTTGACACCCTGCCAAAGGCCTTACTTGGCAAAGCCCCACAAAGTTCAGAAACAAACAAGAGATGCCAACTGGAAGCAGAGTTAGCAACGTTGCTTTCCTGCAAAAGGCCCCAAGTGCCTTTGTTTCTCTTTTAAGCCTTTTGGGAGGGGCCAATCATCTCCTGGCCTTACTCCCAAGTCGTCCCTTTTGCTTTAGCTGCTCTTGCCTTCTGGCAGCTCTATGCATGCGTGCATTAGGAAGAGGCTCCTCCTGTTCCTCTGCCTCTCTGCTGTCCGACTCTGGGGGCTCCGGAGTCCGTGCATCACTCTCAGATGGCCCTGGCCCCATCTCTGCCTCCGACGCAGAGCCCTCGTCCGGGCCTTCCCCAGACTGGCCCATGTTCCTCCCCAGCCTCCTCACTGTCCAACTCCGCTGCCAGCTCCGCAGGCTGCTGGCAGACCACAACAACATATTTAGTTCACAAAGAAGGGAAAAACTCATGTAAGCGCAAGGAACAAGTCCAATTTTATGCATTAAGAATGGAAGAGGTTTCAGAAAGTAAGAAGTAAACAAAACCCTGAAAAGGATGGCTGAAAGAACTGTGTAGAATAGATTATAAAATGGAGAAGGGAGAAATATACCTCATAGATTATAAACAGAGAAACAAGAAACAAAAAATTAGAGGCGCTTGGGATAAGGTGGCAGGGAAGCAGCAGGAAATAGCTGCGAGCTTTTAGTGTGGTTATCATAAAAAATATTAATGGTTCCTCGCTAGAGCGTGGAGTGCATTTTTATGCTATTTCTACTTTAAAAAGCAAATGTTATTGTGGTGATGGAAGTTGGTCGTTGTTGGTTTTTTTTGCATGGAATGAAATGGCTCTTATGTAATTCTAAACTTTCAAAGTGTTGAAGGTTTTAATTTGCTTGGGTAAATTGGTCTTCATTTTTCTTTGATCAAAACAGAAACGCATGTTGTTTTGCAAATAAAATCTCTAAAGTACATACCGGAAGTACAGATCGATCTCCTGTATGTGAGGTAAAGGATGATATGTTATCTGCATACAGCTGAACATATACTGGTTTATTATTAAGAACCATGGTTGAAATTGGCTACTGTTTTCTGATTCCATTCTTCAAAAGCTTCTTTCGCTATTTTAATTGCTATCACCATCTTGAAGGTCCGTATAGCAATAGCCATAGGCCTTAGACATATATACCACTTCATAGTGCTTTACAGTACACTTTTGGCAGTTTACAAAGTCAACACATTGCCCTCAACAATCTGGGTCCTCATTTTACCAACCTTGGAAGGACAGAAGGCTGAGTCAACCTGAGATAGATAGACTTGTATATCACTTCATAATGATTTATAGCGCTTTCTAAACAGTTTACAGAGTCAGTCTATTGCCCCCAACAATCTGGGTCCTCATTTTACCAACCTTGGAAGGATGGAAGGCTGAGTCAAACTTGAGCCGGTCAGGATCAAACTCCTGGCTGTGGGCAGAGTTAGCCTGCAATACTGCATTCTAACCACTGTGCTACCACAGCTTAATTAACAATACCGATAGCACTTAGACATATATACTGCTTCACAGTGCTTTACAGCCCTGTCTAAGCAATTTACAGAGTCATCTTGTTGCCCCCAACAATCTGGGTCCTCATTTTACCGATCTTGGAAGGACGGAAACCTGAGTCAACATTGAGCCGGTCAGGATTAAACTCCTGACTGTGGGCAGAGTTAGCCTGCAATACTATATTCTAACCAAGGTGCCATCATGGCTTTTCCTTCCTCTACCTAAAATCTTTAGTCCCCTCTAGTGCCCAGTTTTTGAAATTACGAGACTATCTTTGTTGTGTCTTGTAAAAAAATCAAAACAGGATCTACTTCCCAAGAGAAGCTCTTTGTACTTTATAATTAATTCCAACATTTTATTGCAAAAAGGTTCAATATCCCAATTCTATCTGGGCCCTGCGTTCTAAGATCAAAACCTTTTTTTTTTTTTAGATTTTTGCCATTTATTTCAGATTCTTTAAATTCTCGTCCTAATAATTGAAATTTAATTTTGTTCAGGATTAAAAGGCAGACTCACCCAGGGTTTCAAACTTGCCATTCTGAAAGTCTCCAGCAGCTTAGAAGTAGTTAACGAGCAATTTCCAAAAGTATTAGAAAGTGAGGTTTCCAAACTCAGTGTCTTTTTAAAACTTCCACTGTGGTTGCAAGCAAAATGGCCAGTCTGGCACTCAAACCCACGGAAAACCACTATCTGTGGCCTGGAGTACATGTGGGCAATCTCCAGACTTCTCCTGGTCCAGAAAAATTCCAAGAAACCAATGTATAGACTCGTTCCTTGGTTCTTTGCTGTGATCATCGGCTCTACTTTGCCATCTTCAGATTGCCATATCTTCTATCTCTATTGTTTTGGCCTGACAGCGGCCAGCAGAGCTGGCAGCAGATTCAGACAGTGAGGAGGTTGGGAAGGAATGTGAAACAGTCCTGGAGTCTGGAGAAGGCTCGGACGAAGGCTCTAAATCAGAGGCAGAGAGGGGGCCATCTGGTAGTTCTTTGCTGCCTCCGGAGTCTCCAGAGTCTGACATCAGCGAGGCAGAAGAACAGCGTGAGCCTGTTCCCAGTGTGCGCATGCACAGAGCTACTAGGAGACAGGAACAATTAAGGAAACAGGGTTGACTTGGGAGTAAGGCTTGGAGATGATTGGCCCCTCCCATAAGACATAAAAGAGAAGCGAGTGGGACGTGAGCTTTGGCAGGAAGCAATTAGCTCATCTGGCCGATTCAAGATTGGAAACTTCTGTTTGTGACTCTGTTTGTGAAGCTTTGGAAAGTTCTGTTTGCCTCTGTGCTACGTTTGGCCTTGCCCTGCATGTGTCAATTAGTTCTCTGGCAGCATTCCAAGGGAGATAAGGTGGGTGTTTGTAAACACTCCCCTGAAAGACTGTTTGAGAAGCCTTTTGGACTGGGAATGACAGTAATTCACAGCCGTATGAATTAAAGAGGTTTGCCGGGACTACGATTGTGCTGTATACTTTCTCAGGAAGCCTAAGTCAGAACAGAATTGAAGAGAGATACTGCCTTCCAAAATCAAGGCATATATACAAGATGTGAATCAGAGCAGGAATAGTATTGATAATTATTATTTTCCAGCTATAAATCCTGCATAGGTTGCTGTACGATTTGTGACTCTGTGCCAAGTTTGGCCTTGCCCTGTGTTTGGAAATTAGCTCTTTGGCAGCATTCCACATGAGATAGGTGGGTATTGATCACCTTCCTCTGAAAGACTGTTTATCAAGCCTTGCGGGCTGTAAATGAAAGTAATTTACAGCTGTATGAATTAAAAAGGTTTTCCCGGACTAAGTTTGTGCTGTTTAATTTCTAAGGAAGCCTAGGTCAGAACATCTATCTAGATATGACCAGGATACGACATCTTTAGAGACTCTCAGTCATCCAGGTCATGGTTGTCCCGAAGGTGTTTTTTTCAATAGACAACTAGACTTTCTTGGAGACATTGAAGACGTTTCGCTTCTCGTCAAAGAAGAAGCTTCTTGGATGAGAAGTGAAACGTCTTCAAGGAAAACCAGGAAGTTCCGGTGCCTTTTGAAAAAGCACTTTTGGGATGACCAGGGTATGAATAACCAAGAGTAGAGCCTCCTGGTCTAGGAACACACACAACTCACACAGAACCTGAAGTTACAACTGATGTCCTTTTTAATAAAGATATGTAGATGCACAAGTATATTTTTTAGAATCACAGTATCGCATCTAAAATGCTTGAATGAGGAAAAAGGCAACTGTGAATTACTTTAGGGAAGATCAACAATGCTTTTATATAGCGGTATTATATGCCCTACAGTGGAAAAATTGCTTACGTCTATTGTGTTTTAATACATTTCTATGTTATTTCGGTTTTATTATTGCAAACAGCTCGGTCTGTTTCTCCGACGCTGTCTTGATATTTTCCTTTTAAATGAATAAATCCAACAGTTCTTTTCTCAGGAAGAAACACATACATTTTAAATTATGGGTAATTCAGACTCTCAAGTTTAGAGTTGAGGATTTATTCATGTATTGTGATTCAATTAATTACACGTCAAGTTTTGAAATATCCAACCACGCCTAAAGAGAAAGCATTGAAATATTAAATATACACCAGGAAGATTTGATCAACTTTAAAAATAAGAATTGCCTAACGTGTGTTTAAACAGTGTATTTGTTTCTTTAAAATGTCAGTTTGATTTCAGCCTTCAAATATGTCTGTGTTTCAGAGGCGGGTTTCAGCAGGTCCTGACCAGTTCTGGAGAACCGGTAGAGGAAACTTTGAGTAGTTCAGAGAACCGGTAGTAAAAATTCTGACTGGCTCCGCCCCCATCTATTCTCTGCCTCCCAAGTCCCAGCTGATCAGGAGGAAATGGGGATTTTGCAGTAACCTTCCCCTGGAGTAGGGTGGGAATGGAGATTTTACAGTATCCTTCCCCTGCCACGCCCATCAAGCCACACCCACCAAGCCACACCCACAGAACCGGTAGTAAAAAAAATTTGAAACCCACCACTGCTGTGTTCATAAATACTTCAAGCTAACTGCATTGGATTCTGACTTGGCTGGGTGAAAAATACAGGATTCATGGCCTTTCTGAAAAATAAATGGAAGAAATGATGATTTATTTATTTATTTATTTATTTATTTATTTATTTATTTATTTATTTTTTAAAGCCTTAGATGTTGAGATTTTAAACAAGAGGGCAGGTTCTGTCTTGTGTTTTTGAACACTAAATGAGGGCTGAGGACTATCTATAAAGAGGATCGTTGGCAGGGGTGGAATTCTACCAGTTCGGACCGGTTCGCACGAACTGGTAGCTTCGACGATGAGGTCGGCCCGCCCCTGCGCTTTACTTACCTTTATCTTTTCAGCTGATTGGCGCGGCAGAACGGATTGCCGCGCCTCAGCTGTGTTACCCCCCAAGTGGTAACACAGAAGGTTAATATTTGTAAAACTGTGCACGCACGAGTAGCACGCAATCACCAAACCGGTTAAACCAGCAGCATCCCACCACTGATTGTTGGAGTAAGAAGGGAGAAGTGTGGAGGACTGGGCCAAAGTATTTAGGATTTTAGACATCGGGAGAAATGTTGCTTTTAGTGTGGTCACAAATACAATTATCTCAGCTTTATTGCAAGCGTGCAAAAACTGCCCTGCTCTCTCTTTGTGTTAGTAGTTCTTCAGGTCAATTGTTCCGTTGTAACAGAGGGCGGGGGGAGGGAACTTGCACACAAGAACAGACAGAAGGCTTACAGCCGAGAGGACAAAGACAGAAATTATTGCTAGTGTGAATTTCTGAGGAACAAAAAAACAAAACTGCTGTGCTGTGCTTTCTCCAAACCCACACTGAGTTAAACCTCAGTATTTCACAACGTCAACAACTTTTAAGATGTGCAAACGTCAAACTCTCGGAATTCCCAAATGCGGGGGGGGGGGGAGAAGATAGAAAAACATTGGAATACCTGACCTAAACTTTTCGGTATGTAAATCAATGTTTTGTTGTTGTTGTCAAACGGTAAATGGATCCCATAGGAGTACAAAAGAAACAACACTTCTTGCCAAAAAAAAAAAGAAGTTTCAAAACTGCTCGAAGATACGTCTGGTTTACTCTCCTTGTGTAGGCCAGCGGCTGCCCCTTGAAAGGGTCCAAGGGGACGCTGCCTGGGACCTTATCAGCAATAGCAATAGCAATAGCACTTAGACTTATATACTGCTTTACAGAGCTTTATAGCTGTCTCTAAGCGGTTTACAAAGTCAGCCTATTGCCCGCAACAATCTGGGTCCTCATTTTACTGACCTCGGAAGGACAGAAGGCTGAGTCAACCTTGAGCCGGTCAGGATTGAACTGCTGGCTGTGGGCAGAGTTAGCTTGCAATGCTGCATTGTAACCACTGCACCACCAGGAAGGAGAATGAGAAAGAGAGGAAGGAAGGAAGGAAGAAAGGAAGGAAGGAAGGAAGGAAGGAAGGAAGGAAGGAAGGAAGGAAGGAAGGAAGGAAGGATAGCAATAGTACTTAGACTTATATACCACTTTACAGTTCTTTACAGCCCTCTCTAAGCGGTTTACAGAGTCAGCCTATTGCCCACAACAATCTGGGTCCTCATTTTACCAACCTCTGAGGGAGGGAAGGCTGAGTCAACCTTGATCCGGTAAGGATCAAACTGCTGGCAGTGGGCAAAGCTATCTTGCAATACTGCATTCTAACCACTGTGCCACCAGGAAGGAGAATGAGAAAGAGAAGAAGGAAGGAAGGAAGGAAGGAAGGAAGGAAGGAAGGAAGGAAGGAAGGAAGGAAGGAAGGATAGCAATAGTACTTAGACTTATATACCACTTTACAGTTCTTTACAGCCCTCTCTAAGCAGTTTAGAGAGTCAGCCTATTGCCCCCAATAATCTGGGTCCTCATTTTACCGATCTCGGAAGAAGGGAAGGCTGAGTCAACCTTGATCTGGTAAGGATCGAACTGCTGGCAGTGGGCAAAGTTAGCTTGCAATAGTGCATTCTAACCACTGCACCATCATGGCTTATTTAGTGAAACTTGATGATATCTTAAGGCAACTATTATATTTTTCCTAAAATTCCACAGTCAGGATGACAGGGTCAACTGTAATCCAAAATATTTTGGACTTTTCCCAAATTAAACTGAAATTTGGTTGTCGATATTAACTGGTTGTCTCATTGTTCTGTGATACCAAGTGTACGAGATGTGTGACCGGTATCAAAGTTGCACTTGGAAGAGAGATTCCACTGAGCTAAATGACTCAGAGATTCAAGTAGATGGATGGAAACCTGCAATGTTGTCGCTTCTCTGATGTGTTATCTTTATTGTTTAATTTATCTGTAGCTTACTTGTCCATTACGGAAGTGAGAAACAGTAATGAAGGACATTTTCAAAATCATCACAGTATCTTGTAAATGATGTAAATGAAATTTTAAATGTTTTAATTGGTAGTGAGTTTTAATTGGGCCAAATTTATATATTTGTTTTTAACTGTTTCTAATATTTGTACTGCATGTTTTTTAATTTTGGCTGTACACCACCCTGAGTCCTCAGGGAGAAGGGCGGTATAGAAATTTAAAATAAAATAAAATAAATAAAATAAATAAAATAGCCAGGTACTCATGTGCTTTATTCACAAGGTGAGGTTGTGACATCCAAAACTGCAAACACACTCACTCACAAATGCCAGTTTTGTGTAATGGTGAAGGCATCAGGTGTATGCTTTACTCACAAGGTGATGATGTGACATTCAGAACTGCGAACACCCCTCCCCACCAGAAGCGCCAGTTTAGTGGTGAAAGCATCAGGCTAGAAACTGGGAGACTGTGAATTCTAGTTCGACCTTAGATCAGTGATGGGATTCAAATAATTTAACAACCGGTTCTCTGCCCTAATGACCGGCTGGGGGGGCATGGCCATGGTGGGTGTGGCCAGGAGGTATGACAGGCAGCACTTGGCCTCCTACACCCCCTGGGAGAAAAATGGGCTGCGGGGGGAAGCTTCGTCCCCTCCACACCCCATTTTGGGCCTAGTAGGCCTCCCTGCAGCCCCCTGGGAGCAAAAATGGGCCGTGGGGGACACGTTGTACCCTCCACACCCCATTTTGGGCCTAGTAGGCCTTCCTGCACTTACCTGAGAGCAAAAATGGGCGCATGGGGACCCCTGGAAGGGGTGGGGAGAGGTGGGGCCAGCCAGCAATTTAACTACTGGTTCACCGGCTGAATCAGGCTGAATCCCACTACTGCCTTAGATATACAGTCAGCTGGGTGACTTTGGGCCAGTCACTTCTTCTTAGCCCTAGGAAGGAGGCAACGACCAATCGCTTCTGGAAAAAAATTGTCATCCCATTTATCAAAGTATTGTTGTTCTTTTTCTTCGAATGTGTCACAATTTTATTCCGAAAGTATCCTGTGCGAAGCATGCCCATTTTGTTCCATCAGTCCTAAATCCTTTGTTCCAAAATATTTCAGGATTATCAAGCTCTTCTTTTGCAGAATTAAGATGACGACTTTTCAGCTGATCATTTGCAGCGATCTGTTTATTTTTGTTTTGTAAATCTGACTAATCTGGGTCCGTTTCTAGCAGTCTCTCTTCTTCTCTATCTCTTCCAGCTAATGGCCCAGAGATAGTTAAAAAATATATTTTCGATAATGTATTTTTAAATGACCTGCTGAATGGAATGTAAGAGATCTTTATCAGGTTTGCCTATGACGCATTCATGAATATTCATAGGCTGTCTCTAGACTATTGCAGAAACTGCTGTATCGCTTCTTCTTATAAGTTTATTTTCATCACCAAACATCATCAGAAGTGCTGATAACGACTTTATCATTTTGCCGTTTAGCAGCCCTACATTCTTTTTTTGGCCCAACTGCTGAAAAGTTGACTTTTAAATGAAAATCCCACCTCTTCTTAATGCCTGACTTAACAGATAAACTGCATTCGAGTTTGTAAACTGGAACAAAAGCACTTAACGGGATCTGTCCACCAGTTATTTTACCCTGCTGAAGAAAGCAAAACATTATCGTCAAAATGAAGTTGCTCTTCAAAAGCCAAATCCCTAGATAAACAATTGGGGGAAAATCTTCCGGCAACTCATCCCAAGCGGCAAGAAAGCTGGGGGAAAACATTTCAAACCACTCGAGGACAATCCCTCTTAATGAACTAACTATCAAGAGGATTGGAAATTCCTCTTGCAGTTTCCAAAATTCTAAACTTAACCCCACGGCGAGCATTAGAGATGACTCTAGGGCAGCAGCCCCTAAACTTTCTGGGACCAAGGGCCAATTTCGCGGAAGACAATTTTTCCACGGACTCTTGTGGCCCGTCGGCTGCCAGCAGAGCTAGCAGCAGAGTCAGACGAGAAGGGGGAGAGGGGGAGCCTGGGTCGGCTTTGAAGCCTTTGGAAGGTTCCGATGAGGAAGCAGAATCAGAGACATATGCAGAGCTGGGATGTTCTGTCCTCCCCCCAGGTGGAGAGGTAGCTGTCTTTGGGGCCTGAGCTGAGTGACAGGAAGAACAGATGGGGCCCATCCCAGATGCACGAATGCATAGAGAGGAGAGGAGAGGAGAGGAGAGGAGAGGAGAGGAGAGGAGAGGAGAGGAGAGGAGAGGAGACGAACAGAAAGCAATAAGCTGGCTCTCAGGGAAAAACACGTAGACATTAGGCAGCCCCTCCTTGGCTGGGAAATAAATAGTAGGGGTTTGGGAGAGGCCTCTTGTCACAGACAACCATTTGTTTTCCAGTGTGCATCAATCAACTAGGATTCCCAGTTGTGCCGACTGAATCTCTCTGGACTTGTAGCGGTCCGTAGTCCAAAATTTGGGGACCCCCTACTGTCAGGTTTCGATGTCATCTCAATTAAAATAAATTGCATTTCCAAACACATAGTCTTTGAAGAAATCTTTCATTTTATTAAGCACGACAACCTGTCCCCGATTGTGGCGTAGCCAACTCTGACTTCCTGACCCCAAACCTTCCCTTTCCGTTCCCCAATTCTCTGCGTCTCATTGGCCCTCTTCCAAATCACTCTCCCCATATCTATTACTTCAGCTCCCAGGAATGTCCCCCCTCCCATCTCATCTCCTAGGGGATAATATCTTCAGGGAAAATAAGTAGGTGAGAAATCAAGCGTCCTCTTGCCAGCTGCCCCCTCTTCTCCTTCTTATGTCAGCACTAGAGTAAATGCAGATTGAAGTGCTGACACCTACTTTAGTAGACTCTATCATTCTTGCTTTCTTGATCTTTCCCAGCTATATGGAACCTGACAGGATGTATGCAATAGCAACCAAGCTCTTCCTGCCTTCTAGAGCAGTGGCCTCCAACCTTTGGGGCACCAGCGACCAGTTCCATGGAGAAAGGTTTCTCCACAGAGCGGAGGGGATCATGGTTGCTGATGCTGCCTGCATCTTGCAGTTGGGGTTTCCTTTGTTGCATGGTTGCTGGCATGCCAGGGACCTCTGTTCTAATGGTCTTCCTCCATCAACTTAAAGTTCTTGTTTGGTTGAATACAACCTTCAACCACTTAGCTAGCTTCCAAGTCTTCCAAGCAGAAGACTTAGGACATTATTCATATCTTCTCAGTCTTTTAATATTCTCATTGCCTTTCGCCCACCTTTCAAGAACATACTCGATTGCTTCAGGTGTTTCTGTTGGCAGAGTAGAACATCTTCAAAGAAAAGACGATCTACCGTTCATAAACTATTTGGGGAGACAAGGTTAATAGCAAACTGGGAGTTACGACAAGCCTACTTAATGGCAGCCTTACTATATTGCAGGGGTTTCAAACTCGATTCCATTGAGGGCCGTATCAGGGTTGTGTTTGACCTTGGTGGAGGGGCAGCGTAGCTGGGGGGCCATGGCCAGCTCGTGTCAGGGGCTTCTGTGGTGGCCTGAGCGCTCTGCCAGCAAAAACGAGCTCCTGAGCTCCATTTACGGCTGTGAGGGCTTTCTGCAACGCTCTGCCAGCAAAAATGGAGCTCGGGAGGGCCACAGGCGGCCCTCCAGAGCTCCGTTTTCGCTGGCAGAGGCACTGCGGGCTGGTCCTTTGGTGTTTCCAGGGTGACCCCGCAGGCCAGATCTAAGCACCCTGCAGGCCGGGCCAGACCCCAGGCCTTGAGTTTGATATCCCTGCTATATTGCAAAGGTCCTACCTGAGGCCCTACAGATGAAGGATTCACTCTCTTTAAAAGTATGCTTTAAAAAGAGTTTATTATCTACTTTTTCACGTACAACTTTGTTTGGAAATATATGCTTCTCTAGTCAGTCAAAAGCCTTCCAATAAATATTTATTGTTTACTCAGAGCCAAATCTTCAGTGGGGATTTCTTTTCAATAAGTATCGGCGTCTTTTATTGAACTTTTTTTTCAGAGGAATGGACTCGGTGGGAGCGTGCTGTGAACCAGGGCTCTCTGCTCACCTGAATAATGGATATATCCAAAACAAAATCTGTTCTTCCTTCTAGCTAGAAAGCTACCCTGAGACTAAACAAATCGCATAGAGCTTCATAATTTTCCCGTAGGAAAAGGTGACTGCTGCTGAGATGGTGAAAGGAAGGGGAGAAAAAGAGAGGGAGGGAGGGAGGGAGGGAGGGAGGGAAGGAAGGGAGGGAGGGAGGGAGGGAGGAAGGAAGGAAGGAAGGAAGGAAGGAAGGAAGGAAGGAAGGAAGGAAGGAAGGAAGGAAGGAAAGAAAGACATTTCTGTCCAATGGGAAAAAGGATGGAGGGAGGGAAGGAGAGAGGGGGGAAGGAAGGGAGGAAGGAAGGAAGGAAGGAAGGAAGGAAGGAAGGAAGGAAGGAAGGAAGGAAGGAAGGAAGGAAGGGTGGATATTTCTGTCCAATGGGAGAAAGGAGGGAGGGAGGGAGGGAGGAAGGACATTTCTGTCCAATGGGAGAAGAGAGGGAGGGAGGGAGAGAGGGAGAGAGGGAGGGAGGGAGGGAAGGAAGGAAGGAAGGAAGGAAGGAAGGAAGGAAGGAAGGAAGGAAGGAAGGAAGGAAGATAGAAAGACAGGAGGGATTATCAATCAGAAATTAGGAGAGGGGAGGAAAAAATAAGCAAGCTGATATAATGAAACATTGCCTGATATTAAAAGGTCCTTTATTGGATGATGATTGATGATGATAATGATGATTGATGATTGATAGTGGTGGTGGTGGTGGTGGTGGTGAAGAAGAAGGACAAGGAGAAGGAGAAGAAGAGGAGGAGGAGGAGGAAGAAGGAGGGGAAAAGAAGAGGAAGAGGGGGAAGAATAGGGAGAAGGGGAAGAAGAAGAGGAAGAGGAGGAGGAAGAAGAAGAAGATGATGATGAAGATCCAATTAAACTGTTTTATTGCTACTCATGCCTATGCACAAGAGTCTTCTCAACTAACAGTTAGTATCTGCTTGGAGTTAGATAAGGGTCAATGGCACTCAAAGGATGTTGGACTTAGTATGCTTGTGGTTATGTAGAGATTCTAAGCTGATTCCTCTTTTAACTCTGCCCCCTGATTCTGCCACTCCTTTCCTTCCAGTTATAGGGAAAGCACCTAGGGAGTTTATGATGTTTGCAAATGTTTAAATTATTTATTAAATTTGTATGGCTGCCCATCTCATAAGTGACTCTGGGCAGCATACAGCCCTTAATTTAAAAACTAATAAAAATTTAAATAAAATAAATTTAATAATAATAAATATTTTTTTTAAAAAAAAAGACTATAACCCCTTTATTTTGGTGAAGCTCATTTCTGAAATCGATAATAAATTTATTGTTCTACCAAATTGGAAGTAAAGTATTTGTCCAATTTCCAAAAAGAAATAGTACATACATACACACACACACCCCATATATATATACACACACACATATACATACATACATATATGTATGTTTGTATGTATGTATGTCAGGGGTGGATTCTACTTACCTTTACTAGCACACGCACCTTGCTTCTGCTCATGTGCAGATCACCGATGATGACATCCGGGGCGGTGGGCGGGGCCTCCCACCGATTTCTTGTGAACCGGTCCGAACCGGGGGCAACCCACCACTGATGTATGTATGTATGTATGTATGTATGTATGTATGTATGTATCAGTGGTGAAATCTAAAATTTGTTACTACCGGTTCTGTGGGCGTGGCTTGGTGGGAGGGATAATGTGACTGGGTGGGCGTGGCCAATTTTTTTTTTTTACTTTTAAAACCATTTTTTCTACAACCTCTTCGGCAAAGAGGTTGTAAAAAATGCTTTCAAAAGGCTCTGAAGATCCCAGCTGAGTTGCCTGATCGGCAGAGACGTTTTTCCTTTTAAATGCCTCTGACGATCAGACAACTCAGCTTGGATCATCAGAGGCATTTAAAAGAAAAAAGGGTTTTTTTTCTTTTAAAAGCCTTTGAGGATCCCAGGTGAGCCACCGTGATCATCAGAGGCTTTTTTTTTTTTTTTACTTTTAAAAGCATTTTTTCGGCCGAAGAGGTTGTAGAAAAAATGCTTTTAAAAGTAAAAAAAAAACAGCCTCTGATGATTGTGCGGTTCAGCTGGACATGGGGGGGGGCAGGGATTTTTGCTACCGGTTCTCTGAACCATCCGCCTCCATCACTACCAGATCGGGCAATCCAGTCCGAATCAGGAGCATTTCACCCCTGGTATGAATATATGTGTGTACATGTGTGTGTGTGTATGTGTAGCAGAAATGTAAAAATAATATGATTAGTATTCTGGAAGGGTCCTTCAAATTTTAGGCTTGACATTTTTTAAAATAAGCTGGGGAGGATTTGCAAAATCTTTTCTAACCAGAATGGGTTAGCTTTTGCACAGATTATAAATTTATATTATTGACATTTAATTTTTTTTTTTTTGAAGGCCTTCGTTTGGAATTACAGCAATGACCATAAAAATATCTTCACATATGTCAGCTTTTGATAGACTCTGAGGAAAATCTGCCGGGGGGGTGGGATGGGGGGTGTTGCTTGAGGGTAATTAAACAACTTTATGTTCTTTGTCCTCGTATCAATAGGATATCTTTGTTTTAAATAAATTAAGAATTTTAATATATATATATATATCTTTTTTAAAAAAACATCACTATGGCTTTAGACTATTAATGGATGGACTGAGTGATTTGTGATTTTACATACAGGGAATAGATCTACATCAGTGGTGGGATTCAAATTTTTTTTACTACTGGATCTGTGGGCGTGGCTTGGTGGGCGTAGCATGGCTTGGTGGGCGTGGCTTGGTGGGCGTGGCGGGGAAGGTTACTGCAAAATCCCCATTTCCTCCTGATCAGCTGGGACTCGGGAGGCAGAGAATAGATGGGGCAGGGCCAGTAGAGGTAGTATTTACCGGTTCTCCGAACAACTCAAAATTTCCGCTACCGGTACTCCAGAACTGGTCAGAACCGGCTGAAACCGACATCTGATCTACATGAGTCTTCACGTGGTCCAAATTGTATTGAGGCAAAGCAACGCACAGGGATTGTTTATATTAGTTCTTTCGTGTTCTGGTTTTAGAAAAAAATAATACAGGTAGCCCTTGACTTACAACAGTCTGTTTAGTGACCGTTCAAAGTTACAACAGCACTGAAAAAAGTATCTCGCAGCCATTTTTCACACTTAGGACCGTTGCAGTATCTCCATAGTTACGTTATTTACATAATTTAATCAAGAATGTAATGCAATAACTACCAAGTGGATAGGTG
>NW_027256887.1:3487238-3647238 GCF_029215685.1 Pituophis catenifer annectens
TCAGTTTTAAGCCAACTTGTGGTTGTCTTCACCATTGCTGACCTCCAAAATTTACGATCAAGGAAATTCTCCAATTGTCCTAAAGGAGGGTGCAAAATTGGAGCCCAACCTTCCATGAACAATTGAATTTCGCATCTACTGCTGAGCATTCGAATGAATGAATGAATGAATGAATGAATGAATGAATGAAAAAGAGAGAGAGATAAAGAAAGAAAGGGAAGGAAGGAAGGAAGGAAGGAGAGAAAGAAAAAGAGAGAAAGAAAGAAAAGAGAGAGAGAAAGAAAAAAGGAGGAGGAAGGGAAGGAAGGAAGGAAAGAAAAAGAAGGAAGAAAAAGAAGGCAGGCAGGAAAGAAGGAAGGAAGGAAGGGAGAGAGAGAGAAAGAAAGAAAGAGAAAGAAAGAAAGAAAGAAAGAAAGAAAGAAAGAAAGAAAGAAAGAAAGAAAGAAAGAAAGAAAGAGGGAAGGAAGGAAGGAAGGAGAGAGAGAGAAAGAAAAAGAGAGAAAGAAAGAAAAGAGAGAGAAAGAAACAAGGAGGAAGAAGGGAAGGAAGGAAGGAAAGAAAAAGAAGGAATAAAAAGAAGGCAAGCAGGAAAGAAGGAAGAAAGAAAGAAAGGAAGGAAGGAAGAGAGAGAGAGAAAGAAAGAAGAAAGAAAGAGAAAGAAAGAAAGAAAGAGGGAAGGAAGGAGAGAGAAAGAAAAAAGAGAGAAAGAAAAAAGGAGGAGGAAGGGAAGGAAGGAAAGAAAAAGAAGGCAGAAAAAGAAGGCAGGAAGAAAGAAAGAAAGAAAGAAAGAAAGAAAGAAAGAAAGAAAGAAAGAAAGAAAGAAAGAAAGAAAGAAAGAAAGAAAGAAAGAAAGAAAGAGATGCAAACCTATAGAGAAGGGAAATGGAGCAAGGCAAGATTTTCACCAATGGGAAAATAGGCCAATAACCTCTCTGCAGAACTTCAATACTTCTACTAGAAAAAAATAAAATAAAATTTTGGTCCATTTCTTAATGAACCATAGCTGGGTCAAATATGTCACTTTAGCTACCACAGATGCGGGCCTGGAGTTGTTGCACAAAACACAGTATGTGAGATGCCCTTACATTCTCCTTGCCACACTACAACTGATTGTGTCCTTGAGTAAAATATAATGTCAATGGCCTCCCTTCATGAAAAGAACAGATCTCACTGGCTGTTCTTTCCAGTGTACAAAGTGTTCCGTTCCTTTATCCTCTTGTTTTCTGACCAGAGAGTAGATCGCAAGTTGCCTCTTGGTTGAAATCCAGTTATTTTTCCAAATTAATTTTAGAATGCTCGGGTTAGCTCTAAAGTGTATTATTTCAAAAAATTTATTTTGATAGCAGTCTTCCAATATCTAAGGACGTGATGGTGAACCTATGGCACGTGTGCCGAAAGTGGCACACAGTGCCATCTCGCCGGGCACGCAAGCTAACGGCCTTTGCTCTCCCGGGTTCTGGTGTGTCGGCCGGCTGGTCATCACGCATGTGGGAACATCGGAAACCGGAAGAGAAGCTGTCCACTGGGCATCCGCATGCCAGGAAGATGATCTTCCAGTTTCCAGCACATGCATGCGCCCCAGGTGGCTGCTCTTCCAGTCCCCGGCATACACACGTGTGGGCACGGGCACACGCACTCCCATTTCGGCACTCGGTGACGAAAAGGTTTGCTAACACTGATCTAAGGGGTTGCCACAAAGAAGGGGTGGGGTCAATCTCTTCTCAAAAGCCCCTGAAGGCAGGACAAGAAGCAACGGATGGAAACTCATCAAGGAGAGAAGCAACCTAGGAGGAATCTCCACACACTGAGAACGATTAATCGGTGGAAGGACTTGCCTCCAGAAGTTGTGAGTGCTCCAACACTGGACGTTTTTAAGAAGAGATTGGGCAACAATTTATCTGAAAAGGTATAGGGTCTCCTGCCTGAGCAGGGGGTTGGACTGGAAGACCTCTGAGGTCCCTTCCAGCTCTGTTATTCTCTGGAATTGGTCTTGAACAAACAGGCCTTCGGCTGTATAAATACTACGAGCTCAGTGTCAAGTGTGCCTCCTTTCAATACTCAAGAAAGAAAAACCCCAATTCCATTTTCATAGAGAAAGGTACTTTTACTGATTATGAACTAAATGCAACCAAAGAAAAGCAAAGCTGAAGCAAAAGGCGTGAAAATTACATATAGAAAGCATCCCTAAAACCCTTCCCCCAACTGTCTAGCGAAAATTATCCAATCCACATTCCCCCCAGGCGTCATGTGGGGTGCAACGTCCGATGGTGCCATCCTCCTGCTATGCCACGACGGTCGACCTTGAGTTGTTATCAGCTTCAAAGAAAACGCTGAAGAAAACGTTCTCTTCTCTTCTACACCAGCTCACTTCCCCCCTCCCAGGCATTCCAATAGCTCCCCTCTCCCCCCGTTTCATGGCAGCCGAGCAAGCAAGCAATGAAAAAGCAGAGGCTGATACTCAGATTTGTCAGTCCACTGTTCTGTACTCACCCACAGATCAACAATTGCCAGTGGTCTAATCCTTTAAGTGGCTATTATTTTTACTCCAGTTCTCTTCTCTTTACTTTTTTTCCCCCTACTTATTTTAAAGACCTCCCAGAGGTCTTTTTTTTTAATCTCCTAGGACCGTGATGGTGAACCTATGGCACTTGTGCCAGAGGTAGCACGCAGCGCCTTCTCTGTGGGCACACGTGCCATCGTCAACTGCTCTTACGGTTCTGTCACGTGCTTGGTCTGGCACACATGCATGTGGCGGCCAACTGTTCTTCTGGGTTTGCACTGGTGCGCATGCGTGTGCCAGAATCCGGAAGAGAGCAGTTGGCGGGGTGCATGCACGCCGGACCAGCTGTCCAGTGCATATGCACATGATAAAACCCAGAAGAGCAGCTGGCCGCCGCGCGCATGTGCACTGACCAGTTGCTCTCTTCCAGGTTCTAGCGCTCACAGGCACTCCAATTTCGGCACTCAGTGCCGGAAAGGTTAGCCATCACTGCCCTAGGAGAATTAAACTATCTCTTCCTACCAGCAAAGCTATCGCAAACTAGCACAAGCATTGATTTGGTTGGCATATGTGGCAAACCAACAAAAAGTCATATGGACTTGTCGTGTCACATTTAGCGATTCCCTCCCCTTTTTCTTTCTTTTTTTTTTGGTGGAGGGAGGGAAGTTTTGTCCGTAGACAAAATCGAAATACATTTCCCTATCAGCCATGTCTGACTTAAAGGCATGGTGCTCATCTCCGTTTCTTGGCTGAGGGAACCAGCATTGTCCAAAGACAATTTCTGTGGTTATGTGGCCAGCATGTCTATACGCCAAAGGCACCTGGAATGTTCTTACCTTCCCACTGAAGTGGTATCTATTTATCTACTCTCATTCGCATGCTTTCAAATTGCTAGATGGACTTGAGTTGGAGCAAGGAACAGGAGCTCACCCCACTTACACAGAGCTCGGGTCTTGAATCTGAGCTGTCAGCTTTTTACCTGACAAGCTCAGCATCTTTAACCACTGAGCCATTGCACTTCATTTTACTAATCCTTTTATAAATATGAGAGCCACAGTGCCGTAGTGGTTAGAATGCAATACTGCAGGCTACTTCAGCTGACTGCTAGCTGCAGTTCGGCAGTTCAAATCTCACTGGCTCAAGGTTGATTCAGCCTTCCATCCTTACGAGGTGGGTAAAATGAGGACCCAGATTGTTGGGGGCAAGAGGCTGACTCTGTAAACTGCTTAGAGAGGGCTGTAAAAGCACTGTGAAGCAGTATATTAGTCTATTGCTATTGCTATAAGGAGGCCCCCTCTGAGGGAGATGCGTGGCTCAAAAATGTGAAAAATGAAAAATAAATAAGGAAAAGATGGTCAAACATCAAAAGACTTTCCTGTGCTAGAAGACAATAGTTCTACAAAGGTTTGAAAGAGCAATCCTTTTGACTCACTTTCATTTTCTAATTTAGTGTAGGAAAGATCCTGAAAAAAAAAATTGACATTTGCATGAAATGGAAAAATATTCATTTAGAAACCAGTACCTAAATATAAATAGAAAGGTCTCTGTGGACCCTTTATATGAGCTTATTTTAGCATCCAGCATTCTAACTTGATAGCAGCTTGACCTTCTGAGTTCATTCATTGATAAACATACTTCAAAAACCCAATTTTGTATAGAGCAAATGTGTTAAATTTGGCACATAATGGATTTTAATTCTGAATTCCAGCATAATTCTGAAAATTCAAGAAGATATAGTTCCCCGTTACATTTAAATCTTCTATAAAGCAAAACATGTTAGTTCCTTAAAGTCAATAAAGACAAATGTATGAATTTGTCAGAGCCAAAGACAAAACTATCTTTGTTGCAACATTCACTCGAGTTTTCAATTACATTTCTGCAAAGGTTGCAAAATGCAAAAAAATTGGATTAAAGCATGTAGAGCCGAAATTATATTCCAAAATACGATTTTGTCTCAGGTTAAATCAATTTTTTATTTGAGGATTTATTTTTAGCTTTGCTTATGCCAATCCTGTGTCTGTTCCAGCTTAATTCAATTTCCCCTGTACAGTGTGAAGCAAAGCATTTTGAAATGCACAGGACGTCAGAAAAATAAGGCAGAAATACTTTTCTCTCTTCAAAAGACTGGAGGACCAAAGAAACAAATTATATGAAATAGGGTAATACTAATAATTTATTAAACTTGTTTGACATCCAGCTCAGCCATTCGTAGTGGCTCTTGAGTACTCAACAAACCAGTTTGGATTGATATACACCAGTCAATTTTGCAAAACCCATACTTCTCTATATTATGAAGTTATCTCCTCATTTATTTGACCAACCAACGAAAATTCGTTCCCAGAAGGTTCAAGATATGAATTTTGTATGTCAGCTTTCTCAGCTTAGTGAGTTCTAGGTACTGAATGCTACACTTCAAAAAAGATATAATTCCCCACCAGGTATTCCCAACCAAAGTAGTTTACCATAAAGATCTACAACCTTTTTTTCTCTTAAATGCAGTTAATCCTCAATTTATGACCACAATTGAGGCCAAAATTCCCATTGCTAACCAAGACAGTTGTTAGGTGAGTCTTGCACCATTTTATGACCTTTCTTTCCAGAGTTGTTAAGTGAATCACTGCAGTTGTTAAGAGGGCCGCAACAACCCTAAACTCATCCTTCTGAATACCTAAAAAGAAGAATCCATAATCCATAAAAATGGTGGAGGAGTTTGGGAATATTGAATAGAGTAGAATTCTTTATTGGCCAAGTGTGATTGGACACATAAGGAATTTGTCTTGGTGGATACGCTCTCATATCCACCAAGAAAAGATACATTCATCAAGAATCATAAGGTACAACACTTAATGATAGTCATAGGGAAACAGTCAATATAAATCTTAAGCATACCAGCAACAACTTTACAGTCATACAGCCATAAGTGGAAGGAGATGGGTGATAGGAATGATGAGAAGATTAATATTAATGCTAAGGTGACCAATCGTCCTCCTTTAGGGAAGACAGTCCTTCTTTTGTAAGTTCTGTCCTCTCTTGAAACGTGTCCTCCTACATGTCCTCCTTTTTGATATTTGAAGACTAATCTGTAAATCTCTGTATTTGATCGATGCCGATCCGATCCGTTGCGTGTGATGTGATGTATTTGTATTTGACATGACGATTCGTGAAGGTTCGGTACAGTACGGCGAGATGCGATTATGAGACGCATGCACTCCGCACAGGAGAATTGTTTTGAGAGAGTGCGCTGCACGCAAGTGGCTTTGTTTACTTCTTACCGAAACACAACACGGCACACACGCATGCATTAGACTCACTTCTTTCTCAGTGAATATTGAATCTTACACAGGTGAGCACAATAATTCAAATTTTATTAATTCATTCTTCATTTAATAATTTCCAAATATGTATAATTTTATTTACAAGTTTATTCGCTTATGTTTACAAGTTTACGATAGGGTTAGGGTTATTTGTGTCCTCCTTCTCATTGTAAAAAAGTTGCTCACCTTAGTAATGCAGATTTAGTAACTAGTTTGACATATTGAGGGAATTATTTGTTTAGCAGAGTGATGGCGTTTGGGAAAAATACTGTTCTTGTGTCTAGTTGTTCTGGTGTGCAGTGCTCTATAGTGTCGTTTTGAGGGTAGGAGAATATAGCAGAATATTAGAATTGGAAGGAACCTTGGAGATCTTCTAGTCCAACCTCCTGCTCAAGCATGAGATCCTACACCATTTCAGACAAATGGTTGTTTGGTTTCTTCTTAAAATCATCCAGCGTTGGAGCACTCACAGGTTCTAGAGGCAAGCAGTTTCCACTGCTTAATTGTCCTCTCTGTCAGGAAGTTTTTCCTTAGTTCTAGATTGTTTCTCTCCTTGATTAGTTTCCATCCATTGCTCCTTGTCTTGTCTTGAACATCCTTGCATATGCTCCTAAAATTGGATTTCCAAGTGTGGTGCTGGGCAGGAAAGGGGTAAGCATTACAGAGGTGGGTTTCAGCAGGTTCTGACCAGTTCTGGAGAACCGGTAGCGGAAATTTTGAATAGTTCGGAGAACCGGTATTAAAAATTCTGACTGGCCCCACCCCCATCTATTCTCTGCCTCCCAAGTCCCAGCTGATCAGGAGGAAATGGGGATTTTGCAGTATCTTTCCCCTGGAGTGGGGTGGGAATGGAGATTTTACAATATCTCTCCCCTGCCATGCCCACCAAGCCATGCTACACTCACCCAGCCACACCCACAGAACCTGTGGTAAAAAATGTTGAAACCCACCACTGAAGCATTATCCTTGACAATCTGTCTCTAGTTGCAATACACTTTACTTGGCGTTTTGAAGTGCATCTTTGAATTATGCACTTGATTAACTTCCTCATCCTGGGAATGTTCTTGATTTATTTTCCTTTTGCTTAATTTGTTCCCAAAACAGTTATTTCTTACCTGTCTGCAGGAAAAAAAAATAAGTAAAATCTAATTTCACTCTCCCCCAGCCTGCCCCAAGCACTCCTCAATTCTGTTCTTCTAAAAACAATTTAAAAATCAGGATTCATTAAGCGTGAAATTTGAAAGAGCAAGTGATTGACAGTTAGAAGCCAGGCGGGATTTAGCAAATGTTTGTACCATTGGACAACTCAACACTCATGACCTCACGGCAGCCTCAAAACCTCCCCTGCATTTTGGCTTTCAGCACAGATATAAAATACTATGATTTTACTATCCACTGCAGACATAAATAATTATGTAACTCATCTTGAAAAACCAGAAAGTCTTGAATATATTTGTGGCACCTTAAGAGAGTACCAAAAGTATACAGGTAGTCCTCGACTTAGAACCAAAATGGAGCCCAAAATTTCTGTTGCTAAGCGAAACAGTTATTAAGTGAATCTCTCTATTTGTTAAGTTAGCCACATGGTTGTTAAGTGAATCTGGCTTCCCCATTGACTTTGCTTGTCAGAAAGTCACAAAAAGGGGATCGCGGGACACCGCAACCTGTCACAAGTATGAGACAATTGCCAAGCGCCTGAATTTTAGTCACATGACCGTGAAGATGCTGTGATGGTTGTAAGTGTGAAAAATGGTCATAAGTCGAGAACTACCTGTATTCCAAATGCTCTTCTAGATGATGATCCCTCCATCAGATATACAGAGTGAAGAGAGAGGTTTATGATGTAGAAATTATCCCGCCTGGATTACTGCAATGCTCTCTACATGGGGCTCCCCTTGAGGAGCACCCGGAGGCTCCAACTGGTGCAGAATGCGGCCGCACGGGGGATTATGGGAGCGAGGGGGTGCTCCCATGTGACATCTCTCCTGCGTGAGCTACATTGGCTTCCAGTGGTCTTCCGGGTGCGCTTCAAGGTGTTGGTCACCATCTTTAAAGTGCTCCATGGCATGGGACCTGGGTATTTGCAGGACCGCCTTCTGCCACCAATAGCCTCCCACCGACCACTACGCTCCCACAGAGAGGGATTCCTCAGAGTGCCGTCAGCCTGGCAATGTCGGCTGGCGACCCCCAGGGGGAGGGCCTTCTCTGTGGCAGCTCCTGCCCTCTGGAACGATTTGCCCCCGGAGATACGAAGGATATCGGATCTCCGGGTTTTTCACCGTGCCCTAAAAACTTTTCTTTTCCATCAAGCAGGGCTGGCGTGAAACCCCCCCCCTTTTTTTTTAGTCTTTTTTAGCTTTTTAAATTGTCAAATGGGTTTTAGTTTTCAATGTTTTAAATTTTTGAGCCACAGTTATTTAATTCTTTTAATAATTTTAAATTTTGTATTGATATGTGTTTTAGTTCTGGCTGTGCACCGCCCTGAGTCCACTAGGAGAAGGGCGGGATATAAATTGAATGAATGAATGAATGAATAAATGAATGAATGAATGAATGAATGAATGAATGAATGAATGAATGAATGAATAAATAAATAAATAAATAAATAAATAAATAAATAAATAAATAAATAAATAAATAAATTATAATTGTGGGGAGATTAAAGGAACAAAGGAATGAAATTGATGGAAAGGAAAAGTGTTATTTAGAAGGCTCAAGGTAGACCAATAAAAAGTTCAGCAGGTCAATTTTGAAGGACCTGATATGAAAGAATCTTATTTCCAGAGGTACGTTTTGATCGATGTTTAGAATCAACTTTACAGAGAGGATTAATTCCATTAATTAATTCCATTAACTCCACATTCTTATTGTTGAGTCTGTCATCTGCACCTCCATCACTGTCTGGTTTGGCTCTGCAACCCAACAAGACAGACACAGGCTTCAGAGGATAGTTAGAACTGCAGAAAAAACAATGGCTACCAACCTGCCTGTGGCTAAATAGGACATCTTTATGCCAGGGCGTGTGGGCGAGCCCACCTGAGATCTCCGGCTGAATACCACCACTGGGATAAACCCAAAACGTCAATAAGAAACACTTTTAAGAATTGAAGAAAGCAGAACGAGATCGACATTATTTTTAACTTCCCCTCTGTAGCATCAGTTTTTATGATATTTTAACAACGCTCAAGGTGGCTATTTAGTGAAGGAAAAAAAATCGGTGTAAAGACAAATTTCACGGAAAGCCAAAAGTTGACTATTCCATGTTCTAGACCAGGGGTGTCAAATACGGGACCCACAGGCCAGATACGGCCAGCGCAGGCCACTCCCACCCCAGCTCTGCAAGGGCAAAAATACGTCACGATACAGCCCGCAGTGCGATCGGGTTTGACACTCTTGTTCTAGACCAGTGATGGCTAGCCTTTTTTTCCTCGGGTGCCAAAAGTGTGCACGTGTGTGTGACAGTGAGTGCGTGCCCACACCCACACATGATCCCCACACACACCCACTCCCCTGCCCCCTCCACACATGCCCATGCCCCCCCCCACACACATCCCGGCCCATTTTTGGTCCCAGGAGGCTTCAGGGAGGCCTGCTAGGCCCAAAATTGGGCGTGGGGGAATACCGCATCCCCCCAGTCCCCTGTGCATGTGTTCACGACCCCTCTGGTCCCCTGCACATGTGTGCATGACCCCCGCACCAAGTCCCCCCCCCCCGCACATGTGTGCGCTTCTCTACAGACCAGTCAGCTGGCTGGCAGGAGGCATGTGCACATGCGCGGTGGAGCTGACCTCGGACGACAACTCGTGTGCCCACAGAGATGGCTCTGTGTGCCACCTGTGGCACCCGTGCCATAGGTTTGCCATCACGGTTCTAGACTGATGACAAGGGGTATTCATATAGGGTCTTTTTTGAAAAACTACAATAGTGTGTATGTCTTTGGGTCTCTCTGTGTGTAAGCCAGTGTTTTTTAACCTTGACAACTTGAAGATGGATGGACTTCAATTCCCAGAATTCCCCAGCCAGGTTGCCAAGGTTGCAAAGGCTGGGGAATTCTGGGAATCGAAGTCCACCCATCTTCAGGTTGCCAAGGTTGAGCTACTGGTTGTAAATAAATATTCTGCTTATGTCAGGGCATTTCTCTGAGCATCAAAGAACCTGAAAAACCATGTCAGATCTTATTGAGAGCCCCATTGAGCATTTATAAATCTCTTTCTATCATGACCAAAAGCTTTCAGATCTTCACCTCCTGTACTTCTTTCATGGAAAATAGCTCTTGCGGAATTTACAGATGCTATCTTCAAGCGTGTATTTCCCTCCAATCTTGCTTTTCTTTAGCGTATTGCATTTTAGATACCCTGCAGCCTCTACACGCCTTATAAGTTCTCTCCATCATACATAAAACTGAGGGGGGGGGGGTTGGGTTATTAAAAGTCCCAGGCACAATGCTTATTTCAAAGAGCTATTCAGTGTAGACGTGTGCAGATTGCAGAAACAGCGAGTTACGTCAACTCCAAGGATATTGAGCAGGTCAGAATAAAATAGTAATTACCCTTCAATTCTCCCAGCTTTCTGGCAGATGGCAGACCAAGCAGAGGGGTTGCTCGGTTGCTAAGCCACTCTCTGAAGTTTACGTTGGATTTCCTCCTAAATTTTCTGGAAAAATTAGGGATTGAAGGATGCCCAATCTCTCCTGGGGCTTTCCAAATATGTTGATTCTGTTGGTTTAATACCGATTAAAAGTGAGAATGTCAGACCATCTCAATTTCCACTCATCTTTCAACGTTAAAATAGAAGATAAAAGTTCTTACATTTTGCATGTGGAGTGGCAGAATCTGGGGACGGAGTGAAAAGGGAGATCAGTCTCGTTACAGCATCTACCATTCTGTCTGCGCCATTGTTCATGTTTTACATAACTTGAATCACGCTGGATGCTGCAATGGTTGGAAATGCGAAAAATGCAGTGGTGGGTTGTCCCTGGTTCGGACCGGTTTGCAAGAACCGGTAATAAAACCGGTGGGAGGCCCCGCCCACCACTCTGGTTGTCGTCATTAGCGATCTGTGATCCCATTGCGAACCGGTAGTAAAGGTAAGTAGAACTCACCCCTGGAAAAATGGTCATAAGCAGAGGTAGGTTTCACATATTTTTACCACCAGTTCGCCGCGCACCGAAAATGTGAGTGTGCATGCACACTTGCTTCATGTGCACATGCCTACCATGCATGCGTTTTGCTTATTTGCGCAGCTTGCACACATGTGCACGTCTTAGAAAACATGGCTAAATAAGACAGCATAGCGCTGGAGCGGGGCAGCCCACCCCCACCCGCTGTCGCTTCTACCAGTTTGCCCGAACCGGCTGAATAACACCACTGGTCATAAATCGCTTTTTCTGTGGCTATTGTAACTTCGAAGGGCCACTAAACAAGCTGTTGTATGCCCGATCTGGAAGTCACGTAGAGCCAGGATGGCAATGATGTTTCTATGAGTCCTGTCAAATTATTTACCTGTTCTGCATGGTGGAGCACAAACCCCCATTTAGAACTGGTAAGACCACAGGTGGGTTTCACATAATTTTTCCACTGGTTTGCCGCGCATCGAAAATGTGCGTGAGCGCCTTCCGCGCATGTGTGTGGCCTTCTGCACAGGCGCTTTGCTTGCGTGTGCAGCTTGCACACTGTGTGCAGCTTAGAAAATCTGACTAAATAGATGGCATAGTGCCTGGGTGGGCAGGCGGAACACTACCGGTTCGCCCAAATCGATCTGAACCAGCTGAATATCACACTGTGTAAGACATTCTCCTTTTCCCCCAATTTGAGAAACCCAAGATCTTTGTGTTATCTGGATTCTCTTTCAATTATGTTTATTGGCTCTCTTTCACCTCGTTTCTTTCACTCATGCAGCACAGTCTCCCTGGACTTAGCTCTTAAGGAAAAGTAAAGGAGATTGTTAGCGGTACCAAATTTTCGGATAATTGCTGGCAGCAGTAACCTCTCTAGAAGTTAAGCAGCATTGGCAACAGAATAGCCAATGAGTGAGGATTTCGAGAGGGAAATACTCCAAGACAGAAGATTAATGGATCTTTCAGAAATAGGGAGAACAGCTAACAAGGTATTTATAGGTCTTTTAAGTGTGGGGTGAGTTCAGCCAAGGAGGCTTTATTTAGCTGATGTTATGGAGTTTTCCCCAGTGAATTCTCCATTTCAAGGAGAATATGTTGAGTCAGATCAGTAGGGATGTTCTTGTTGACTGATCCAACAGTATATTCCATATTTCATTATGATTCAGATTTTTTTTTCATTTCTTCTCTTTGCTTTTTTCCCTTTCTTTCTTTCTTTCTTTCTTTCTTTCCTTCCTTCCTTCCTTCCTTTCCTTTCCTTTCCTTTCCTTTCTTTCTTTCCTTCTTTCATTTGTCAAACATGTACGAGATAATAGGTATAAGTATAAACATGGACATGAGCAGAGGAAATGAGTATAAATAAAGAGAACAGTAGGACAGGGGTGGTAGGCATGTTGGTGCACTTATGCATGCCCCCTTACGGACCTCTTAGGAATGAGGTGAGGTCCACAGTAGACAGTTTAAGATTAAAGTTATGGGGGGTTAAGGCTGTAACAACGGAGTCAGGTAGAGCATTCCAGGCATTGACCACTCTGTTGCTGAAGTCGTATTTTCTACAATCGAGTTTGGAGCGGTTTACCTTGAGTTTGTATCTATTATTTGCCCATGTAGTATTGCAGTTGAAGTTGAAGTAGTCGTTGTCAGGTAGGACATTGTAGCAGACAATTTTGTGTACTATGCTTAGATCAGACCGCAAGCGGCATAGTTCCAGGTTGTCCAAGGCCAAAATTTCAAGCCTGGTGGCATAAGAGATTCTATTGTGAGCAAAGGAGTGGAGGACTCTTCTCGTGAAATACCTCTGGACCCGCTCAATTGTATTAATGTCCGATATACAGTGTGGATTCCAGGCAGATGAGCTGTATGCAAGAATTGGTCTGGCAAAGGTTTTGTATGCCCTAGTTTAACAACTCTTAATGCCTTTTTAGAGATGCTGTTACAGTGAGCTCTGGGGCTTAGATCATTTGAGATGAGTACGCCTAGGTCCTTGACAGAGTGAGGGTCGTCTACGAGGTCATATCCGCCCAGCTTGTATTTGGTGTTCTGATTTTTGTTGCCAGTGTGTAAGACAGAGCATTTGTTGGTTGAGCTTTGGAGTTGCCAATTGTGCAATTCCCTCTTCTGACAACCCGCCATCCCTTTTTGCTACCTACAGTCAGTAGGTACCTTAACCGCCTAATTTGTTTTTCTCTTCACAATGAACTTTTGAATTATAGGAATGGTGAGGTTGCCTGTTGGGAAGCTTCTTCTGAAGACACTCAAGCAGAAAGCTCACAATGTTTTGGGGGGTTTTATCCCTGGTGGAGATTCTCTGGGCCTCTTTTTGCAGATGTCACTGCTTCTATCACCCAGAAGTAATCCAGGCAGAATAGGATGGAGGAGTAATCCAGGCAAGACAGGGTGGTCTATCTGAGAATAACCTTCTTAGCATGCCAAGCCCTTGCTGGTTCTTTGTCTGTGAAACTCACGCTGTTGGATAAGGTCCAGAGGTTATCTGTAAAAGGAAACAACAGCTCAGCTTCTTTCTTCTGAAATAAGAGGTGGGAGCGAGACGTTATACAACCTATAAATAAAAAAAGGGGGGTGCTTTTAAATGTCAGAAATTAAATCCAGAGCCAAATAGTTAAATAATAGCGAGATGTGCAGGGATGTGTTGCTAGCGACATTTTTTTTTAAAAAAAGATAGCTGGAACTCTGCAAAGATAGGATTGAAAACATGAATCCCCGTTCAACTACAGCTTATTTTGCCTTAGCCAACATAAGGATTCTTTCTAGGAAGTTTAAATTTAGCAACCAATCTCACTATCTCAGTGGTGGGATTCAAATAATTTCACAACTGGTTCTCTGCCCTAATGACCAGCTGGGTAGGCGTGGCTCAGTGGTCATGTGACAGTGTGGGCGTAGCCAACTCAACATCACTCATGTCAATGGGCGCTTCGCCTTAGCTGTTACAATGTTATAAGGGTTAACCAGAGAGGCAGTTTCTGTAAGCAGGGCAATAAAGATTAGGCTAGAAACACCACCAGAATGTTCCCTTCCTGCCTTCCTTACAGGATTAGTCCTGTAAAGTGGAAAAAGACAAAATAAGATTTTAAGCCTAAAACGCTGAGTTTGTCGATCGAAAGGTCGGCAATTCAGCAGTTCGAATCCCTAGTGCCGCATAATGGGGTGAGCTCCCATTACTTGTCCCAGCTTCTGCCAACCTAGCAGTTTGAAAGCAGGTAAAAAATGCAAGTAGAAAAATAGGGACCACCTTTGGTGGGAAGGGAACAGCGTTCCGTGCGCCTTTGGCGTTGAGTCATGCCGGCCACATGACCACGGAGAAGTCTTCGGACAGCGCTGGCTCTTCGGCTTTGAAACGGAGATGAGCACCGCCCCCTAGAGTCGGGAACAACTAGCACGTATGTGCAAGGGGAACCTTTACTTTTACCTATAGTAACTATGTCCTAATAAGGTATACGTAATACGCCAAACCTAACAGTTTCTAGTTGTTACTCTGCCTACCCATTTTCAAAGCACTGATTTCAAAGCAAGATATATCATTGCCCTTATCTTCCAGTGTGCTTCCTCTGCTAATCATCCACCCATTAATTCTTCAAAGTGAGTTAGTATAATACGTAGAAACAATGCTTTGTACCTAGTATATCATCAATCATATATAAAATAATAATGATCCTCATAGCCTATATTTTCCTTGGTTGTCTCTGGGGGATTAAAAAAGAAAAACTTTGCATATAAATATTCATGCTTTCCAAGGAACAAGGCTATTTAAATTAAAGGTTACCGGGTGCTGAAAAAGACAGATCTATTCATCTCTAAGTCCTTGAGGTACTGTGGACAATATTGGGCCAATAGGACTTAATACAAGTAACCTGCAGGAAATCCAATATTTTTGGGGGTGTTGTCTTCAAAACAACACGCCTTTAGCTGCACTTTGGATTCTGAACGATTCCAGTGATCAGATGTCCTTATATTAACGATTATATCTAAAAGCATTCTTTTTTTTAAAAAAAAAATAATTTTTATTTCTCATAAACACATTTACATGTACAGTTATTTATCCATCATTTTTCATTCATCTTATCTTTTCACTTTCATTTTTCATTTTTACTTTTTCAGGGCTGCTCTTTTACCCTTTACCTTTACTCCAACCTTTCTTCTTCTCCTCCCCTTCTTCTCCTCCCTCTTTCTCCTCCTACTTTCTTTGTTCTTCCTCTCCTTCTCTTCCCTGCTTCCCCTTCCTTTCCCCCACTCCTCCCTTCTTCCCCCCTTCTAACCTTCTCTTTATCTAAAAGCATTCTTACTGGCATTCATAAATTCGTATGAGCACTGAGTCAACCTATTCTCCAAATAGGTTGAAGGCCTGACAAGAAGCAATGGATGGCAACTAATCAACGATAGAAGAAAGTTTCTTAGAAACTAAGGAAAAATTTCTTAACAGAGAAAACAATTAACCAGTGGAACAGCATGCCACCAGAAGTTGTGGGTGGTCCATTACTGGAGGTTTTTAAGAAGAGATTGGACAACCATTTGTCTTGAATGGTCTAGGGTCTCCTGCTTGAACAAGGGGTTGGACTAGAAGACCTCCAAGGTCCCTTCCAACTCCCTTATTCTGTTAAATCTTCAAAACTGGTAAGTACATCTCAGCGAGAATGATCTCACCAGTCTTTGGAATGTTGAGCAGAGACTGAACATTGATACAGGACAAATAGAGCCTGGATAGCTCTGCAGACTAAAGCACTGTAATTTAACACCAGCTGTCTGCAATTAAAGTAAATTCGAATCTCGCCAGGCTCAAGGTTGACTCAGCCTTCCATCCTTTCTAAGGTAGGTTAAATGAGGACCCAGTTTGTGGGGGCAATAAGCTGACTTTGTATAAAATATACAAAAGTATGAAGGCTATTGCTTAATGCACTGTAAGCCGCCCTGAGTCTCCGGAGAAGGGCGGCATATAAATTAATTTTTTTTAAAAAAACAGTAATTTGTATTATTGGTTGAGATAATTGCATGATTTGGGAAGAATGATTCCGAATGAATAAAAGGAATCATCTGCTTAGTTTTATAAGTGAATCAGTTGGAATTGGAAAAGAAAACATGATCATTTCATTTGAGGTTTTGGAGGAAACGCCAAGATCTCATCGCAAGGACTACGTTACGAGGAAGATTCATACTAGGCATCCCAAGTCATTGAGGAAATGTTTTAATACAGTCTCTTGGTCCCAAGGATACCTACAGCCATCTAGCTATGGGCGGATGGGGCTCTTAAAAGCAGCCAGGTTGCATTGGAATTTGAAACTCAATCATGGCCAACAAAACTCCATATATCAACAAAGCCGAGATTCATAATTAAAGGGATCCATCTCTTCTCTTGAAGCCAGAAACTGCACATGATTTTATGGCTCTTTTAGGGGGATTATTTATTCTCACCCATACCATAATTCTTTCGGGTTGGATTTGATAAAAAAAAAAAGAAAAAAGAAGTAGAAGAAGAATTGCCCTATGCACCAGTTAGATGTTGGCAGGAGTCCATTCAGTGTTTCTTCTATAGCTTTATTTATTGCCTGTGCTTTTTTATTTGTTACTGTGCTCCTTTCCCCTAAAGCGATTTATGCCTTACAGGAGTAAAAACATCAATTGCTCAGCACTGGAAATCAGTAGAATGGGTAAAAACCGAAACGGGATATAGTTTTAGTTACCGCTTTTATATCACTCAGTAATATGCATTTGGTCAATGATCAGCAAAAAAATTAACAAAACAAAACAAAAAAAGAGTGCAGCAAATAAATGCATCAGTATACTAGATTGGAACACAGAATATAACATTCACCCCTCTATTATTATGTGAATATACTTGTTATTTGGATCCCATAACAAATTTTAGTTAAGCTATATCAAGCCAAAAGTAATATTTAAACAAAAGAAATTATATCTTTAGTCAGTCTATCTAGCTAGCTAGCTACCTAATTAGATAACTAACTAGCTATCATCTAGTTATCTAGCTATCCAGTTATCTAGCTATCTAGCTACCTATCTACCTAGCTATCCATCTATCATTTAACTAGATAGTTATCATCTATCCATCCATCATCTATCTATCTCTCTACCTATCATCTATCTACCTATCTACCTAACTAGCTAGCTAACTAGATAACTATCTATCATCTAGCTATCTAGTTATCTAGCTACCTAGCTACCTATCTACCTAGCTATCCATCTATCATTTAATTAGCTAGTTATCACCTATCTATCTATCTCTATCTATCTACCTATCTATCTACCTAGCTACCTAACTAGCTACCTAACTAGCTAACTAGCTATTATCTAGTTATCTAGTTATCTTGCTATCTAGCTACCTATCTACCTAGCTATCCATCAATCATTTAACTAGATAGTTATCATCTATCCATCCATCATCTATCTATCTATCTATCTATCTATCTATCTATCTATCTATCTATCTATCTATCCCTATCTAGCTAACTAGCTAGCTAACTAGCTATCATCTAGTTATCTAGCTATCTAGCTACCTATCTACCTATCTACAGTACCTAGCTATCCATCCATCATTTAACTAGCTAGTTATCATCTATCCATCCATCATCATCTATCTATCTGTCTGTCTGTCTGTCTGTCTATCTATCTATCTATCTATCTATCTATCTATCTATCTATCTAATCTATCTATCATCTATCTACCTATCTACCTATCTAGCTAGTTATCTACCTATCTAGCTAACTAGCTATCATCTAGTTATCTAGCTATCTAGTTATGTAGCTATCTAGCTACCTAGCCACCTAGCTATCCATCCATCATCTAACTAGCTAGTCATCATCTATCCATCCATCATCTATCTTTCTATCTATCTATCTATCTATCTATCTATCTATCTATCTATCTAACCCTGAAATGGTCTAGGGTCTCCTGTGTGAGCAGGAGATTGGACTAGAAGACTTCCAAGTTCCTTCCAGCTCTATTCTGATTGATTGACTGACTGATCGATTGGTATCAATTAAATGGAACCCACGTTTCGGCAGAGCCCAGCTTTTATAGATGGAGAGTGCCTCCATCTTAGCACATAGAACATAGAATAAGAGTTGGAAGGGACCTTGGGGGTCTTCTAGTCCAACCCCCTTGAATCATTTCATCTTGCTTGGGTCATCCTGTCCAGTCCCTCACACTTTGCAGACCTGGTCGGTAATTCTATCTTAGCCTTTCATGATTTCCTTTTTATAGTCTGTACTCTGTTAACTGTGTTTGTCACCCAGATTCTTTTTGGAATTCGGTGGTCTTGAAATCTAAGGAATTAAAAAAAAATCACTTTTATGAAATCTGATGGTTTACTGCTTTATTGGGCATTCACTCGTGTCTACTTTAAATTTCCTCTTTTTTTTTTTTTTCAAAATACTGCAAATTGTTTTTGACAATACAGTGTCTTTATAAATTGCATGACCTTTGGAGACAATTACTGCTTTCTGAAAAACTAGCTCAAGTAACTAGAAACTAGGGGGAAATAACCTCTGGGACTTGGCCCAATACAACAAAATAATTGTTTCGTTGGGATTAATCGTTCCCTTTCAAACAAACAAGCACTATAAAGTGACTTAGGGAATATTTCAGATACTTCTAAAGGCTATACTTGCCTTTATATTTCAATAAAACAGCAGTAAACATTACTGCCTTCTGAAGGTTGTTGAACTCTTATTCCTAACCAGAATTCCGCTCAAAACATACCAATTGGAAGTAGGCAACTATTGCAATATCTTGAATTTGGAACTTGTATAATTGTCCATATTTCGAGGAAAAGAAAATGCAGTCGTGAGTTGAACATCTGTATATCTTTTTGGTAGGAAAAAATGCTCTTTTTACAATGTCTACGGAGATTCCCACCACCTATCTCCTCCCACTTATGACTGTATGACTGTAATTTTGTTGCTTGTATCCTTACGATTTATATTGATATTGTTTCCTGATTGTTTATTTATACCTTATGACTATCATTAAGTGTTGTACCTTATGATTCTTGATGAACGTATCTTTTCTTTTATGTACACTGAGAGCGTATGCACCAAGACAAATTCCTTGTGTGTCCAATCACACTTGGCCAATACAAAATTCTAATTCTAATTCTAATTCTAATTCTAATTCTATTCTATTCTATTCTATTCTATTCTATTCTATTCTATTCTATTCTATTCTATTCTATTCTATTCTATTCTATTCCATTCCATTCCATTCCATTCCATTCCATTCTATTCTATTCTTTTTTTTAAATAGTCTTTATTTACATTTTTCATTAAAAAAACCCAGAAAATAACAACACACCATATAAATAACATACAAGACAACATAACAAATAACGAACATATCTGCAAGTACATTATGTTCCGAGGGAGACAGAACAACTTATATCTCTTTATACATCAATTAGGTCTATCCGACCTCACTTTATTAATATAATATAAATTTCTCAATAAATACCTTTCCTCTTTTCAATTAGGTTATGATTTTCTCTTCGCTAGCCAAGTATATAATTTTTCCCAAGATAAACATGTTTGTGTTTGATCTTTATCTTTTAATTTTTTAGTCAATTTATCTGCTTCCACACTGTCCAAAATCTTTTTTATAATTGCTTCCTCCGATGGGATATTTTTGTTTTTCCAAAATTGCGCAACTGGAGGCAACTGGACTTTCTTGATTTTCTTTGAAAACATTTTTCTTCTCACCCAAGAAGCTTCTTCGGCTCTGACTGGATGGTGGGGAAGGGAAGGATTTATACTCCTTGCAGATAGCTGGTCATTTGCATCCTTTTAGAGGGTCATTGAGGCCACTTGTCTGTGTCCTCAGGGTCTCCTGAATGGTGCAAATGGGTGTGGAGCCTTCTTGGAACTGCTGAGAAGCTACTGTATTCAACATTGAAAGGACACAGGGCGGACACATCCTGCAGAAAGCACAACTCCACAACACAATCCTTTCATCAGTCCCAAGAAGGCTCCACGCCCATTTGCATTATTCAGGAGTGGTTTTTTTTTTTCTTTCCGAATTCTTAAAAGCAAAACAAAACAAAAAAAAAAAACAGTTCAGCAATGTATTTTAAAGGTCTTAATCAATGTATCCGCTCTCTTAATTACTCGGTGTCATCGTTTAATGACATAAATAACTCTCTCCATAATTGCAACACTTCAAATATTTTTCCCCCTCCGGCGGATTTGCTGAAAATAGTATGCTTTTACAAACGTTAATTGACGTAAGATTCTCAGAAGGCCCCTTTTTTTTTTTTAAAGATTGAAATCCTTTTCTCTTTTGGCACATTTTTACACTCACATGCACACTGGTAAATTCAGTCTTAGAAACGCAATTGCTACATTCAGTTTCTTTCAGCTTTTTCGTTTCTGCGACTTGGGAAAGATTTTATGCTAATAAATAGGACGGGGAAAGTGTTCTGTTTACTTACAATGTTCAACATGGACATTAATATTCCTGAGTAGCTGAAGGAGATTTGATTGAATATGAATGTAGCATCAGGAGCAATCATTTTATTTTCCACCAAGTGCTAACAGACGTATAAAAAGACAAGTATATATATTTCTCTAAGGATAAATAATTCAAAACGCCATTCAGATTGTTGAAAAGGAAAGGTAAGGAATCTGAAAGGCCCCTTAATTCTGTCCCTGGTGTGTGGAAAAACAGTGTGATAAAAAGCAGAACCTTCACAATAATTATAATCTTGTCAGAATCAGACTGGTTAATCATTCATTCATTCATTCATTCATTCATTCATTCATTCATTCAAATTTATTTATGTGGACTTAAGCCATGCTGTATCACAACTTTAAATCCAGTTAAAAGGGATATTTCCAACCTTCAAATATTAAAAACTAGCTGGACACCTGTGCTTCGCTACGAAACTATGTGATCGGGCTTGATAAATTGACACGTAATGCCTGAACTTAATGTAGAATGTGTAACGCCTTAGCATCAGAGCGTGTTAATATAAGGCAACTGGCAGTTGGAACAGAGGAGGAGGGGGAATAGAATGTCCCAGCCCACAGGCCGGATGAGTCATGCGCTGGCCACGCCCATGCCCGGTTTAGCGAAGGGGTAGCATCAGAGCATATTAATATAAGGCAACTGGCAGTTGGAACAGAGTTCCTTTCAGGTGGGGATGGGGAGTAGAACATCTAGCATCAGAGCGTGTGAATATAATACTGTATATGAAAAACTAATGATCTGATGGTCATTTTGAAAAATCCTTTCTTAGCAAGCACCTAGAAGCCAAGAGGAACATATGTGCCAAATTTCAAGTTTGTTGGCTTTACAGTTCTGGAGATTTTGTGATGAGTGAGTGGTATTTGGCTTTGATAGATAGATAGATAGATAGATAGATAGATAGATAGATAGATAGATAGATAGATAGATAGATAGATAGATAGATAGATAGATATTGTTATTACAAAATGGAGCTGACGTATCGACCGTATTTAAAGCCAAATTTGATAAGACCACTTAAGAGTCAAGAAAGCTGATATGGCAGTTTCCAAAGAGCATTTGGAGAAAAAGAAAATGTGACACCACTTCTTAATGCTTTATTTATTTATTTTTTCATTTTCTGCTGTAATCATAATTTAAGCTTCTATCTGCATTTTCCCCCCTTTTTAACCATGTCTGTAAATTAAAGTCCAACTACATGGCTAGATGAGTTGTACAAATAAAATGAGATATAAACAAGCCAGTAACAAGCCAGTGTCTCAGTGGCTAAGCTGAGCTTGTCGATCAGAAAGGTTGGCGGTTTGAATCCCTACCGCCGTGTAATGTAGTGAGCTCCCATTACTTGCCCCAGCTTCTGCCAACCTAGCAGTTCGAAAGGACGTAAAAAATGCAAGTAGAAAAATAGGGACCGCTTCAGTTGGAAGGCAACAGCACTCCGTGCGCCTTCAGCATTTAATCATGCTGGCCACATGACCATGGAATCATCGTCAGACAGCGCTGGCTCTTTGGCTTCGAAATGGAGATGAGCACTGCCCCTTAGAGTCAGGTACGACTAGCACATATGTGCGAGGGGAACCTTTACCTTTACTGTTTATTAGTGAACTTGCTTCCAGAAGTTGTAGGTGCTCCATCACTGGAAGAGACTGGAAAACCATTTGCCAGAAATGGTATAGAGTTTCCTGCTGGAATAGGGGGTTGGACTAGAACAGGGGTCCCCAACCACCGGGCTGTGGCCCATTACCAGGTTGCAGCATGTTCAAAATGGGGCCGTGGGAGAGATGGGCAAGTGCATGCACGCGAAGCACGTGAGCAGCAGAAAAGCACATGCGTGAAGCACCACTTGCATGAGTGAAGGGCACTTGCGCTCCCGTGCAAAGTTCCACTCATGTAAATAGAATAGAATAAGAGAGTTGGAAGGGACCTTGGAGGTCTTGTAATCCAAAGCCCTGCTTAAGCAGGAAACCCTACACCACTTCAGACAAATGGTTATCCAGTCTCTTCTTTAAAAACTTCCAGTGTTGGAGCATTCACAACTTCTGGAAGCAAGTTGTTCCACTGATTAATTGTTCTGACTGTCAGGAAATTTTCCCTTAGTTCTAGGTTGCTTCTCTCCTTGATTAGTTTCCACCCATTGCTTCTTGTCCAGCCTTCAGGTGCTTTGGAGAATAGCTTGACTCCCTCTTCTTTGTGGCAGCCCCTGAGATATTGGAAGACTGCTATCATGTCTCCCCTAAGTCCTTCTTTTCATTAAACTAGACATACCCAATTCCAGCAACCGTTCTACATATGTTTTAGCCTCCAGTCCTCTCATCATCTTGGTTGCTCTTCTCTGCACTCTTTCTAGAGTCTCCACATCTTTTTTACATCATGGTGACCAAAACTGAATGCAGAATTCCAAGTGTGGCCTTACCAAAGCATTATAAAGTGGTATTAACACTTCACGTGATCTTGATTCTATCCCTCTGTTTATGCAGCATAGAACTGGGTTGGCTTTTTTGGCAGCTGCAGCACGCAGATGGCTCATATGGAGCTTTGTATATGAGTGTCCTCAGCTCACGTGAGCAGAGCTTTGCGCACAAGTACAAGCGGCCTCGGCTCGAGGAAGTGGCGCATCATACGTGAGCACAAGCACCCTTCACTCACGCGCGAAGCTCCATTCACAGGACTGGAGAACGTGTACATGTGCTGCTCACAGAAATGGAACTGTGTGAGGTGTGCTACCACTCACATGCCTCCCCCCCCCGCTCAGGCCGGGCCAGGCTGCCAAGCTGGAAAGGTTGGGAACCACTGGACTAGAAGGTCTCTAAACTCCCTTTAAACTCCGTTATTCCGTTCTGTTCTTCTGTTGTTCATGTGCGAGAACCAATGTCAAATACGTCTTTAAATGCGGTGTCCTTAAAGCTTTGGAATATAATCAGTTGCAGTTTCATGTAATTCCAAGTTGCTGGCTTGGTTTTACTTTTGAGATCAGCTGTCTCCATTCTGCTAAGGTTTGAAGTCTATTGTAAAGGCAGCCGTGTTTCTCTCTTTTTTTTTTTTTTTGTTCTCCAGACATGGGTCCCTGCAGTTTCCTCTTTATCGTTTTTCTTTTATTCCTTCCCACAATAGCGACTGATGAAGACACTTACATTTGTAAGACCTTTGTAAAATAGAAGATTGCCAGGGGTAGCTGTGTAACGTCGCCGTTAATTGAAAGCCGCTTGTGGCTCACTTTTTCTCGTCCTTTTGCAGAGTTAGGGAAGGCTTATTTGCGAAGTGTACAATTATTAAAGAAGACGAGACTTTGCCAGACAAAGAGACTATACGGGATAAACTTCTGACCGAAAGGTTTAACTTTTATCGGTCAGTTTTAACAACTTTGTAGAGAGGCGGTGTTTACTGCTGGTTGATGACATTTCTTTGGCGTTCAAAAATGTAGTGACATTGATAATCAAGATAAAATAAGACGGCAGTAATTTTTGTCAGATGGGATCATATCAGGGGTGAAATTCAATAGGCTCGGACTGGTTCGGGCAAACCGGTAGGGACGATTTGAATCAGTTCACCGAACTGGTAAAAACCATCCCTGGTTGGCCCTGCCCATGCCTGCCCAGTTGCCCGCTCATCTGGTCACTGCTCACCCCTTCCGGCTGCTCGTTCGCCCCTTCTGGCCACTCAACCCGTCCACCCACCGCCACCTTACAGGGTGAGACCTTTCTCCCTCCATTCACAGCAGAGCTGCTGCTCCCTTTATGGCCCCCCCTGGCCCCGTCCCTCCCAGGGACTACCTTAAAGGGACAGGCTGCAGCAGCTTCGCTGTGAATGGAGGGAGAAAAGTTTGGCTTCTCTCTGCCACGGCATTCTCTATTAACAGTGGTGGGATTCAAATAATTTACCAACCGGTTCTCTGCCCGAATGATTTCTTCCAACAACCAGTTCACCAAACTGCTTAGAAGGTTAACAACCGGTTCTCCCGAAGTGGTGCGAACCGGCTGAATCCCACTACTGACTATGAACCCTTCTCGTGCTCATATGCACATTTTTTCCTACTGGGTTCTGTGGGCGTGGCTTGGTGGGGGGGGTGTCATGTGACTGAGTGGGCGTGGGCGTGAGTGACATCAAGTTGACCATGCCCACTCAATCACAGGACCACGCCCACTCCCACCAAGCCACACGCACAGAATTGGTAGGGGAAAAAATTTGAATGTCGCCACTGGATCATATATCGTTGGATGTGTGGGAAAGTGGTTGACTGCTTGGTTTTGGTGAGTCGTCTTCTAACCCACCCAGTGCTATTGGCAACACAGATGGGAAAGCATGCTTCCTGTATCCAGTAATGGCTCCAGTCTGGTCACATGATCGGGAAGGAGGTTTAGATTGGTGGAAATACTGCCCCAGTTCTCTTCGCTGTGGATGCACTGCTGGGAATTCAGTTGAGAGATTCCCTGCGGTGACATTATGGTGGGATGAGTGATAGTCAGAATGAAATCTGATAGAAAGGGAATATTTGCAGCTCAGGGTTGGAAAGCGGGGTCCTTGGTGCCCTCTGATTTTGGTGGTTTTCTTGCAGCCGTTTTATGACCCAACTAGGTAACATCATCAGTGCAGCCAGATTACAGAACGAAATATAGCTGGCATTTGGGAATCCCTGGAGGAACATCTACAGTAGATTAGAGATTGCACTGGCTTTCTCTTATTTGCTTTTAAAGAAACTGCAGAAAAATTTCCTTATTATGCTTTTCATAATATTTGGTTCTTGGAAGATTAAGGTGCTCACATGTATTTTTTATATATATATATATCAGCTAATTGGCCATATCTATCAATAGATGGGAACTCATCAAGGAGAGAAGCCACCTAGAACTAAGGAGAAATTTCCTTGACAGTCAGAACAATTAATCAGTGGAATGATTTGCCTCCAGAAGTTGTGAATGCTCCAATGCCAGAGGTCTTTAAGAAGAGATTAGACAACCATTTGTCTGAAAGGGTGGTAGGGCAGCGATGGTTAAACTTTTTGTTGTCGTGTGCAGAAAGTGCGTGCGCACCCATAATGCAATGCATGTGTGGCCCTGTCCCCCATGCGCCCCACCTCCCACGCATGCACTCGTGACCCCCCCATGCTTCCCCCGCCCCTGCACAAGCATGTGTGATCCGCCCCCCGCATTCCCCCCACCCCCTCACCAGAAGTGGGTTTCAGCAGGTTCTGACCAGTTCTGGAGAACCGGTAGTGGAAATTTTGAATAGTTTGGAGAACCGGTAGTAAAAATTCTGACTGGCTCCGCCCCCATCTATTCTCTGCCTCCCAAGTCCCAGCTGATCAGGAGGAAATGGGGATTTTGCAATATCTGTCCCCTGGATTGGAGAGGGAATGGAGATTTTACATGAAGATCAGTGGTGGGTTCCTCCCGGTTCAGTCCGGTTCGGCCGAGCCGGTAGCGGTGACGATATGACATCACCGAACTGGTTCTCCCCCCCGCCCTCCCGCCCCCCCCACCCCTTCACGTTATTCTTACCTTTTATTTGGTCCCACCCCCAATCTATTGCTGCCTCCTGAGCCCCAGCTGATGACTAGAGGGAAAAAAACTGTTTAAACTCTTGCCGCGGGGCTTCAAAGGGCCGCCCTACAGCTGATCAGTGTTAAAAGCAAACAAATGAGTCGGGTCGTAAGTGCGAGGACCTTCCAGAAATGACTCTGACCAGCTAGCCACGCCCACCTAGTCACATGACCTCCAAGCCACACCCACAGAATAAGCCACGCCCACAGAACCGGTAGTAAAAAAAATTTAGAACCCACCCCTGTGGTGAAGCTGAGCTGGGGTGACGATTCGCGTGCCGGTTATTCTGTTAAATAGGACTGTGCTATTCTGCAGAATGTCTTCATGTCTGCAAAGCGCACTAAGATTATCACTATTCTAGTAATTAATAAGGGTATAATGATCGGGTGTATTCGTTTTGGCGATGCAGTCACCGGGGCATTGGAAAAGATGATAGCGGTTTAACCTTTAGAAGTTATTTGTCAGGCCTTTAAAAGTCTTTCTTTAGCAGTTTCAGACAAAAAAAGCCTATTTATATTTGACTGCTTCTCTTTCCACAGTGTAGCTGTGGATGTAGCATTTCTTTCGTAGGTATGAATGTGAATTCGGATTTCTTTTTCTTTTTTTCTTTTTTTTTTAAAAATTCCCTTTAACAGCTTTCTTAACTGTTCTCTATTTGATTGATTTTTTATATATATATATATGGTTTATAAGACCGACTGGGCTGTGAATAGCTGAAAATTTCAGTGTATTAGTAATGGCATCTGAAATTCCAGTGAGTCTAGAACAGTCCACAGCAAGACCTTCCTTTCCATTTTAAAACTTGGTCTTCTTATTTTGGATAATTTCTACCCAGTCTCTTGCATTCCATTCTTGAAACATACAATGGTCTCTCATCTTCAAATCTTTCCAAAAGAGAGAACTGCTTAGAATAGAATGGAATGGAATGGAATGGAATGGAATGGAATGGTATGGAATGGAATGGAATGGAATGGAATGGAATAGAATAGAATAGAATAGAATAGAATAGAATAGAATAGAATAGAATAGAATAGAATAGAACAGAACAGAACAGAACAGAACAGAACAGAACAGAACAGAACAGAACAGAACATGGAATAGAGTAGAGTAGAGTAGAGTAGAGTAGAGTAGAGTAGAGTAGAGTAGAGTAGAAACGGAACGGAACGGAACAGAACAGAACAGAACAGAACAGAACAGAACAGAACAGAATTCTTTATTGGTCAAGTGTGATTGGACACACAGGGAATTTGTCTTTGGTGCATGTGTACATAAAGAGACAAAATACGCTAATCAAGAATCATAAGGTTTTGAGTAGTTCGGAGAACCGGCAAATACCACCTCTGGCTGGTCCCAGAGTGGGGTGGGAATGGAGATTTTGCAGTATCCTTCCCCCAGGAGTGGGGAGGGAATGGAGATTTTTGCAGTATCCTTCCCCCAGGATTGGGGTGGGGATGGACATTTTGCATTATCCTTCCCCTGGAGTGGGGAGGGGATGGAGATTTTGCAGTATCCTTCCCCCAGGAGTGGGGAGGAAATGGAGATTTTGCAGTATCCTTCCTCCAGGAGTGGGGTGGGGATGGAGATTTTCCAGTATCCTTCCCCCAGGAGTGGAGAGGAAATGGAGATTTTGAAGTATCCTTCCCCTGGAATGGGGTGGGAATGGAGATTTTCCAGTATCCTTCCTCCAGGAGTGGGGTGGGGATGGAGATTTTGCAGTATCCTTCCCCTGGAGTGGGGTGGTAAGCCACGCCCATCAAGCGACGCCCACCAAGCCACGCCCACAGAACCGGTAGTAAAAAAAAAATTGGATTTCACCGCTGCTTATGATCCTTCTTCACGCTTCCCACCATTGCATTATCCCCATGGCAACTGACTCATATTTATGATGCTTGCAATGTCCTGGGATCACGTGATCCCCTTTTGTGACCTCCTGACAAGCAAAAGTCCACGGGGAAGCCAGATTCACTTAACAACCCGGGTTATTCATTTAACAATGGAAGCGATTCACTTCACAACGGTGTCAAGAAAGATTGTAAAATGGGTTCCCCAACTCACTGAACCGGTCTCCCTTAGCAATGGAAATTTGGGGTTCCATCGTGGTCCTAAATTCGAGGACGACCTGTGTCGTCTTCCTGTGTTGCAAAATGAAGCAGAATACCCAGCTCCGCTTGTAAAAGTCATTAATAAGGTTTTCCCCGCCACGTGTGGCACTCACAGGCATACCACGTAAAAGAAATGTTATTTAAATTCTTGGGTTTTCATCGACCTTTTCCCCCTCGATTTTTCAGTGCGTTTGAGGTGGGCTGTCGTTTAGCGTGAAACAAACATTGGAGGCATCACCATTTCCAAGGGAAGTGGCTGTTTAAACGCAATTTCTCCTGCAAAGATTTATCCCCCTACATTTTAATTACAGGCTAGACATCCATTGCCTCCTTGTTGTGTATTGGCAAACAGCTGAAAAAACGAGGAGAAACGGGAAAGAAGGAGGGTACCAACAGATTTCACATAATTGCTGTTGCCAGAGAAACCACTTTCTTGGTGTCTGGGCATGTTCTGAAGAGCCAGATCAATTGGAGATACACACTAATCTTGCTCTCCCTGTGTGTGTGTTTGTGTGCCTCTGTGTGTGTGTGTGTGTGTGTGTGTGTGTGTGTGTGTGTGTGTGTGTGTGTGTTCCCTACCCTCCCAGAAGCGAAAAGCAAGCAGAAGAAAAATTACTGGGGAATCAAAACTGAAAAGGGCATTTGAAGTGCCAAATTCTTCTTCTTCTTCTTCTTCTTCTTCTTCTTCTTCTTCTTCTTCTTCTTCTTCTTCTTCTTCTTCTTCTTCTTCTTCTTCTTCTTCTTCTTCTTCTTCTTCTTCTTCTTTTTCTTCTTCTTCTTCTTCTTCTTCTTCTCATTCTTCTTCTCCTCCTCCTCCTCTCTCCCTCCCTCCCTTTCTCTCTCTCTCCCTCCCTCTCTCTCTTTCTCTCTCCCTCCCTCTCTCTCTTTCTCATTTTTAGTGCATTACGTGTATCTGGATTCACATAGAGTTTGAGTCAAATACCCAAGTCTATGCAGCTAGTCCCACCACAATTGTGCCCAAAATTTATGTCATTAAGTGAAACATTTGTTAAGTGGGTTTTGTCCCATTTTACAACTTGTCTTGCCATCGTTTGTTAAGGGAATCGTTGTGTTTGTTAAGTTAGTAGCATAGTTGTTAAGTGAATCTGTATTCCCTCCATTGACTTTGCTTGTCAGAAGGTCGGCAAAAGGGGATCACGTGACCCCGGGACATTGTGACCGTCATAAGTAGGAGTCAGTTGCCAAGCATCCGAATTTTGATCATGTGACCATGGAGATGCTGCAGTAGTCCTAAGCTTGAAAAACGGTCATAAGTCAGTTTTATTCAATGCCGTTGTAACTTTGCATGGTCAGTAAATGAACTGTTGTAAGTTGAGGACTACCTGTACTGAGTGATCATAACCAGGGGTGGGGCTATTGTGGGTTCGCAGGGGTTCGGGAGAACCTCTAGCTAAGATTCTGTGCAGTTCAGAGAACCCCCAAATCCCACTCCTGGCTGGCCCTTCCTACCCTGCTCCGCTCCTCCCAGGAGTCCCCACGCAGCCCGTATTGGATGCAGGCAAGTGCAGTGCGTGGCAGAGTCTTGGGGAGGGTGAAGAACAGGCCTACTGGAAGTCCGGGAAGGCCGGAAATGGGCCCATTTCCAGTCTCCAGAGGGCCTCCGGAGCCTAGGGAGGCCGTTTTCACCCTCCTAGAGGCTCGAGGAAAGCCTCCGGAGCCTGGGGAGGGCAAAAACACCCCCTATCCCACCAAGCGTTCCATGGCATAGGACCTAGTTATCTTCGAGATCGCCTTCTGCCACCGACGACCTCCCATCAACCCGTGCGCTCCCACAGAGAGGGCCTCCTCGGGGTGCCATCAGCCAAACAATGTAGGCTGGTGACCCCCAGGGGGAGGGCCTTCTCTGTGGGGGCACCTACCCTCTGGAATCAGCTGCCCCCAGAGATAAGGAGGATCCAAGACCTCGGTGCCTTCCGCCGTGCCCTTAAAACCTTCTTTTTCCAGCAAGCCGGGCTGGCCTAACACTTTTTAAAATGTTTTTAATTGTCTGTTATTGTTTTTAATCATGGGGCCAAATTTATATATATCTTTTTAATTGTATTTTAATGTTTGTAGTTTATGCTTTTACTTGGCTGTTCACCGCCCTGAGTCCTCAGGGAGAAGGGCAGTATACAAATTTAAAAATAAATAAATAAAGAGCCTTGATAGTACAGGGGTTTAGTGCACCCTGTTATTAACACAGCTGCCTGCAATTTCTGCTGGTTCGAATCTCTCCAAGGCTCAAGGTTGACTCAGCTTTCCATCCTTTCTAAGGTAGGTGAAATGAGGACCCAGTTTGTGGGGGCAATAAGCTGACTTTGTATAAAATATACAAAAGTATGAAGGCTATTGCTTAACGCATTGTAAGCCGCCCTGAGTCTCCGGAGAAGGGCGGCATATAAATCAAATTAAAAAATAAATAAATAAATGAATGAATGAATGAATGAATGAATGAATGAATGAATGAATGAATGATGCAGGACGCCGACTAGGCCACGTCCACCATGGCCACGCCCATCCAACAACCAAGCAGAAAACCCCTTGCTAAAATCTTTGAAGCCCACCCCTGATTATAACTCAAGGACATCGTTAGATATGGATTTGGGAAGTCAACATTCTAAGAATTCCACAAGAGGTTTTGATTTTTTTCTTTTGCTATTTCTGCTTATTTAATCTGCCGGAGATATTAGTCTGCCGGAAATCCTTGTTCATACTCAAACCTCTCAAGATGTCCATGTGCTTCAACAAGTAGTAGCATCTGGCTGACCTTGTTTAGCAAGCCACTTGGAGACCGCTGCCAAGAAAACTACAAGAACAAATCCATAAATCCGTTAGGAGTTGAGCTTGAGTAACCGATATTGCATTTCAAACAAGAAATGGATTCCTCGCTTGAGAACATACCCTTTCAAGCCGTAAAGGAACTGTTCCAACAAAATTAGACATCTGTGGTGGCTAGAGTAACATCAGTTGCTGTTGGGAGAAGTCTTCTGTAGAGCCCAAACCAAGAAATACACGTGTTAGGAGACCAGATGAATCACAGCTGAGCATTGAATGAGTCTTTTCTTTGGCTCCAAGCTTGTCAGGCACAAAAAAATAATCCGAAACCAAGATTGTTCAAATGAGATGTTTATCCAATTTTATCCAAGCTCCCAAGCTAGCTCTCTACAAGGATCAAAGCAAACTGGTGGTAGATATGAGTCAACGGAATTCAAAGTGGGCTGGACTTCGATCTCTTTTGGGTACGAAGCAGAGGTGGCATTCAGCAGATTCTGATCAGTTTTGGAGAGGAAATTTTGAGTAGTTCAGAGAACCGGTAAATACCACCTCTGACTGGCCCCACCCTCACCTATTCTCTGCCTCCTGAGTCCCAGCTGATCGGGAGGAAATGGGGATTTTGCAGTAACCTGCCCCTGGAGTGGGGTGGGAATGGAGATTTTACAGTATCCTTCCCCTGGAGTGGGATGAGAATGGAGATTTTATAGTATCCTTTCCCTGCCATGCCCACCAAGCCACATCCACGAAGCCATGCCATGCCCACCAAGCCACACCCACAGAACCGGTAGTAAAAAAATTTGAAGCTGCATTTACTCTAGTGCTGACATAAGAAGGAGAAGCGGAGGCGTCTGGAAAGCGACGTTTGACTTTTCACCTACTTATTTTCCCTGGAGATAATATCTCCTAGGAGATGGGATGAGAGGGGGGAAATTCCTTTCAGCTGGAGCAGTAGATTAGGGGTAGAATGACTTGGAAGATGGCCAATGAGAATAGAATAGAATAGAATAGAATAGAATAGAATAGAATAGAATAGAATAGAATAGAATAGAATAGAATAGAATAGAATAGAATAGAATAGAATAGAATAGAATAGAATAGAATTCTTTATTGGCCAAGTGTGATTGGACACACAAGGAATTTGTCTTTGGTGCATAGGCTCTCAGTGTACATAAAAAGACAAGATACATTCGTCAAGAATCATAAGGTGCAACACTGAATGATAGTCATACGGTACAAATAAGCAATCAAATCATACTAGGAAACAATATAATCGTAAGGATACAAGCAACAAAGTTACAGTCATGCAGTCATAAGTGGGAGGAGATGGGTGATGGGAACGATGAGAAGACTAATAGTACTAGTAATGTAGACTTACTGAATAGTTTGCCAGTGTTGAGGGAATTATTTGTTTAGCAGAGTGATGGCGTTCGGGAAAAAACTGTCCTTGTGTCTAGTTGTTCTGGTGTGCAGTGCTCCATAGCGTCATTTTGAGGGTAGAAGTTGAAACAGTTTATGTCCAGGATGTGAGGGGTCTCTAAATATTTTCCCAGCCCTCTTTTTGACTCGTGCAGTGGACAGGTCCTCCATGGAAGGCAGGTTGGTAGCCCTTGTTTTTTCTGCAGTTCTAATGATCCTCTGAAGTCCGTGTCTGTCTTGTTGGGTTGCAGAGCCAAACCAGACTGTTATGGAGGTGCAGATGACAGACTCAATAGATCCTCTGTAGAACTGGATCAGCAGCTCCTTGGGCAGTTTGAGCTTTCTGAGTTGGCGCAGAAAGAACATTCTTTGTTGTCTTTTTGATGTTAGGTGTCCATTTTAGGTCTTGAGATATGGTAGAACCTAGAAATTTGAAGGTTTTAGCCTTCAGTCTCCTAATAATCTTTGTTGCTCTTCTCTGTACTCTTTCTAGAGTCTCTAAGAATCATTAGTAGCATTATGGTTCCTATTTTAAGGAAAGGGTGGTAATTTTTTTTTTTTAATTTGATTTATATGCCGCCCTTCTCCGGAGACTCAGGGCGGCTTACAATGCGTTAAGCAATAGCCTTCATACTTTTGTATATTTATACAAAGTCCGCTTATTGCCCTCACAAACTGGGTCCTCATTTTACCTACCTTAGAAAGGATGGAAGGCTGAGTCAACCTTGAGCCTGGCGAGATTCGATCTTACTTTAATTGCAGACAGCTGGTGTTAAATTACAGTGCTCTGTCTTGTTGAGCTATCCAGGCTCCTAAGTAATAAGCCATCACTGCAACTTTCATTGGGAAATTATGTGCAGGAAGAGTAATATCTTGATGGCTACGAAGCTTGCCTTCATATCCGTAGCTTACATTTTCTACGGGAAAAAAATTTAAGGGCCCCTGGTTAATCCACACCATGAATCATCCCATTTCTTTGAATTATTTCTTTCTGTTCCATAAACCCACTTTTTCCCCCCCTAGCACTTGTGTGCGAAAATAACTCAGGCTGTCAATAGTTTTATTTCTTATTTGAAATTTTGCTTACTGGAGCAACTTTGGAGAGAAACATCTCATTCATCTAATCGACTGATGCAGCATGCATTCATACTCACACGCAAAAATGTCAGAATTTCTGGTACATTTCTCTCATTCTCTTCCTTTTTTTTTTTCTTGACACCTCTTGCAATTTATCTTTTGGTTCTTGGATATGGAGCTCTAAATCTGAATGCTTACCCTCTTATAGCTACTAAGTTCTAATTATATGAAATTTTTGGTTGCCACGATGTAAAAAAAAAGATGTGGAGACTGTAGAAAGGGTGCAGAGAAGAGCAACGAAGATGATTAGGGGACTGGAGGCTAAAACATATGAAGAACGGTTGCAGGAACTGGGTATGTCTAGTTTGATGAAAAGAAGGACAGTGGGGGACATGATAGCACTGTTCCAACATTCGAGGGACTGCCACAAAGAAGAGGGGGTCAACCAGGGGTGAAATCCAGCAGATTCTGGAGAACCGGTAACGGAAATTTTGAGCAGTTCGGAGAACCGGCAAATGCCACCTCTGGCTGGCCCCAGAGTGGGGTGGAAATGGAGATTTTGCAATATCCTTCCCCCAGGAGTGGAGAGGGAATGGGGATTTCGCCGTATCCTTCCCTCAGGAGTGGGGTGGGAATGAGGATTTTGCAGTATCCTTCCCCCAGGAGTGGGGAGGAAATGGAGATTTTGCAGTATCCTTCCCCTGCCACGCCCACAAGTCACACCCACCAAGCCACACCATGCCCACCAAGCCACGCCCAGAGAACCGGTAGTAAAAAAAATTGGATTTCACCACTGAGGTCAACCTATTTTCCAAAGCACCTGAAGGAAAGACAAGAAGCAACGGATAGAAACTAATCAAGGAGAGAAGCAACCTGGAACAAAGGAGAAATTTCCTGACAATGAGGACAATTAATCAGTGGAACAACTTGCCTCCGGAAGCTCATCACTGGAGGTTTGTAAGAAGAGACAGGACAGCCATTTGTCTGATATGGTATAGGGCAGCGGTGGGTTTCACATTTTGTTGCTACCGGTTCGCCTCACACATGTACGCTCACTTCGCGTGCGCACCTTCCGCACATGCACCTGGCCTCAAAATCATGCCTAAATAGGATGGCATAGAGCTGGGACGGGTGGGCGGGGCCACCCGCGATCTCCACTACCGATTCACACAAACCGGTACGAACCGGCTGAATACCACCTCTCGTATAGGGTCTCCTGCTTGAGCAAGGGATTGGCCTAGGACAGGCGTTGGCAACCTTAAACACTCAAAGAGCCACAAAGATCCTAACCGGGAGCCCCCTGTTCAATTCTGGAGCTGACCGGAAGTCCGGTTCCTCCACCATAGAGTCTCCTCCTAGCGCGGCATCCTTTTTCCTATGCCAACCGGAAGTCTGGTTCCCCCCACCATAGAGTCTCCTCCTATCGCGGCGTCCTTTTTCCTCTACCTGTCCTAACCGAAAGCCCTATCAATTGTGGAGCTGACCTGCAACAAAGAGCCGCAGCAGAGGGATGAAAGAGCCACATGCACCTCCAGAGCCATGGGTCGCTAGACCCCCTGGCCTAGGAAGACCTCCAAGCTCTCTTCCAACTCTGTTATTTTATTATTCTGAAATCCACGAACGATAACCCTGGAATGTTGATTTTGGAGGCCTTTCCTGCCTATTTAGGGTTTTTAATGTTTGGGAAGATGGAGCGAAAGCTTTTGTGGCTGAGCTTTATGGCGTTATAGAAAGAGGAGATACGTCCAGCCGTTTTCTGAATGTCTATTTTTTTTTTTTTCAAGGAGGAACAAAGATGAAAAGGAGTAGGACTGAAAGGAAGTTGGAAATGAAATGAAGTTGGACGGGGAAAAATGAGACAGGTCGAAAAAGGAAGAAAATGAAGCTATATTATATATATTATATATATGAATGAAATATTTTTTTAAAAGAAATAACCAGTTAGTGGACGAGTTTAGGACACGCAGTATATTTATGCATGTTTGTTTACTTTTTCATTTCCTTCCTTCTTTCCTTCCCTCCCTTCTTCCTTCCTTTTCCTTCCTTCCCTCCCTCCTTCCCTCCCTTCTTCCTTCCTTTTCCTTCCTTCCTTCCCTCCCTCCCTCCCTCCTTCCCTCCCTTCTTCCTCCCTCCCTCCTTCCCTCTCTCCCTCCCTCCTTCCTTCCTTCCCTCTCTCCCTCCCTCCCTCCTTCCTTTTCCTTCCTTCCTTCCTTCCTTCCTTCCCTCCCTCCTTCCTTCCTTCCCTCCCTTCTTCCTTTTCCTTCCTTCCTTCTTTCCCTCCCTCCTTCCTTCCTTCCTTCCCCCCCTCCCTCCCTCCCTCCCTCCCTCCCTCGTTCCTTCCTTATGAAATCTGTGAGGTGATTCATTACAACTCAAGGTCTACTTCCATTTCTGCATTATATCAGTCCAGACAGGCCTGCAGGAACTGAATTCAGAATAAATCAATGAAGCTGAATAATGGAGAAATTCCAGAGAGGAAAAATAGGATATATATTTTTTCCATAACCCATAATAGAAGTATAAAATTCAACTGCCACAAGGTGAAAAGAGGTCTCCAATTTGGAGATCAATTCATGGAAGGACAGTGAGTCATGATGGTTATATATTATATCCAGTTCCAGAAAATGTCACTGAACATCCTTTGGGGTTGAATAGGAGACAGGATCCAGATGTTCTGTTTCTCCTTGTAGGTTTCCATAAACATTTAACTCCTGTGATCCCAAACCTGAATCCATCATAAATGGATTAAATCTATGGAGACTCTCAGTCATCCACGGTTGTCCCAAAGGTGCTTTTCTCAAAAGGCAACTGGGCTTTCTTTGTTTTTCCTTGAAGACATTTCGCTTCTCATCCGAGAAGTTTCCTCAGTTCTGACTTCAGTTCTCTCAGAACTGAAGAAGCTTCTCGGATGAGAAGCGAAACGTCTTCAAGAAAAAACAAAAAAACTCCAGTTGCCTTTTGGAAAAAAAAACACCTTTGGGACTTAATTCATCACAGTTTTTCTTTTCTTATGTTCTTAAAATCAGATTAGATCAGTGTTGGCGAACCTTTTCAGCACTGAGTGCCGAAACGGGAGTGTGTGCGCATGCTGGAAACCAGAAGAGCAGCTGTCCAGTGAGCCTCCATGCGCCAGGCAGTCGCTCTTCCGGTTTCCGGTGCACGCATGAATGCCGGCCACCTTGTCTTCCGGTTTCTGTCACGCATGCGCAAATGAAGACCAGCTGGCCAGTGCACATGTGGCTGCCAGAAACCGGAAGATCAAATTCCCAGTGCGCACATGTGCCTGGCAGCTGCTCTTCTGGTTTCCTGCACTCCCGCCCATGTGAAGACCAGCTGGCTGGCGTGCCGGAACCTGAAAGAACAATGGACGATGGCTCACATGCCCGGAGAGATGGCTCTGTGTGCCACTTCTGACATGCGTGCCATATGTTCGCCATCATGGGACTAGATCAACCAGTAATTTGTAGGCTCTCTGTATTCAGATGTTAAATATAACCTATGGCATTTAACTGGGCTGTAGTCAGTGGTGGGATTCAGCCGGTTCTCTCCGGATCGGGCAAACCTGTAGTGGCGACTGTGGGAGGCTCCGCCCTCCAGCCCTGATGTAATGCACAACCACTGTGCATGTGCAACAGGTGGCACATGCAAGTGAAGCAGGTGCAGGCCCGTGTGTGCTCACATTTGCAAACCGGTAGGGAAGGTAAAAGGACGCGGTGGCTCAGTAGCTAAGATACTGAGCTTGTCGGTTGAAAAGTCAGCGGTTCGAATCCCGAGTGCCGCGTAACGGGGTGAGCTCCGGTTACTTGTCCCAGCTTCTGCCAACCTAGCAGTTCGAAAGCACATCAAAAATGCAAGTAGAAAAACAGGCACTACTTTTGGTGGGAAGGTAACAGCGTTCCGTGCACTTTTGGCGTTGACTCATGCCGGCCACATGACCACGGAGACGTCTTTGGACAGCGCTGGCTCTTCGGCTTTGAAACATAGATGAGCACCGCCCCCTAGAGTCGGGAACGACTAGCACATATGTGCAAGGGGAACCTTTACCTTTAGGGAATGTAAGTGAATCCCATTTCTGGTTGTAATGCTATCTGTACCAGCCCTAGTTAATGGAACTATTCCACATCTGTTTGTCTATGGGTGTTATCGGTTGAATATCAGACGATGATAAGACAAGCAAAGAACATAAGCCTACATTGGCTGCTTAATCAGTTGGATTCATTTCTATTTTAAGAACCTTAACAGTGTTGGGGTCTGTATAATTTAACGCAGTCTAAGCTCATTACCTTTTGATAGAATGCATCATTAGTATAGCAAGGTGAGTGTTTATTTGTATACTCTAATGAGAAATTCTCATTATTGCTTATGACATTTAGCACATTTATATAAGATGGACTTTATTGATCTAAAAGCCATTTCCTCTTTTACCATTCTCAGTAATCAGGAGCCCACGGGGCTTCCTTAACCACTCGTGACTTGTATGTCCAGGGGCATCAATCTGAATTTCGTTGATAAGCTGTCCTGTCAGAAGTTATCATTTCCTGAAATAATAAATCCACTGAGACCGTTGGAGCTGCAGAAATCAGAAGCCGGCAATTAATTCTAACCGAACGTATTTAATAATAGATGACGATATTGAACATACGCTACTGCTAGCGATCAAAAGAAATATTAAACCCGTTTTAAAAGTGGGGAGATTCGTCCTGGACCTTAACGAAACCACCAATTTGGAGAAGAATTTTGAGAAACAAGAGCCTCCTCTACCAGGGCTGTGACACCTAAATAACTATGGTTTGTTGTAAAGCTTATAACAATCCCATCCTTAGAGCTATAATTGCATAACATTGTATGTCAGAATGCCTGCTCCCACCAAATCGCACAGCAACCTATGTAGGATTTATAGCTGGAAAATAATAATTATCAATACTATGCCTGCTCTGATTCACATCTTGTATATATGCCTTGATTTTGGAAGGTAGTATCTCTGTTCAATTCTGTTCTGACTTAGGCTTCCTGAGAAAGTATACAGCACAATCGTAATCCCGGCAAACTTCTTCAATTCATATGGCTGTGAATTACTGTCATTCCCAGTCCGAAAGGCTTCTCAAACAGTCTTTCAGGGGAGTGTTTACAAACACCCACCTTATCTCCCTTGGAATGCTGCCAGAGAACTAATTGACACATGCAGGGCAAGGCCAAACATAGCACAGAGGCAAACAGAACTTTCCAAAGCTTCACAAACAGAGTCACAAACAGAAGTTTCCAATCTTGAATCGGCCAGATGAACTAATTGCTTCCTGAAAAAGCTCACGTCCCGTTCGCTTCTCTTTTATGTCTTATGGGAGGGGCCAATCATCTCCAAGCCTTACTCCCAAGTCGACCCTGTTTCCTTAATTGTTCCTGTCTCCTGGCAGCTCTGCACATGCACACACTGGGAACAGGCTCACGCTGTTCTTCTGCCTCACTGATGTCAGACTCTGGAGACTCCAGAAGCAGCAAAGAACTACCAGACGGCATTGGCCCCCTCTCTGCCTCTGACTCTCGTCCGAGCCTTCCCCAGACTCCAGGACTGGCCCACATTCCTCCCCAACCTCCTCACTGTCCGACTCTGCTGCCAGCTCTGCTGGCCAATGGTGGGCCACAACACATTCCAAAGCACTTGACTTAGTTTACAAATCACTTCACCTCCGATTTCCTAATTGCTAACTATATTTTGTCAGTTCGGATACCATACGCAACTCATTAACTTTCCTTTAAGTTAAAAATATGTATAGTAGGAGACTTCAAGGCAATTGTGGGTGGGGATTTAGACTATAAAACTAGAAAAATGTAAATAGAGGCAACAATGCTGGGTAACATCACACTGGTTTATAACTTTGTAAGGTAATTATTTATGCAGTGTAGAGTTTAGCACAGAGAAAGGAGATAAAATGTAAGAGCATCTGTGAGGCTTTGTCTGCAGCGGGAATTGAGATGGTAATCTGGTCATTCTGTACGAGCCAAACTAAAATTTATTAGGATTTGTAATGTTAGTTTCTCTTATTTCCTTAAATGAATTGTAGCTGCCCATTCCGTCAGACTCTGGGTGGCTTGTAAAATCTAATAAAAGATAAAACAATTAAAAGTATGTGGAGTGATGATGTTGCCTAGTTGGGTAATGAAACAGCAGGCAAATCTCCAAATTCCAAAAGCAGCAAGGATCCCACAGTTGTCCTCCTCTTCCTCCTCCTTCTCCTCCTTTCCGCAAACCTCTCTCCTTTGTAGCACTGATGATGTTACCTAGTTGGGTAAGAAAACGTCTGCAAGAAAACAACCAAGATCAGAGTGCACCAAGGACCCTACAGTCCTCCACCTCCTCCTTTCCACACACCCAGGGGATTCAGCCGGTTTGGACCAGTTCGGGCAAACCGGATGTTAATTTTAATCCAATTCACCGAACCAGTTGTTCCAAGAACTGGCTGACCCTGCCTGCCCCTCCCCTCCCAGGAGTCTCCATGCAGCCTGTTTTGGATGCCAGGATCAGGGGCTGCACGGAGGCTCTGGGAGCAAAAAAAACAGGCCTACCGGAAGTACCGGAAGTCCAAAAACGGGCCCATTTCCGGGCTCTGGACAGCCTCTGGAGCCTGGGGAGGCCATTTTCATCCTCCTGGAGGCTCGAGGAAAGCATCCAGAGTCTGGGGAGGGCAAAAACAACCTCCCCCACATGGTGCAGGAGGCTGAGTAGGCCACGCCCACCCAGTAACCGGGCAGAGAAACCGTTTGCTAAAATTTCTGAATCCCACCCCTGCGACAAACCTCTCTCCTTTGCAGCACTGATGATGTTACCTAGTTGGGTGACACAACCCACCAAACTCAGAAAGCACCAAGAACCCCACAGGTCTTTCCTTTCTAGATCGGGACTCCTTACGCACGGTCACTCATGCCCTCATCACCTCCCGTCTGGACTATTGTAACGCTCTCTACATGGGGCTCCCCTTGAGGAGCACTCGGAGGCTCCAACTGGCGCAGAGTGCGGCCCGCGCGGGTGGTGACGGGAGCGACGTGGCGCTCCCATGTAACACCTCTCCTGCGCGAGCTGCACTGGCTCCCGGTGGTCTTCCGAGTGTGCTTCAAGGTTTTGGTTATCACCTTTAGAGCGCTCCATGACTTAGGACCTGGTTATTTACGGGACCACCTGCTACCACCAATAGCCTCCCACCGACCAGTACGCTCCCACACAGAGGGGCTCCTCCGGGTGCCGTCGGCCAAATAATGTCGACTGGCGGCCCCCAGGGGGAGAGCCTTCTCTGTGGGGGCACCTACTATCTGGAACGAGCTCCCCCCGGAGATACGGAGGATCCCGGATCTGTGTACCTTCCGTCGCGCGCTCAAGACATTCCTATTTCATCAAGCCGGCCTGACCTAAGTCTTTCCCCTTTTAAATGGAAATTTTAAATCTGGTTTTAAATTATTGGGGTTTTAAATTTGTTCAGCCAAATTATTTAATTCGTTTTAATCTATTTTATATTTTGTATTTATATGTTTTATTCTATGGCTGTTCACCGCCCTGAGTCCTTCGGGAGTAGGGCGGTATACAAATTCAATAATAAATAAATAAATAAAGGTCAAGATATTACCTTCTATCGGAATTAAAAAAACATGCCGATTTTTATGACTATCCGCCCTTATTTTTTAACCTTTGTATTGCTGTGTTTTCTCCCACGCACCGTTTCTTTAAATCTGGATAAATCAGAATTTGCACTGCAAATTTGCACCGCTAGGAAATATATCGTTTGGGTAAATGCTTCCGTTTTTTTTTTTTTTCAGTGATAAGAAAGAGCTTTGGGTTAGGAGTTGGAGAGATTGCCGGTTCCAAAGGCTTGAATATATGATGATGGTCGGATTATTTGAGTGGGTTTCCGAATCTCAAACGATACTTTTAGGCAGCATCCTGGGGGAAGCACAAGCATTCAGGGATGCAATTTTAAAAATGAAATTAGACATTGCCGAGATCATATTAAAAGATAGGGGGATTTCACCTTAATGCCTTTACTTTGTGCCTAGAGGATAACCAGGTGGGCAGTCACTGGACAGCTCCACTTTTGCTGTAGGAAGTGAGGTTTATTCTCTTGGAATGTCAGACTAGAGAAAGATGCAAAACCAGGCTTAAGATGATCTCATTAAAGCAATTGCTGGCTCAAGGGGTAAAATGGAACCCGGATTGAAAGACACATCCTATAAAATAGTCCTTGATTTACGACCATTCAAATTTACAACGGGATTGAAAAAAATGACATGATTGTTTTTCACATTTATGACCTCCTCCTCCTCCTCCTCCTCTTCTTCTTCTTTATTTTATTTCTTTATTTTATTTATTAAATTTATATTGCCATCTATTTGCCCATGATGACTCAAGGCAGATTCAAGGTGGCGACTCCTTCTCCTTCTCCTTCTCCTTCATCTTCTTCTTCTTCTTCTTCTTCTTCTTCTTCTTCTTCTTCTTCTTCTTCTTCTTCTTCTCCTCCTCCTCCTCCTCCTCCTCCTCCTCCTCCTCCTCCTCCTCCTCCTCCTCCTCCTCCTCCTCCTCTTCTTCTTCTTCTTCTTCTTCTTCTTCTTCTTCTTCTTCTTCTTCTTCTTCTTCTTCTTCCTCCTCCTCCTCCTCCTCCTCCTCCTCCTCCTCCTCCTCCTCCTCCTCCTCCTCCTCCTCTTCTTCTTCTTCTTCTTCTTCTTCTTCTTCTTCTTCTTCTTCTTCTTCTTCTTCTTCTTCTTCTTCTTCCTCCTCCTCTTCTTCTTTGTCTCCTTCTCCTTCTCCTTCGCCTCCTCCTCCTCCTTCTTCTTCTCTTAAACTGCCACAATGAAGCCTCCTTCTTGGCATTGTCGTTGACCAAAATGACTCATCATTGGTACATATTTCTGGTTGTAGCCGACCTACCAGCACATAGGGCTGGGCTCTGTATCTCTCCCCTCTGTTCACATAGCGTGTTGTTATCCACTAAGATCAGCATCCTCAGGGTTACATAGTCAAAATTCAAATGCTTGGCCACTGACTCCTATTTATGACGGTTGCAGAGTTCCGGTATCACGGGATCCCCTTTTGCGTCCTTCTAAGAAGCAAAGTCAATGGGGGAAGGTACCTTCCTTTGACTACCGTGGGACTAACTTCACAACTGCAGCGCTTCACTTAGCAACCGTGGCAAGAAAGGTCATACCATGGGCCAAAATGCACTTAACAGCGGTCTTGCTTAGCAATGGAAATTTTGGGCTCCATTGTGTTCATAAATCGAGGACTTCCTGAACTTTAGGGCAGTTATGGCTAACCTTTTTGCCGTCATGTGCCAAAAGCGAGGGGAGCATGGGGGGGTCACATGCATGTGTGCCCACACTCATAATTCAATGCCCTCTGTGCCCCACCCAACCCCCACATATGCGCACGCAACCCCCCCATGCTCTCCCCGCTTTTGGCACGCAATGGCAAAAAAGTTACTGGTGGGCCCAAAAGGCCTGTTTTTCGCCCTCCCCAGGCTCCAGAGGTTTTCTTGGAGCCTGGTGTTCTGTCCCCGTCTCACACACGCACACAAACAGATAGTCAGGGGTTAAATAGCTGCTTGCCAAGAACTTTAGTCATAAAGGGAGGGGTTGTTCCTCCGACAGATAAACCCAAACAAGATACACACAGTTCAAGAATTGTCAAGTCCAGTCCGTATTAAATCCAAGGCAGATAACGTTGTTTCAAAGATACAATGTGACTCACTAGTAGTTTGTTTTGTCCGTCACAGAATCTGAATGGCCACCTCACCCCCTTTTATCCCCTGTGGGGTGTGGTCCAGTGACTCAGCCTAATCTCTGGCACGCCTCCTCTTCTGCTGCGCACGCCTGTCTCTCCGACGCTGGCGTGGATCCAGCCAAGACTTATCTCCGTCACTGCGAGGAGATACCTGGCTCCTGGCCAATCTCTTCTCCTTCAGGAGACACCTGAGGCATTGCCAGAGAGGAGGGTTCTGGAGAAGGAGGCCTGGCCAACTCCTCTCCTTCATGTTCAGAGCCTTCTCCCTCCGATAACACAGGCTCAGGTAAGGGAGCCACAACACTTGGGGAAGGCAAAAAACTGCCTTTCCCCACCCCCGGAGGCCCTCAGGAGGCCGGAAACGGCTTGTTTCCCAATTTCCAGTGGGCCAGGAAGGCCCGAAAATCAGATGGCCGGCGTGCCCATGCACACTGGACCTGAGCTAGAGAAACCCTTGTGTGCCCACAGATATGGCTCCGCATGCCACCTGTGGCACTCGTGTCATAGGTTCGTCATCACGGCTTTAGGGCATGACCATGAAAATGATCCTGGTTTTTCATGCGTTGACACCTTGTGTCATAAAAGTACGTACTGGAAAGACAAGATTCCCCCAAGTCTTTGTGTTTAGAATGTGCGCTTAACATCCATGAATACGTCTCCATGTGTTCATTTATCATTCGTGTCAAAGACTCAACAGAAGAGCCAGTGTGGGTTTATTTTAAAAAACTTTTCCGTTTCTGCCTTTCTGTAAGGAATTTATGTAGTTATTTATATACATACTCCACATCAAGTGTCTCTTAATCGCCATAAATAACGTCGCAGGCACCGAGAAACGGTAAAAATTAATGTTGTAATTACATCCTTTGCGATCCAGCGGAGAGCTGATTTACAGCCTTCTCCTTGTTAGCTACCAGGCCAAAAAAACTTGATGCATTTGTAAATCTGTTTATCTCATGAAAACAAAAGCTGATATTTGCAAAGATCTCCATCCCAGGATCTATGGCATAGACCCATCCAGCCGATCTGGGTAAGCCAACAGCACCGCCGTCTGATCGCACAAAAATGCAGAACTTTAGAATTATACTCAGAATAAAGTTAATCCAGTAAATAAATTGTCAACTCTGAAGCTGGCCTGGCTGAAGCCATCTTGGAGTTTCAGTGCTGCCACATTAGAGTTGTGGGATAGGAAAGAGGGATGGGGATTAGAGATAGCTGGAGTTTTGTAGCCAAAACAAAATACTTTCTCGTGGGAACCAAGGGCATTCTCACACCTGGTTGGTGGAAGATGGAGTGATGTCACCAGGCAACCAGACAGTGCTGTGATTGGACCATGTGACTGATTGTTTTGAGAAAGTGACAAACTTTCTCTTTTAATTAGGTGAAAACCGTAGGAAGCTTCAGAATCGGTTTTCATCAGATCTGTGCCAATATGATATATCCAATAAAGCTATTCTTTGAGGAATCTACCTGCCTCGGAGTTTTGCTTGCTATGGGTCTATTACTTGGAACCCTGACCTAAATATGATGTCAAGAAGAATTCACTTGCGCTCAATTACACCGAAAAAAAGGAAGGAAGGAGGAAGGAAGGACTAGGAAGAAAAGACAGGAAGGAAGGAAGGAAGGGAGGGAGGGAGGGAGGGAGGGAGGGAGGGAGGAAGGAAGGAAGGAAGGAAGGAAGGAAGGAAGGAAGGAAGGAAGGAAGGAAGGAAGGAAGGAAGGAAGGAAGGAAGGAAGGCATCCCCTTGAAGGAACTTTTCCTAGGACGGTGATAGCAAACCTATGGCGTGTGTGCCACAGGTGGCACGCAGTGCCCTCTCTGTGGGCATGTGAGCCGTCACCCCAGTTCATCTCTGCTGCACATGTGGGTGCACCTCCCGCCGGCCAACTTGTCATCAGGTCTCTGCTCCGCATGTGGGGAAGTGAGGGGCATACAGGGGGCCGTGCATACATGCGTGGGGGTGGGACACATGCAGGGGGGGTGCATGGGCATGTCCAGGGGGTGGGGCACATGCGCAGGGTCTGCATGCGCATTGCATTTTGGGGGTTTGGGCCAGTGGTGGGTTCCTCCCGGTTCGGCCCGGTTTTCCCGAGCCGGTAGCGGTGATGATACGATGTCACCGAACCGGTTCTTCCCCCCCCTCCTCCTCCATCCTCCATCCTCCACCTCCATATATATATATATATAAAACCTTCTGTAGTCCTATGACAGAAACTTTTGAGCATGATACTTCAAAAGTATATAACCCTTCAGTCTTATGATTTACGTATATTTATTTTTGCGCCTCAGTTGCTTAATAGACACTTATTAACATGCACGAGGCTTCCTTTAAATGAGGGGAAAAAAGAGACTTAATGATGTACTTATTAGCCAGTTTTCTTACTTCTCAAATCAGTTCCCCAGCTTTAAGTGGCCTAATGGACCTTGGAAGCCTTCTATTTTTGGCAGCATAAATCTCATTTGACAGGTATTTAATACTCTTTCTGCATGAGGAAAATAAGCTAATTCGTATATACCCTTATTTTATGCGAAGGGCTATAATTCAAAGAATAACTATTAACTTGTCACCTCCTTCATAAACAAGGACATTTCGTAAGGACTGTAATTAAAGGACTTTCAAAAGTTGCTACCAAATTATCATTTTTAATGCGCTCGAATGTTAACTCCATGACTGGCAAAGAATTCATAGGAATTAAAATTAAGCTTCGTCTAATTTGAACTGAATCTAAATGAAATGAAACCAAATTTCTTTTTCTTTTTTTTTTCCACCTGACTCTACTCATTATATTTTGGAGTATAGCCTTGACCTAGAAAATATTGTGAATGTCAGGCTTCGGTGCTATCTTAAATAAACTTCATTCTCAAACGCAAAGTTTCTAATGAATCACTTTTATTTAAGAATAGAAAAAATCCGACATTCCTGATTCAAGTTGCAGCCAAACTGGCCCCTCCTTCCAACCCCCTCCTCTTCCGCTCTCCAACCCCAATGTCCCATTGGCCACCATGCAGATCCATCTCTACGTCTCGGAACGTTCTTTTCAAGGAATGTTGCCCCCACCCTCCATCACCCAGGTAACACTATCTGTTGCATGCAGAAAACTAGGTAAAAGTTCATCTCAGCAATAAACCAACGCTTCTGCTCTCTGCTTCATTTCGTTCATGTCAGCGCTGGAAGAGAGCCTAATTTGGAACACTGACAGTCCATTCCTGTAGCACTGATGATGTTACCTAGTTGGGTCGTGAAACGTCTTCGAGAAAACCGCCAAACTCAGAGAGCACCAAAGACCCTCATTTTAACTCTACAAATATTCTGCTTTATTGGCACCGCCCAATCCCATTCTTCAGAAAGAAGCAGAAATGTAAGAAAATGTCTTTGTGGGACAAAAACCATGCTCAATTTCTCTGGAGAGATTTGGAACAGGGATCCAAATGAGGGAAGGTTGTTGAACGGGAATTGTGATGTCATTAATATTGTCCCCTGTTATCAGTTCGCATATAATATTTTGGGTCTGTTTAGTGAAGTTGTGTTGCACTTGGTTTCCGTTGAAATCGGTGGAAAAGAAGGTATGGCTAATTTATGGAAGGAGGAAAGGAAGGAAGGAAAGATGGACTAGGAAGAAAAGACAGGAAGGAAGAAAAGACAGAAAGGAAGGACAGGAAGGAAGGAAGGAAGGAAGGAAGGAAGGAAGGAAGGAAGGAAGGAAGAAAAAGAGTAAGGAAGGAAGGAAGGAGAGAGAGAGACGAGGGAGGGAGGGAAGAAGGGAGGGAGGGAGGAAGGAAGGAAGGAAAGAAGAAAAAAGACAGGAAGGAAGGAAGGAAGGAAGGAAGGAAGGAAGGAAGGAAGGAAGGAAGGAAGGAAGGAAGGAAGGAAGGAAGGAAGGAAGGAAGGCATCCCCTTGAAGGAACTTTACCATATAAACATATACTAATAAATAAATCACACACACACAAACTTGATGATATCTTAGGATATAATTTTAAATGTATCATTTTTGTGTTAGATATTTTTGTATGAATATTTATTTTCGGGATGATTCTGAGCAATTGTCATTCGTGTGTATGGGTGTGATACCTCCTTCTCCTCCTCTTCCTCCTCCTCCCCATATTGTGGTTACCCTTGTTGTTATTTGGCTGGATGGATTTTAACGAGATTTAAAATTTAATAATAAAAGAACCCGCCTCGTTGTTTTTTTGCAAACGTGTCCGTAAGGGAGATTAGAGTTCAGTTAGGGTCTTTTGAATGGTGAGTAAATGTTGTTTATCTCCGTGTGTCCATCGATGGCTGATTTGTCTTACTGCCAAGCTTCCAGGAATTCCCTATGGTTTTTGGACTTGGCTAGGTCTAGGATGGTCACCGTTTTCCAGTTGAAACAATGGTTAAGTCTGTCCATATGTTGTGAAATTAAAGTGTTTTCATCGTGTTTTTCTGACTGTTCGTGGATGCACTCTCCTTGTCTTCTGCCCAAGAGAAAAAAATATATACTGTCGAGCTAAGATATTATAAATTAGATAACTCTACGGTTATGGATAATTTCTTGTCTAATTCAGATTTTGTAGAGCCAGTTGCCAATATGTAAATATGGATGCAAGAATGGATGGAGGAATTTGTATCGCATCACAGAACTATTTGGGAAAAAATTATTTATATCCCTGTCCTTCAGGGAACTGCAGCAGAGTTTTAACAACAGAGCTGTTCGTATTAGATTTACACTTGAGAGAAAGGACCTGTGGTTTGGCCTTTCCCACCTCTTTGTAAATGATATCTAATTGATAATATTTGGTAATGATTTTAAACTTATTTCTCAAGCTGTAGCACCACAGAACCATTCCCAGTATGCGAGTGCCACTGGTATCCATAAGAGGAGAGAGCACGCCAGTGGTGGGTTTCAAATTTTTTTACGACCGGTTCTGTGGGCATGGCTTGGTGGGCGAGGCATGGCTTGGTGGGCATGGCAGGAGAAGGATACTGTAAAATCTCCATTTCCACCCTAATCCAGGGGAAGGTTACTGCAAAATCCCCATTTCCTCCCAGTCAGATGGGACTTGGGAGGCAGAGAATAGATGTAGGTGAGGCCATTCAGAATTTTTACTACCGGTTCTCCAAACTACTCAAAATTTCCGCTACTGGTTCTCCAGAACCTGGTCAGAACCTGTTGAAACCCACCTCTGGATCACACCAGTCAGTCCAATGAAAACAGTGTCACGTTGGCATGCTGCTATTTTACCCCCTTTTTTGCCCAAGCGTGACATAACTTACTGTACTTTTCAGAGTATAAGACACATTTTTTTCCACCCTAAAAGAGGGTGGAAATGTTGGTTCAAATATAGCCATTTTCGGCCTCCTGAAACCCAACCCTGCACGGCCCGTTTTCGCCAAAAACAGGGTGCGCAGAGGGTTTGGTACAGTGATGGGTTTCAAAAATTTTTACTATCAGTTCTGTGGGTGTAGCGTGGTGTGGCTTGGTGGGCGTGGCAGGGGAAGGATACTGTAAAATCTCCATTTCCATCCCACTCCAGGGGAAGGATACTGCAAAATCCTCATTTCCTCCCAATCAGCTGGGAGTTGGGAGGCAGAGAATAGATGAGGGCGGGGCCAGTCAGCATTTTTACTACCGGTTCTACGAACTACTCAAAATTTTCGCTACCGGTTCTCCAGAACTGGTCAGAACCTGCTGAAACCCACCTCTGATTTGGTAGCCTGCAGAGGGCAAAAACGCGAAGCGTGGGGGGGGTTGGGAGAGCAAAACTGGGCCTGGTTTTCACAAAAACAGGACCTGCAGAGGGTTTGGGAGGCCTGCAGAGTGCTCCTGGTTGCCACGGAGTGCAAAAACTTTTTTTTTTTTCTTGTTTACCTCTTCAAAATCTTGGTGCCTCTTATACTCCGGTGCGTCTTACAGTCCGAAAAATACAGTACATGTTCAAAACGAGCAACTTTTACAAACGGACACTGCTCCCAAGAGTCCCTTGGGAGTTTGGCGGCATAGAAATTTGATAAATTAACTTTTTGCCTGAAATTTATCTCCTGGGAGTGCTAAAATGATTATTTGTTAAGGATAAGAAATATTTGATTATTCATATTGTCACAGCCGCTAGACTCTCCTATGCCAGATATTGGAAAGAGAAAAGAGGTCCAACTGAGGAACAGATAGTCAATAAGGTACTGGACTGCACAGAAATGTGCAGATTAACGTATGTGTTAAACGGAAAGGAGGATTCAGAATTTTACACGATTTGGGATCTGTGGTATAGGTGGTTGGAAAATAAATGCAAAAGTTAATACTCATGAGGAACAATGTACAACTACTAATTAATCCTATATAGTATTGTATCTTAATTTAACTTAATTAATTTTATAACAATTTTTGTATAAATTGTATAATATTTAGATAATTGATTAGATACCACACTTGTAAAAATATAATATGACTACACGTTGCCGAACCGTAAAGTTTGAATTGTAATATATTCTTTATTCAATAAAACTTCATTTAAAAAAAAAAAAAGAAATTTGATAAATTAAATGAAATTAAATTTTGTCAGTTTGTCATGGCTGGGTAGATCCCAACCTGGTCCAGTTTATTCAGTCGAGTAATTTTCAGAGACGCATTCAGCTAAGAAAAACTATGTATAAGTAGTCCTTGACAATTGCAGCAATTTGTTCAGTGACAATGGCATTGAAAAAAAAAAGTGACTTATGAAAGTTTTTCACACTTACGACCATTGCAGGTCATATGATCAAAATTCAAATGCTTGGCAACTGGCATGTACTTATGACGGTTGCAGTGCGCCGGAGGTCATGCAAACTCAACGGGGAAGCCAGATTCATTTAACCACCGTGTGGCTCAGTAATGCAACCACGTTACTAAGCTAACAACTGCGGTGATTCGCTTAACATCTGCAGCAAATAAGGGTCGTAAAATGGGACAAAACTCCCTTAACCACTTTCTTGCTTAGCAACTGAAATTTTGGGCTCCGTTGTGGTCGTAAGAGCTACCTGTTCGTCCGATAAAAGATGTGTCATTGAACTGAATTTAGGAGGGAGAGATGCAATAAACAAGAGGAAAATTGTGTTGAAAAAAATCGCAAGAGAAAGCAATAGAAGGACCGCAGGTTTTGCAGAGCAAAATTGAGAGTATATCATATTTTAAAACCGTCGCCACCGATGACAAATTTGCAGAGTTAGAGAGATTAAAGACTGTGACCTAAGTAAGATAAATCATTTCCTGTAGCAACTGGTACTAATGAATTTGTTCATAGATTACTTTTGGCCGCACGGTAATTCCTCTGGAATTCACTGATACGGAGATAGGTTTGCTTTCCCGCAGATTTCTCTTCAAATATATAGCAGAGATCCATCTTCATGTGTTTCAGACACTCGGATTAACGTTTTCATTGGACATGCTTTGAGACGATAAAGCTTCTCTCTGACACACTCCCTCCCTCCCTCTCCCTCCTTCTTCCGTTCCCTTTCCCCCTCTCTCCCTCCCCCTTCCTACCTACCTCCTTCTCTCCCTCCTTCTTTCCCTCCCTCTCCCTCCCTCCCTCTCTCTTTCTCTCCCTTGCTCTCTCTTTCTGCTTCCCTTCCTCCCTCCATTCTCTCCCTCACCCTCCCTCCCTCTCCCCTACCCCCCTTTCCCTCCCCATCCATCCCTTCCTACCTACCTCTCTCTCCCCCCTCCTTCTTTCCCTTCCCCCTCTCCCTTCTCCCTATCTCTCTCCCTATCTTTCCCTTTCTCCCTCTCTCCCTCTCCTTCCCTTCCTCCCTCTCTCCACTCTCTCCCTCACCCTCCCTCCCTCTCCCCTTCCCCCTCTCTCTCTCCCCATCCATCCATCCATCCCTTCCTACCTACCTCTCTCTCCCCCTCTTTCTTTCCCTCTCTCCTTCCTTCTTTCCCTCCCCTCTCTCTCCCTCTCTCTCTTTCCCTCTCCTTCCCTTTCTCCCTCTCTCCCTCTCCTTCCCTTCCTCCCTCTCTCCCTCCCCATCTCTCCCTTCCTCCCTCCCTCTCTACTTCCTTCTTTCCCTCCCCCTCTTCTTCTCTCTCTCTTTCTCCCTCTCTCCTTCTCCTTCCTTTCCTCCCTCTCTCTCTCCTTCCTTCTTTCCCTCCCCCTCTCTCTCCGTCCCTCTCTCTTTCTCCCTCTCCCTCTCTCTCCCTCTCTTTCCCTTCCTCCCTCCCCATCCCTCCCTTCTTACCTCCCCCCTCTCTCTCCCTCCTTCTTTTCCTCCCTCTCTCTCCCTCCCTCTCTCTCTCCCTCTCCATGCTTGAGGACTGATTCACATTTATGACGGTTGCGGCATCCTGGAGTCCTGCAATTCCCCTTTTGTGACCTCCTGACAAGCAACATCAATGGGGAAGCCAGATTCACTTGAAAAAAACGTGTCACCAATTTAACAACTGCATTGATTCACTTAACCACGTTGGCCAGAAAGGTCGTAAAATGGGGGTGGGGGGGACTCACTTAATAAATGTCTGTCTTAACAGCAGCAATTTTGGGATCCATTGTGGTCTTAAGTCTTACAAACCTTTTTTTTTAAAAAAAAAATATTAGAATTTCCAGCTTGTTGAGAAGAGCCATCATATCCTCACTCCATTTCCTGGTCGAAACTCACGTGCGGTTTATTTTCTTTTGACCGTATATTTATTTCCGCCATGGATCAGTCTAAAAGCTGTCAAGGAAGCATTTCCAATCCCACTAAAGAGGCAATTATGCTGAAAGCCCTTGAAATCGATAACGCGGCGATGCTCTTGCGATCGCCCGTTAACCTTGCAATGGGTCAACGGTGGAAGGAACGATGGGTCGCGACCCTCCAAGGATCATAAGAAACCAAACTGGGACTCAAGTCCATTTTGATGCTGATTGAGTTTGCTTAGTCGAAGGGAACAGCACCGTCAAAACTCATCCCTCAATGCCAGGGCCAAGACTGAATCGGTTTCGTACAGCCAACGCAAGGAAACAAATGTTGTGATGTGTTTTTGAGAAATGGCCAAAACAGCCTTGTGTCCAACCATTTGTCAAAACCATCTGCCAGTCACCGCAGTGCTGTAATTGGAGGCTGGTTTCCTGCTGACTGAGAACTGCCAACATAATCTAAATTCATAATCCATAATCGAGATTCAGATGTTTCTCTGTCTTGTTGGGGGAAAAGAAAAATCTTTTGTCAGGTTAGAATAGAATAGAGAATAGAGCTGGAAGGCACCTTGGAGCAGGGGTGAAATGCTCCCGGTTCAGACCAGATCATCCGATCCGGTAGCGATGGAGGCGAGTGGTTCGGAGAACCGGTAGCAAAAATCCCTGCCCCCCCGCCCCATTGCCCAGCTGAGCCGCGCAATCATCAGAGGCTTTTTTTCTTTAGAATTGCTAAATGTTTGTGTATTTCTCTATTTGATCCATTTTTAGCCCACACAAATCCAAAATAAATCTGGCGGGTTCACATGATTAAAAATGCATCATACATAAGGTAACAGACAATACTACATAAAACACATTAAGTATAACATACTTATTTATTGTACAACTTATTGTTACACAATAAGTGCAAGTAAATGTACTTATTTAATGTATAATGTATTGTAATTTGTACAATAAGCATAATTAGTTCAAAGTCCAAAAGCATTAGTTAGTTAGTTAGTTAGTTAGTTAGTTAGTTAGTTAGTTAGTTAATTAGTTAATTAGTGTCAGAGTGCACACAGCTTTACTACGTGAGACAACCCAGGAACAATAACAGCAAACAGAAGTTTGTAATAAATAGTGGTTTTATCTACAAAAGAATATATACTATACATACACATACTATAGGCAGAGGTCAAACAAGCAGCAATTACAGCAGGGAATAACACACAGCAAAAGAGAGATGCCCTAACAGGGCCTCCTCTTATTATACAGGCTCTTAAAGGGATAACAGCCAAAAACCTTGCTGACTATTCCCATCATTACATTATTGCATCATTGCATCAGCTGGTCAGCTCTTAAATCACTACCCTGATGGTTGGTTGGTTGGTTTTCAAACACCAGAAGAAACATCTTTTGTTTGGAAACATCAATGTTTTTATATTATTTCAATGAATGGAAGACCTATTTGAATTGCCTTGAAGGTGGAGACCATCCCATAAATTGCTACCTTGTAGGTTTTGATTGTTTCACCTTTAAAACATCAACAGCAACATTTCAATCAGTATAACAATAATCTGATTCCTGAAAGGGCAGCTTGAAGTCATATCACAGTACTGTGAGATGAAAACGCCCTTGTATATACGACAACTGCATAAAATTGTCTTGCAATGGAGCAGTCAATTTATACAAATCGCGGTGGGGTTTTTTTCAACGCCGAATCTTCTGTTTGATGAAATAGAGAAAGAGCCACTTCTATGAAGGATGGGTTGGGAGGAAACCATCGAAGAAATATCGTATTTCTTAAAATGTTTTGTGCATAAATAGAGATGCTTATCCTACCAAGATGGAAAGAGCTTCCCTGGGTCTAACTGTTGTGGCTCTGTTGCTTGAGCCTGGGCTATCGACAGATGCAGACTCTGAGAGTGAGGGAGAGGAGTTGGCAAGGCCTCCCTCTCCAGGACCCTCCTCTCTGGCAATGCCTCCAGAGGACACCGAAGGCCAAAAGATAGGCCCAGAGCCAAGCACGTCCCCGCAGCCACAGGTGGACAGCAACAAAGGAGATAAGTGCTGGCTGGACCCTCGGCAGAGGCGCAGGGAGAAGCGTGTGCAGCAGAGGGGAAGGCGTGCCAGAGATTAGCTGAGTCACTGGACCACACCCCACAGGGTATAAATGTGGGTGTGGTGGCCGGTTCAGTTTGTGACGAACAAAAACTGGAAATACTCCATGATCTCTGCATTACTGGACTTTGCCTGCTTTATCAGACTGCATTTGGACTAATCCTTGTATTGTGGAAACTTTGCCTGCTTTATCGGAATGCTTGCAGTCTAATCTTTGTTTTGTGTGAGTAAAGTCTGAATTGGCAGCTAGCCACTGGGTTGCTGCCAGCTTTATCTTCAAAGATTTTGTCGTGTGGCTTATTAACTCCGGGTCGTCTGTGGGGGTGCGTGTGTGGGACGGGGACAGAACACTAACCAACTTCTCATGAATACCAGAACAGTCTTTAGATTAATTATATAGTAAGTTCAACAGGAAGGATTCAGTTGTGCTACATCAAATATGATGCCCTGAGCTACAAATCACGATGGCAGTATTGAACTTGTTCTTCATATTAACAAATATTTTTAGTCTCTCTTCATAGCAGTTGAGGAGGTTTTTTTTTATTATTATTCTCTTACCTTTGTGCAGGAAATCTAAATGAAAAGTGTTTTATTGTGCTGCTCAGTTTAAGGTTGTAATCTCCAGACGTTCTTAAGTGTTGTGCTCCTTTTTGTACGACAGTGGCTGGAATACAAAATTCACAAAACCAGCTAGCAAATCCAAGTAAACAGTTATGCAAATAGAGCCACTAAATATATTTCACAGGTCAGCAAAATGGGGGATGAGAAGTCATGATGAGGAGACGGGCTAAGGGGGCAAAAATATGTTTCATCTGCAGTGTGATTGTGCCTTGTTTAATTATTAGGAGATAGAAATCTTGTTAATATACTGCAGTCTTCTGGGCAGTCAATATAACTGGAACACTCTTCTCTCAATAGTTGATATGAAATGCAAGCATGGGTGCAGAGAAAGGAGTGGCAAAACATGGAGGCGGAGTCAAAAGAGGAATCAGCCTTGAATCACTACAGAGTCACAAGCGGACAAAGTCCAACCTCCCTTGAATTCTCTTGATCCTTAACTAACTGCAAGCTAACCATTATTTGAGAAGATTCCTGTGCAGAGGCTGTTTGGCAATAAATCTGTCAGGGTAATGATGATTTAATAGCTAACTAGCTGCCGTAATGCTGTGATGCTGTAATGCTGTAATGATGATGCAATGGTAGGAATGAGTCAGCAAGGTTATTTGACTGTTACCACTTTAAGAGTCTGTATTATAAGAGAGACCCTGTTGGGATGTATCTCTCTCTCCGTGTGTGCTTCCATGCTGTAGCTGCTGATTGATTGTTTGACCTTTTACCTTTACCGACATAACTTGGCCGATGGCACCCGGAGGAGACCCTCTCTGTGGGAGCGAACTGGTCGGTGGGAGGCTATTGGTGGCAGAAGACGGTCTCGGAGGTACCCGGGTCCTATGCCATAAAGACTATGAGATTGTGTTTCCACTATAAAGTAAACTTTTGATAAACCAGTTTGCACATCTCTTATTCATTGCTCTCAGCAACGTTTCTCTGTGCTCTACACTCTGCTGGTTGGTAACACAACAACAATATCCTTAACATGGCCCATTTAATAAGTGGTTCAAGACCTTGAATTTTAAGTGCAAATTCGGGTCAACGGGGGTTATTCAAACAAGACTCTAATGATAAAAGCCCAGCGAGCAAATCGCGTTATACTTGGTGAATGATATAAGCATTAATGCTCCTAATCAGCCCCCGAGGCTTGGTGGGCCATGATGAAGACATAATGGTCTCACGCTGACATGTGAAGCACAACGCTACTTGAAGGCAATCCCAGCCCAGAGAAGTTTTTAATTTGGTTCCAGTCCCTTGCAGAGAATTAATCCCCAACTAGCCTTTACAATCCGTGGAATCGCCGCCACTTAATTCATCCAAAATGCCTGGTGAAATTGACAGTCTCGGCTACCTCTTGTCAAATATCTATGCTGGTCAAATTGCCGACTGTACTCACGGATATGGAGGCGTTGCAATTAATATCTACCAATATCTGCTATAGGGGGCGCCGTGGCTCAGTGGTTAAAGACACCGAGCTTTCCAGCTGGCAGCCTGGGTTTGAGACCCGAGCGCCACGTGACGGGGTGAGCTCCCATTCCTTGCTCCAGTTCCTGCCCATCTAGCAGTTTGAAAGCATGCAAATGCGAGTAGATAAATAGGTACCACTTTGGTGGGAAAGGAACAGCATTCCATGCACCTTTGGCGTATAGCCATGCTGGCCACATGACCACGGAAAATGTCTTTGGACAACGCTGGCTCCCTCGGCCAAGAAACGGAGATGAGCACCATGTTTAGAGTCGGACATGACTGGACAGAGGAAAATTTTACCTTAGTTTTAATATCTACTATAGCTTCAGGGGAAAGGTAGATTTTCTTTGCAATTTCTTGCTCCTCTTTTTCATCGAAGTTAACTTGATGGAGATGGGTGCCTCTTATTTCACTCGCTGTTATCTTGACTTAATTGCTACCTTAGCTTCTTTATTCATATTCCTCTAGACCTGTGTTCCCCAACCTTTCTGAGTTGGTGGCCCGGTGCGGAGAGAGGGGGGGAAAAGAGGGATGGTTTTCTGCAAGGGGCAGGCACGTGTGTGTGCACATATGCTCACATCTTCATTTGTGTGAAGCCCAGAGCCCAACTGCTCACCCATTGCTCACGTGAGTTGGCTCTGTGGGCATGCGCTCCTGTGGTCTGGTTGCAAATAGACCATGATCCGTTAGTGAGCTGTGGCCAAGAGGTTGGGGACACCTGTTCTAGACCAGTCTTCGAAATGTATAGTTCTAGTTAGGCTTAGGTTTATTTATTTATTTATTTATTTATTTATTTATTTATTTATTTATTAAATTTATATCCGCCCTTCTCCCCGAAGGGACTCAGGGTGGTGAACAGCCGAGAATTAAAATAACATATAATATAAAAGTTAAAAATAATTAAAAATAAATTAAATTAAACGGCCGCCCCAATTTAAAACCCCTAGCAATACAATTAAAAAACCCCTAAAACCTATTCAGGCCAGGCCGGCTTGCTGAAATAAAAATGTCTTCAGGGCCATACGGAAAGTGCGGAGATCCGGAATCAGCCGTATTCCGGGAGGTAGCTCATTCCAGAGGGCGGGTGCTCCCACAGAGAAGGCTCTCCCCCTGGGGGCCGCCAGCCGACATTGCTTGACCGATGGCACCCTGAGGAGGCCCTCTCTGTGAGAGCGTATTGGCCGGTGGGAGGTTATCGGTAGCAGCAGGCGGTCTCGTAAATACCCTGGCCCTAAGCCATGGAGCGCTTTAAAGGTGAGGACCAGGTTTAAAGGTTTAGGCTTAGTCTTATTCTTAGGCTTAGGCTTAGGTTTAGGCTTAGGCTTATTCTTAGGGTTAGGGTTAGGGTTAGGGTTCAGCAAGTCTAAGCCACACCCAGACTCCAAACTGCCTCTTATGGCCCCATACAAACAAATGCTATGTTTCAGTTTCCAAACAGTCCCCATTGGCTGACCTGTTGCCATGTCTATTCAAACAGCCCACATTGGCTGACCTGTTGCCATGTCTATCCAAACAGTCCCCATTGGCTGACCTGTTGCCATGTCTATTCAAACAGCCCACATTGGCTGACCTGTTGCCATGTCTATTCAAACAGCCCACATTGGCTGACCTGTTGCCATGTCTATTCAAACAGCCCCCATTGGCTGACCTGTTGCCATGTCTATCCAAACAGTCCCCATTGGCTGATCTGTTGCCATGTCTATTCAAACAGTCCCCATTGGCTGACCTGTTGCCATGTCTATTCCAACAGTCCCCATTGGCTGACCTGTTGCCATGTCTATCCAAACAGTCCCCATTGGCTGACCTGTTGCCATGTCTATTCAAACAGTCCCCATTGGCTGACCTGTTGCCATGTCTATTCAAACAGTCCCCATTGGCTGACCTGTTGCCGTGTCTATTCCAACAGTCGTCATTGGCTGACCTGTTGCCATGTCTATTCCAACAGTCCTCATTGGCTGACCTGTTGCCGTGTCTATTCCAACAGTCCCCATTGGCTGACCTGTTGCCGTGTCTATTCCAACAGTCCTCATTGGCTGACCTGTTGCCGTGTCTATCCAAACAGTCCTCATTGGCTGACCTGTTGCCATGTCTATCCAAACAGTCCCCATTGGCTGACCTGTTGCCATGTCTATTCCAACAGTCCTCATTGGCTGACCTGTTGTCATGTCTATTTCAGCTCATAATTTATTTATATTGATGCTTTTTAAATATAGCATTTTAGCTAGTTTCCAGTAGAAAGGGTAGCGTATTCTTGCCACAGCTATCAAACACAATGCTAAATTCGTATTGCTTTATGAGACTAGATGGTTTAGAAAAATATTAATTTTTTTTAAAAAAAAAAAAAAGATAGCAGCCTCTGAAGGAGTTTTTGAATTTTCTTTCAATTTTTGTTTCGTTCTGGTATAATTGAGTTTTAGAAAACTGCCATCCAATATGAAGCTAGTTGTTAAATCTCCGACAATTCTTATCTTACCGATAATCGGATCTAACAGGTTGTATATGATCTGTTTCCACTCCACTGGGTAAATTTCTTGGTTCTTTCCTCTTCATGAAAATAAACATTTGCTAATGAGACAAGAGAGGACTGATCTGGACCGATTCCTTCCCTGTGTTCATCCCAAACTTTTAATATGCTGCTTATTATCACATAATCTCTCACGAGCTGTTTATTTCTGCTTTATTGGTCCAGATATCTGCGCAGGCCATCTGGAGTCACTTCTATTTCAATAGAGGTAGCTCAACCATAAAGGGATACCCTAACAATCTGTGATCTGAGTTAAACAGACATAATTTAGTACCCTGCTTTCTATTTTTGTTAGAAACGTTTAGAACACAATATTTTTGGAAGAATATTTTTTTTATGGCTTTCAGTCTACCTATCAAAGGCAATTTCAACTTTCTTGATCCACCGTTCCAAGTCTGTGGAAAAAACAATAGGTGAAGGTAAAGATTCCCCTCGCACATATGTGCTAGTCGTTCCTGACTCTAGGGGGCAGTGCACCTCTCCATTTCAAAGCCGAAAAGCCAGCACTGTCCGAAGACGTCTCTGTGGTCATGTGGCCGGCATGACTCAACGCCAAAGGCGCACAGAACGTTGTTACCTTCCCACCAAAGGTGGTCCCTATTTTTCTACTTGCATTTTTTATGTGCTTTCGAACTGCTAGGTTGGCAGAAGCTGGGACAAGGAACGGGAGCTCACCCCATTATGTGGCACTAAGGATTCGAACCTCTGAACTGCCGACCTTTCGATCGACAAGCTCAGTGTCTTAGCTACTGAGCCACCGCATCCCCCTTTTTAACAATACTTTTAAGCAAATAGTTTCCTAGATGTTTGACCTTTTTATGTTTTATTTGTTCAACTTGTATGCCGCCTTTTTCCGAAGACTAAACCCCATTATTTATACGTGTTATGCTTAAAGCCCTTTTTAGCTGTTCGTTGCCTTGGTAATAGCTTCCCTTCCTTCCTTCCTTCGTGGTCTTTCCCTATGGCCTCTACAATTAGTTATCCAAAAGTTTATTCTTCTAAGCTTTCAGAGTTAAGATCACCCAAATGATGGTTATTTATTTGCTACTGGAACAAGTGAGGTCCGGCAGCTGGAAAAGATGGCTGACCATCTGTAAGCGAACCACGGTTTCCTGTCGATGTGCCCACCAAAGTCCCTTCCAACTCTATTCTGACTGATTGAATTTGTGATGCGGTTTGTGAGGCCAGCCTGGCTTTCGAAAAGGGTATTTAAGAATAAGCAAACTTTTCCTTTCCAAATATTACAGATTATATTAATTCCCTTGGCTACGCTGGTCGGGGTTAATTGGAGTTGAAATCTGAAACCTCTAGGGAGCACTGTGTTAAAGAGCTTTGGTAGTACAGTGGTTTAAGGCACCCTGTTATTAAGCTGGTTATTAAGACCAGCTGCCTGCAATTACTGCAGGGTTCGAATCTCGCCAAGGCTCAAGGTTGACTCAACCTTCCATCCTTTCTAAGGTAGGTTAAATGAGGACCCAGTTTGTGGGGGCAATAAGCTGACTTTGTATAAATATACAAAAGGATGAAGGCTATTGCTGAGCGCATTGTAAGCTGCCCTGAGTCTCCGGAGAAGGGCGGCCTATAAATCAAATTAAAATAAATAAAAATAAAATAGATAAATAATGTGTATAAGTTTGAATCATGTTGTGCAGGAAAAAATAATAATAATAATAATAGCCTTGGGGGAACTCCATTGTGCACCAGTAGCGTGTGTTTGGAGAAAGGCCTTTAACAGTGATGGTTAACCTTTTTGGTGCCAAGTACCCAAAGCACGTGTGAATGCACACGCACGTGCCCAAGCCCCCAAAATTCAATGTGAGCGTCCACCCCCGTACATGCGCCCCACCCACCCACCCATGCCCCGTTTTGGCTTCCAGGTTGGTGCAGGAGGCTTTCCAGGCCCAAAACGGGGTGCAGGGGGGGCTACGTGAAGTAGTCCTGTGATCCGTTTTGGGCCTGGAAAGCTGCCTGCCCCAACCTGCACCCCCTGTGCATGCACCATGCCCCTCCTGTGCATGTGTGCATCCCCCACATGCATCCTGTGCATGCGTGGCAGAGGCCTGAAGAGCAGCTCTCTGGCGGGAGGCGCGCGTGCATATGTGGTGGAATTGGGCTGGGGCGATGGCTGTCATGCCTGCCGAGAAGGTTCACCATCACGGACCTATAACAATGCAGGAAAGTTTGCATCGGTTTGTTTGTTGAAAAGAACTAAATTAACGCTGAAAGGTGAAAGTTCAGACTGTGATACAAACAAAGAAGCACTTTCTCTTAGTGTACTTGTCTTGGGTGCCCCCTTCATGCTGTGAATAAATCAGAGCCAACGTTAATGGAATGAAGCCGTCTTAGCTATTCCTCCTACAGACACTCCGTGCTTCCCTAACGCTGTGGGAGAGTATCGATACAAACTGTCACTGTGGTAGAATATAGAAATAGCATGGAGGGAACTCCATTGTTATGTCGGGAGATCCTGAAATGCAATCTGCCCATAAAGGAGAATATTTGTAGCTCAGGGTTGAAACGAGGGGTCTTCGGTTCTTTCTGAGCTTGGTTGTTTTCTTGTAGACGTTTCATTATCCAAACTAGTTAATACCATCAGTGCTAGGAGGGAGGGAGAGGAGGAGGAGGAGGAGGGAGACCAAGGAGTCCTTGGTACTTTCTGAGCTTGCTGTTTTCGTCCAGGCATTTCATTACCCAAACTGAGTAACAACATCTTGCTGAAGAGCTAAGGTGGTGCAGTGGTTAGAGTGTGGTACTGCAGGCTACTTCTGTTGACTGCCGGCTGCCTGCAATTTGGCAGTTTGAATCTCACCAGGTTCAAGGTTGACTCAGCCTTCCATCCTTCCGAGGTGGGTAAAATGAGGACCCAGATTGTTGGGGGCAAGAGGCTGACTCTGTAAACCGCTTAGAGAGGGCTGTAAAACACTATGAAATAGTAGATAAATCTAAGTGCTGTTGCTATTCCTTCCTTCCTTCCTTCCTTCCTTCCTTCCTTCCTTCCTTCCTTCCTTCCTTCCTCCCTCCCTCCCTCCCTCCCTCCCTCCCTCCCTCCCTCCCCTCCTTCCCAGTGGTTCGAATGCAATATTGCAGGGTAACTCTTCCCAGTGCCAGCAGTTCGATCCTGACCAGCTCAAGGTTGACTCAGCCTTCTATCCTTCTGAGGTCAGTAAAATAAGGACCCAGATTGTTGGGGGCAAGAGGCTGACTCTGTAAACTGCTTAGAGAGGGCTGTAAAGCACTGTGAAGCGGTATATAATTCTTAAATGCTATTGCTATTGCTATCAGTGCTCAGAGAGCATCAAGGACTCCTCAATTCAATCTGCTCCTGTCCCAGCCTTCACCAAGAAAATGCTCTTCAATTTTTAAAAAAAAAATATTTGGAGGCTAAACCATACAATGAACAATTGAGGGACCTAGGCATGAAATCAAATTTGGATCTGTCACTGGGACTAGAGATTTACTCTTCCAAGCTTTCAGACTCATGCTGGAGCCCATCTTCAGGGAATTTCTCACCTGGAATACATGCTTTGGGCTGTTCCCAAAATTCCCTGAGGATGGGCTCTAGCATGAGTCCGAAAATTCAGAAGAGTAAATCTCTGGTCCCAGTCATCATCTCTTTTTAACAACCCTATAATCCAGTGGCGAAATTCAATTTTTTTTACTACCGGTTCTGTGGGTGTGGCTTGGTGGGCATGGCCAGGGAAGGATACTGCAAAATCCCCATTCCTTCCCCACTCTGGGACCAGCCAGAGGTGGTATTTGCTGGTTCTCCGAACTATCGAAAATTTCCGCTACCAGTTCTCCATAATCTGTCAGAACCTGCTGGATTTCACCCCTGCTTTAATCGCTTGCAGGTTGGATTCTGATCAACTGAATGGAGCTAGCAGAGTGTTTTAATGACCGGATGCCCTTCCTGTTACCAATGCAGAGTTTTGTTCAGCAGATATATTCTCAGTGTGCCTAGAGAAAGAATTATCTGCCTCTACCTAGGATCAAACTCACAGCCTCCTGATTGTGAGGCGAGAGCTCCACCTCTAGGCCACCGCATCACTCCTAAATCTCTGGTTCCACTGGCCAATGCAAATTCGATTTTGCATCATTATCCTGGGATACATATATTTGCCTTCATTTGTGGGACCTAGTCCAGTGATGGCTAACCTTTTTGCCATCGCGTGCCATGCCTCCCTAGGAGTCTCTGGAGGCTGGGGACAGCAAAAAACGTCATTTCCTGTCCAACCGGAAGTTGGGAAACAGGCTGTTTCAAGCCTCCAGAGGGCATCCGAAGAGGTGGGGGAGGCTGTTTTCACCCTCCCCAGATGCATAGAGAGGATCTGGAGCCAGGTGAGAAAGAAAAACGAGCTTTCCCCACCTCCCCAGGCCCTCGGAGGCAGGAAACAGCCTGTTTCTCTACTTCTGGTGGGCCCAGAAGGCCCGAAAATCAGCTGGCCGGTGCACACATCGCACCGGAGCTGAGCTGGCATGCCCACTGATATGGCTACGCATGCCATAGGTTGGCCATCATGAGTCTAGTCTAATGAAAAAAGGGGTGATGGGATAGCTGTCTTCCAATATTTGAGGAGCTGCCACAGAGGGTCGATCTGTTCTCCAAGGCGCCTGAACTGAGGACAAGAAGTAACGGATGGAAGATCATGTAAGAGAGATCCAATCTAGAACTAAGGAGAAATTTCCTGACAGTGAGAACAATTAATCAGTGGAACTGCTTACCTCCAGAAGTTGTAGGTGCTTCATTACGTGGAGGTTTTCAAGAAGAGACTAGACAACCACCTGTCCAGAATGGTATCCGGTCTCCTAATTGAGCAGGGGGTTGGTCTGAAAGACCTCCAAGGTCCCTTCCAACTATTAATCTATGTCCTGAGTTCTAAACACACAAGTCTTCATCCAGTGAGTCCAAGGTCCTAACCTCCATCATTTTGATGAAAGTTGCACTATATGTTGATTCACTCTGGGAGGTATGGGATAGTTAGATTCTCCTACTCACCAGATGTGGCTTCTAATAGTACAACATTTAAAAATCTTCCACAAAATGAGTGTAGTGCATAAAAAATGATCAAGATATGCCATGGCTGATATAACTTTTATTTTATTTTTTGAAGTTTATTAGAAATATATGTTGACCCTTGCAAGGACAACTGCTTTCTGCATAATGTTATCTTGAAAGCAATCCTGGCAGAGTCTTTTAACATTGAATTTTAAAATCCTTTTGATGTGCAATGAATTGACATGTTCTATGGACAGCAAAGACATCTATGTACTTTGGCTAAAATGAAAACTGAGACTGAAAAGGCTGAGAACACAGAATTTTTTGTTGTATCATGAGATTGCATCTAGTACGAGAAGAGAAAAACCATACCGACTGTGAATAACGTCAAGTGCAATTTTGCTGCACAATTTTCAGCCTTTTGTCTGCATTATTTTCCCTTTCTCAGAAGGAAGAATATTTTTTTTAAAAAAAAATCTGTATGTTGATAGTTACAAAGATTGTGGTAGAGGAAGTAAATTTCCTAGACCTGAGTCTAGTTTCTCCTGGGTATAAGGCTGTGGACCTTAATCAAATGGTGGACATCCAAAGAGTAATTGTGACGAGAATTTAAGAAATGTAAAGAAAGGACAGACAGAAGGAAAGACAGAAAGACAGACACACAGAGATGATCAAAAGAAAGAGAATGAAAGAGAGAGAATGGTGGGTGGGTGGGTGGGTGGGTGGATGGATGGATGGATGGATGGATGGATGGATGGATGGATAGATAGATAGATAGATAGATAGATAGATAGATAGATAGATAGATAGATAGATAGGATAGGATAGGATAGGATAGGATAGGATAGGATAGGATAGGATAGGATAGGATAGGATAGGATAGGATAGGATAGGATAGGATAGGATAGGATAGAAAGAGAAGAGAGATAGATAGAGAAGAGGGATAAATAGAGGAAATATAGCTAGCTAGATGATTAGATAGTTAGACAGACAGACAGACAGACAGACAGACAGACAGACAGACAGACAGACAGACAGACATGATATGTCAACTCGCAAAGCATCCCTGGCCTGCTCTCGAGTTGCCATAAGCAAGTGGGGATGGGAAACCGATGAAACAGCACAGCAGCCAAAGACAGATGCACATTCCAGACTTATCTCTCTCAAGGCTGTATCCCAGGGTTACCCACAGCAGCCAGAGGGGAGTGGTCTCTACAACGTGCAAAATTGCTCCATTGGCGAACGTGATTGATGACACCCCCTGGGGGGTAGGGGGGGAAACAGGGTCATGATTGGGGCATGAATTACTGTATGTAAGTAATTCTGACTTCTGATTTACTGTATGTAAGTCAGAGCTGACTTCACTTGGGAACGTGCCGACATGAAGCTCCTAATAAGTAACTGGATTTCTTTTGAAGCTTGGCTCGAGGCTCATGGTTTAATTAGGGCATCCGTCAGAACCCTGACATGATAGATCCTTTTAGTGCCCATTTGCCAGGGTGAGACTATAGTCTATTTTTCCATTCTCTCCCAGTTGCAGCCCATAGAAGCCAATAGCTATTATTAAGAATTGAACATATCCTTATCTCCACTGTGAGATACATTTGCTTGACACCACTTGTTCAAATGGTGTTTCTTTCTATTTGACAAAATTGGCTCTGTAAAGAGTCCCTTTCGTCCACTTTTCCCTCTCCTTGATGATGTATTGTGTTATCCGGAATAGGAGTAACAAATGAACTCTACCCGTCTCAAGTATTGCAATATATTGCTCAAAAAGTAGCCCAGGAACCGGTGCCTTTTATGCACGTTTATAACAATAGGCTTCCCAATTTCCTGTTTCAGTAATTTAATATCAAATGGTATCTGCAGTCTGAGGAAAGAGGAGGGGGAGGGGGAGGAGAGGAGAAGGAAAGGAAGGGAAGGAAAGGAAAGGAAAGGAAAGGAAAGGAAAGGAAAGGAAAGGAAAGGAAAGGAAAGGAAAGGAGGGAGAGGGAAGGGAGGAAAGGAAAGGAAAGGAAAGGAAAGGAAAGAAAGGAAAGGAAAGGAAAGGAAAGGAAAGGAAAGGAAAGGAAAGGAAAGGAAAGGAAAGGAAAGGAAAGGAAAGGAAAGGAAAGGAAAGGAAAGGAAGTAAATAGATGAGGAAGGGAAGGAGGTAGGAAAGGAAAGGGAAGAAAAGAAAAGGAGGGAGAGGGAAGGGAGGGAAGGGAAGGGAAGTAAATAGATGGGGAAGGGAAGGAAGGAGGAAAGGAAAGGGAAGAAAAGAAAAGGAGGGAGAGGGAAGGGAGGGAAGGGAAGGGAAGTAAATAGATGGGGAAGGGAAGGGAGGGAAGGAAAGGGAAGGGAAGGAAAGGAAAGGAGGGAGAGGGAAGGGAGGGAAGGAAAGGAAAGGAAAGGAAAGGAAAGGAAAGGAAAGGAAAGGAAAGGAAAGGAAAGGAAAGGAAAGGAAAGGAAAGGAGGGAGAGGGAAGGAAGGAAAGGAAAGGAAAGGAAAGGAAGTAAATAGATGGGGAAGGGAAGGAGGGAGGAAAGGAAAGGGAAGGAAAGGAAAGGAGGGAGAGGGAAGGGAAGGGAAGGGAAGGAAAGGAAAGGAAAGGAAAGGAAAGGAAAGGAAAGGAAAGGAAAGGAAAGGAAAGGAAAGGAAAGGAAAGGAAAGGAAAGGAAAGGAAGTAAATAGATGGAGAAGGGAAGGAAGGAGGAAATGAAAGGGAAGGGAAGGGAAGGAAAGGAAAGGAAAGGAAAGGAAAGGAAAGGAAAGGAAAGGAAAGGAAAGGAAAGGAAAGGAAGTAAATAGATGGGGAAGGGAAGGAAGGAGGAAAGGAAAGGGAAGGAAAGGAAAGGAGGGAGAAGGAAGGGAGGGAAGGAAAGGAAAGGGAAGGAAAGGAAAGGAAAGGAAAGGAAAGAAGGAAATAGATCAATAGAAAAGAAATGAAAAAAAGACAAAGAAAAGAAATATCAAGGAGTGTCTTCCAATCTTCTTTATGGCAGTTATAAACACCTATCCTCTCTTAGATTACATCATGACTCACACCACAAGCTAATTAGCCCTTGAGTTCCCTTATTCCTTTAATCAGTTGTGCCAAACCGCCCCCCCCTCCAAAATGAGTTCTGAATAACCCATCATTCATTTAAGCCTAGGAGGTAATTGAATGAAAACAGACAACTTGTAACGTCATTAAATAATAACAAGCTTCTTTAGCCCAGCAAAGAGAACAAAAGCTTGCCTTCTCAATGTATTGTGTGGCATCGCATCTCGGACAATAAGCAAGCAAATCCTCTGTTTCGTTCTAGGAAATAGAGATGGCACAAAATTCAGATTTTGGACGAAAGAAGAAAATTAAGTAATAAGGTGATTGGTTGATGAAGTGTAATCAAGTTGTTTTCCTTCTCCTACCAGCTACAGAGATACAATTTCTCTGTGACAATCTCTCCTTAAATCTGGTCTGTCAGATCTTCCAGTGGTTGACCCATCACCGATGTCATTGAGTCCCTTCCACCTTGTGGTTAATTGTCCTCTTCTTCTCTTTCTTTCCATCTTTCCCAAAGACTGGTCTTTGCATCATGATAATTTGAGCTTGGTCATTTTTACCTCAAGTGAGAAATCTGGACTGATTTGTTCATATTTTTTTTTATTTGATTTATATGCTGCCCTTCTCCGAAGACTCAGGGTGGCTTACAATGCGTTAAGCAATAGCCTTCATACTTTTGTATATTTATAAAAAAGTCAGTTTATTGCCCCCACAATCTGGGTCCTCAATTTACCTACCTTAGAAAGGATGGAAGGCTGAGTCAACCTTGAGCCTGGTGAGATTTGAACTTGCAGTAATTGCAGGCAGCTGATGTTAATAACAGTGCTTTAGTCTGCTGTGCTACCAGGCTCTATAATGACCTATATGTTGTCCCAAAGGTGTTTTTTTTTTCCAAGAGGCAACTGGACTTCCTGTTTTTTTTTTTGAAGGTGTTTCTCTTCTCATCCAAGAAGCTTCTTCGGCTCTGACTGGATGGTGGGGAATGGAAGGATTTAGACTCCTTGCAGACAGCTGGTCCTTTGCATCCTTTTAGTGGCTAAGAGGCTGAGCTTGTCGATCGAAAGGTCGGCAGTTCAGCGGTTCGAATCCCTGGTGCCGCGTAACGGGGTGAGCTCCCGTGACTTGTCCTAGTTTCTGCCAACCTAGCAGTTCGAAAGCAGGTAAAAAATGCAAGTAGAAAAATAGGGACCACCTTTGGTGGGAAGGGAACAGCATTCCGTGCACCTTTGGCGTTGAGTCATGCCGGCCACATGACCACGGAGACATCTTTGGACAGCGCTGGCTCTTTGGCTTTGAAACGGAGATGAGCACCACCCCCTAGAGTCGGGAATGACTAGCACATATGTGTAACGGGAACCTTTACCTTTACCTTTACCTAAGGCCACTTGAGGGTCTATCTGCATCCTCAGGGTCACCTGAGTGGTGCAAATGGGTGTGGAGCCTCCTTGGCTGCAGGATGCTTTCTTCCCTGCGTGCCTTCACTCTTGAAGACACGTGTAGGCTGTGTTGTCTGCATCTGAAACTGAAGTGCACATGGTTCCTGTAGTCTTCAATTGTTCTGGAAATCCGTTCGTACTCCCACACCATTCGAAGAGTATTCATCCCAAATTGTATGGAGTCTATGGAGATTCTCAGTCATCCAGGTCACAGTTGTCCCAAAGGTGCTTTTTCAAGAGGCAACTGGACTTTCTGGTTTTTCTTTGAAGACGTTTCACTTCTCATCCAAGAAGCTTCTTTGGCTCTGACTGGATGGTGGGGAATGGAGGGATTTATCCTCCTTGGAGACTCCAATCCTTTCAACAGTTCCAAGAAGGTTCCACACTCATGACGTGGATGGCTGAGAATCTCCACAGAGTCGTTATTTGTTTATTTATTTATTTATTTATTTATTTATTTATTTATTTATTTATTCAATTTATATACCGCCCTTCTCCTAGTGGACTCAGGGCGGTGCACAGCCAAAACTAAAATACATAACAATACAAAATTTAAAATTAATTAAAAGAATTATATACTTTGGCCCGAATTAAAACAGTGCGAATTAAAACCCATTAACAAATTAAAACTAAACAATTAATAACCATTTAAAAACTAAAAAAGGGGGGCGGGGTTCACGCCAGCCCTGCTTGCTGGAAAAAAAGAGTTTTCAGGGCACGGCGAAAGACCTGGAGATCCGATATCCTTCTTATCTCCGGGGGCCAATCGTTCCAGAGGGCAGGAGCTGCCACAGAGAAGGCCCTCCCCCTGGGGGTCACCAGCCGACATTGCCTGGCCGACGGCACCCTGAGGAGTCCCTCTCTGTGGGAGCGTACTGGTCGGTGGGTGGCTATCGGCGGCAGAAGGCGGTCCCGCAAATACCCAGGTCCTATGCCTATTTGTTGTTTTTCTTGGTTGTCCACAGCAATTACCAGGAATCTTCTCCAATAAAAAAAAAAAAAACCCCAAAATATTCCCCCTTAAAATTCCTAGCCTACCATTTCACACTCAAGTATATTGTACTTGCTTGCTTTTAAGTAAATGAACATCAGTAATTGGCCTATTTCTGTCCATTTCAACGTTGGGTGTTGATCTTATTTTGCTATCTAGCATACATTGCATAACACATCCTGTCACAAAAAAATGAATAAGTATAGTTAACACTCAGTCTTGGTATCTATGGAGATGCTCAGTCATCCGAGTCATGGCTGTCCCACATGTGTTTTCTTTTTCCAAGAGGCAACTGGACTTTCTTCTTTTGCTTTGAAGATGTTTTGCTTCTCATCCCAGAAGCTTCTTCAGTTCTGATTAAATGGTGGGGGAATGGAAGGATTGATACTCCTTGTAGACAGCTGGTCATTTGCATTCTTTTAGAGAGCACCTGACAACACAGATAAACCTCCAAGTGGCCTCAATGGCTCTCTAAAAGGATGCAAATGACCAGCTGTCTGCAAGGAGTATCAATCCTTCCATTCCCCACCATCCAGTCTGAGTTGAAGAAGCTTCTTGGATGAGAAGCGAAACATCTTCAAAGAAAAAACAGGAAGTCCAGTTGCCGCTTGAAAAAAGCACCTTTGCAAAATTCAATCCTGGTATTAGAGAAGACTCTCAAAAGTCCCTTGGACTGCAAGAAGATCGAACTGGTCAATCCTAAAGGAAGTCACCCAGACTTGTTCTTTGGAAGGACAGATCCTGATGTCAACTCACAAAGGATCCCTGGCCTGCTCTCGAGTTGCCATAGGCAAGGGGGAAAACGGCGAAGCAGCACGGCAGCCAAAAACAAAAGCACATTCCAGACATATGTCTCTCAAGGCTGTCTCCCAGGGTTACCCACAGCAGCCAGAGGGGAGTGATCTCTACAACCTGTGAAATTGCTCCATTGGCAAATGTGACGAATGATACACCTTGGGAGGAAGGGGGAAAACAGGATCAAGTCTGGGCCATAAATTACGTGGGGTCAGAGTTGGCTTCACTTGGAACGTGCCGACATGAAGGTCCTAATAAATAACTGGATTTCTTTTGAAGCTTGGTTCAAGGCTGATGATTTAATTAGGGGATCCGTCGGAACGCTGACACCTGAAGCTAAAGATCAGAGACTTTGGCCACCAAATGAGAACAGAGGATTCCTTTTGAAAAAACCCAGATGTTGGGAACGATGGAAGGCCAAAGGAGAAGGGGATGGCAGAGGATGAGATGGCTAGATAGGGCCATCAATGCAATGAACATGAATTTGGCCAAACTTGGCCAAACGCTGGGAGGACAGGGACAGCCCCTAATGGGCTATGGTCCATCAGGTAACAACAGTCATGAATTAACAACTGAACAACAACTGCATTCAATTCTCATACCCCCAAAGATTTCATGACAATAAGGAAACTGAGTTGCGAACAGACTAAAAATGTAATGAATTAGGGAAGCTCTTTTGAAGTTTTGACTACTTCTCCTTCGATTTCCATGGATTTTTGTCACTTGCTTCAAGTAAGCTTCTACTTTGTGTAAGATGAAGGTTGTACCAACCCTAAAACTTTCTCACTCCAGACATTGATGTAACGTGCCATCATAGGCAAAGTCATCCTATTAAGATTTATAATTGATGTACTAGTCGCAAGCGCTCCATGGCTTAGGACCTGGTTACTTACGGGATCGCCTACTACCATCAATAGCCTCCCACCGACCAGTACGCTCCCACAGAGAGGGGCTCCTCCAGGTGCCATCGGCCAAACAATGTCGGCTGTCGGCCCCTAGGGGGAGAGCCTTCTCTGTGGGGGCACTGATGATCTGGAATGAGCTCCCCCCAGAGATACGGAGGATTCCGGATCTGCGCACCTTCCGCCACGAGCTGAAGACTCTTTTATTTCATCAAGCTGGCCTCGCCTAAATCTTCTCCCTTTTAAGTGTAAATTTTAAATTTTTACTGTATTTTAAAATATGGGTATTTTAAATTATGGGTATCAATTCAGCCAAATTTATTTAATTCATTTTATTCGATTTTAAATTTTATATATGTATGTGTTTTATTTCATGGCTGTTCACCGCCCTGAGTCCTTCGGGAGTAGGGCGGTATAGAAATTCAATAAAATAAATAAATAAAATAAATAAATAAATAAAGGGGAAACCAAGCATGAAATAGAAACATATCGTGTTTTGAGGATGGAGGTTTGTCCTCTAAGCTTGTGGGCTGGTTTCCAAACATTTCGTTACCAGACTAGGTAACATCTTCAGTGGTATTAGGAGACGTCAGTGTTGGTCTTCTTCTGTTTATAAGGGCTTTGTGTGGTCAGTAGGTCTTGTGATCAGGTGATGTCAGGTGAGGGTCTTGTGATGGGTCAGGTATGGATCACATCAGGTGGGGGTCTTATGATGGGTCTTGAGGTGGATCTTGTGAGGGATCAGGTGTGGGTCATTTCAGGTGAGGATGTCAGCGTCTCAGCGCTGACATAGAAAAGGGAGGATGAAGCTTGAACTTTTGCCTGCTAAATCCCTTTAAAGATTCGGGCTCCTCGGAGATGAGGAGGGGGGGAAGCATTCCTGTGAACTGACAGGGAAAGGAATCAGGAGAGTGACTTGGAAGATAGCCAATGAGAAGCAGAGAATTGGGGATCGGAAAGGGAGGGATTGGGGGGCAAAGGTCAGTATTGACCGCGAAGAGTCAGGATCCGGTTGCTGTACTCGAATAAAGAGAAAATTTCCTTAAAGATTGGCAGTTTGGAAGTTCATTTATTTTGAGATAGCATCGAAGCCTGACAGAGGGTCTTGAGATAGGTCAGGTGTGGGTCGCATCAGCTGAAGGTCTAGTAATGGGTCTTGTAATGGTGAGGGTCTTGTGATGGGTCAGGTGAGGCTCTTGTGATGGGGAGGTCACATCACAATATTGTATATTTTATACATGTCATATTGTATTTAGTGGTGTGGAGCTCTCACCTCACAATCAGGAGGCTGTGAGTTCGATCCTAAGTAGAGGCAGTTATTTCTCTCTCTGGGCACAATGAGAATGTATCTGCTGAAACAATCTCCGCTTCGGTGACAGGAAGGGCATCCGGCCAGTAAACCCTCAGCTCCATTCAGTTGCCCAAGACTCTACCCCGCAAGAGTTTAGGGGGGTCTTTAAAAGAAGATAATGATATTGTATTTAATTTTCCTTTTAATTTCCAATGCTTGGCTTTTAAGAAAGTCATGGACTTCCTTATTTTTTTTTTAAAGACATGTTAGCACTGTCCTCTTGAAAAATTTAGGGAAGACCATTTTGACAAATCTATAGCATCTCCATTTTTTCACAGCCCTTAAAACGTACCCTGTTTTCCCGAAAATAAGACCCAACTGGAAAATAAGCCCTAGCATGATTTTTCAGGATGCTCGTATAGTATAAGCCCTACTCTAAAAATAAGCCCCAGTTAAGATCATCAGCAGACGGAGGCGTTTAGTATTGTATTCCCCCCAAAATAAAACCCAACCAGAAAATAAGACTAGCATGATTTTTCAGGATGCTCGTAATATAAGCTCCACCCCAAAAATAAGCCCCAGTCAAGATCATCAGCAGACGGAGGTGTTTAGTATTGTATTCCCCCCAAAATAAAACCCAACCAGAAAATAAGACCTAGAATGATTTTTCAGGATGCTCGTAATATAAGCTCCACCCCAAAAATAAGCCCCAGTCAAGATCATCAGCAGATGGAGGTGTTTAGTATTGTATTCCCCCCAAAATAAAACCCAACCGGAAAATAAGCCCTAGCATGATTTTTCAGGATGCTCGTAATATAAGCCCTACCCCAAAAATAAGCCCCAGTCAAGATCGTCAGCAGACGGAGGTGTTTAGTATTGTATTTCCCCCAAAATAAGACCCAACCGGAAAATAAGCCCTAGCATGATTTTTCAGGATGCTCGTAATATAAACTCCACCCTAAAAATAAGCCCTAGTTAAGATCATCAGCAGATGGAGGCATTTAGCATTGTATTTCCCCCAAAGTAAGACCTAATTGGAAAAGAAGCCATAATGCATCTTTTGGAGCAAAAATTAATATAAGACCCAGTCTTATTTTTGGGGGGGAAACATGGTAGTAGAAAATGACCTGCAATCCAGAAATCTTTTAAAAAGACCCTAAAGGAGAAAGAGCTAGCTCTCCATTTCCCAAATCAAAGATCTTTCTAAGCTTTCCAAATCAAACTATATTTTCTTTCGAGAAGGAAACTTACAGTTTCGTCAACATTCAAATATGACTTCCTCCCTTTTCATTTTTCATTTGTTGAACATCAAAGACACCCCCCCACCGAGGCATTGACCTGCTGACCTCTTTGTTGCTCTTAAAGGTTAAAAATGCCTACAACTTTCTAAGAAGCTATCTCCAGGAATTCATGCCCAGTGCTATTATATGGAGGGCAATGAGCCGTGGGACTATTGTTATTAACCAATTGAATGGCCCTCTTGGCAAAGATAGTGGACGAAAGTTGTCACATGAGTTAAGAAACCGGAATTAAAAAATGAACCTCTTTGTCAACTGGTTTAATCCTCAGTCAGGGCCGTTCTTGAAAGCTGTTGCATTGTGGATGGAGTTGGGAGTTTGCCAACTAAACCAAGATGGCTCAATTAACATAGCTGGTTTGCAAGTCTTGGCATTGGATCCAAGAAAGATGAATGGAAAGGAAAACACCATTAGCATCAGTTTGCAAAAATTTTGCTACAGGCACCGTTGAGACAGTATGATGCATAGCGAATACAGAGAGCATGGGCCCGTCAATCTTATTTTTGCCATTTTCAGAAACAGAAAAACATTTCCTGATTTATTTCCCCTTCTAACATAAAATTGCAAATTTATAGCAAAAGCGCCATTGCGCTTTGATGAAAACCGTGATGAATTTGTCCCAGGTTTCAAGCAGAATTATTTCCACAATCCTATCTGGTAGACGAGCAGTATCAATATTTTGCACGTTCTCTGCCATTGTGTTCATTTGTTATGTTCTTAAATCTGTTAAGGATCATTAGATTTATCACAATTAAAATTGTTTGGGGTCTGCCTCAGTGGTGCAATTCAATTTTTTTACTACCAGTTCTGTGGGCGTGGCTTGATGGGCAAGGTGTGGCTTAGTGGGCGTGGCTTGGTGGGCATGGCAGGGGAAGCATACTGCAAAATCTCCATTCCCTCCCTACTCCTGGGAGAAGGATATTGCAACATCTCCATTCCCACCCCACTCTGGGGCCAGCCAGAGGTGGTATTTGCTAGTTCTCCAAACTACTCAAAATTTCCGCTACCGGTTCTCCAGAACCTGCTGGATTTTACCCCTGGTCTGCCTGTATTCTTTTGTGGCATCAATCTCTAAGATGGAGTTTCTACGTAGGGTAACCCTATTTGAGGATGCTGAGAAGATTTTTGGAACAAGATATCTTGGAGGAAATATTTGTAGGATGCATGTTGATGCTGCTGTTAATTAATCAAGGTTTATTTATGGTCCAAGATCAGCCACAACAAAAAGACCAGCCATATAATGCAATGAAAAGAAATTAAAATGGTGAGGAAATCAGAGAGAGAGGGAGGGAGCAACGAGGGTTGTGTGGCTTACGAGGAAGGAAAGGGCCCTGATTCCCTTCACAAGGCACACCTGGGGATGGAGTTTAAAGGAGAGGAAGTTGGGAGGGGCGTTTTTTTGGGAACAAATACTTAATTCATCTAGTATTGAGAGTGGGGACTGCATTCCTGGCATTCCCTCCTGACTGTTTGAATTACTGCCATGCTACTGTGTGCCTATTTTGTCTTGCTGGAATTATTCTTCTTGTCTGGGACTCATTATCTTTCCCTGCTGGAGTGATTGATTGATTGCAGTCATTCTGGAGTATCTGCAGGTTTGAGGGAGAGCTTTTCTCCAGGCCATAAAAGGAACGTTGGGGGCAGAGTTGGTGCTGATAAAGGGATTCATACCGGTTCTCTGGCTGTGTTTCCTTTGTGCCACGCTCCGGGTCATCACACTAGAACTCACAGTCTCCCAGTTTCTAGCCTGGCGCCTTCGCCAGTAAACCAAACCGGTTCTCTCTATATATACTTCTCAGTGGAGTATATACGACACTAAAGAATTATCTAAGAATAGTCCAGGGAGAAACAAACAACTGGGCACATCTGTAAAGCATGGTGTCAGGTTTTGTTGCTATCTTAAATAAACTTCATTCTCAAACGCAAGGTCTCTAATGAATTTTTTTTTTATTTAAGAATAGAAGAACGACATCCCTGAACTCTTTGTGCAGCCAAAACTGGCACCTCCTTCCAAACCCCTCCCTTTCCCTTCTTCAACCCCAATGTCTCATTGGCCATTGTGCAGATCCATCTCTTCGTCCCAAGCACTTTCTTTTCACAGGAATTTCCCCCCTCCCTTTGTCACCCAGGTAACACTATCTACTAAAGAACAGGGAACTAGGTAAAAGTTCATCTCAGCATTAAAGCAAAGCTTCTCCCTTTCTCATTCGTGTCAGCGCTGGAGGAGATCATAATTTGGAACGCTGACACATGGGCTGTGCTGTATATATTTATTTTATTTATTTATTTATTAATCCAATTTATATGGCCATCCATCTTACGGAGGGTGACTCCAGCCAGCATATAACAATGGTAGCTCTATTGTTATTTTCTACCTGAAAATGGTTTCCAAAATTTTATGGTGTTGCTCAGAACAAATATATACTGTATTTTTCAGAGTATAAGATGCTCCGGACTATAAGACGCACCTACCTTTTTGGGTGAGGAAAAAGAAATCTGCCTCCCACCAATTTTGCCTCATTGCAGCAAACAGCCTGCTTTACTTTCATTTTCGTTTTCAGCATAGTTTGATTAGCACAAGAAAAAAAAAATCTGCTCCCAGCAATTTACCTCCTTGCAGCAAGCAGCAGAGGCCCCCATAAAACAGCTGAGAGCAAAACAGCTGAGAGTCGGGAGGCTGATCCAATCAACTTGTGCTAATTAGGTTGTTCTGAAGCTGAAATGAGCTGTTTCTTCTTGCTGTTTGCTGCAAGGAGGCAAACTGTTGGGAGGCAGAGATCAAAGGGTGGGGGCCAGTGAGTGGGCGGGGCTACATTCGGTGTAGAAGAAGCACCTAAATTTTCACCCCCTTTTAGGAGGAAAAAAGGTGTGTCTTATACTCTGAAAAATATGGTATATATTTTTAAATCAAACAAAACTCAGGGTTTTCTGCCCTGTCATGCGTATCAGTTTGCTTGTAAAGAATATTTAATGTTTGGTCCATCTGGAGTTTAAACGCGACCCATAAATTAATGAAGTCCCTCGGAAATGATGTTCTTTTGTTAGAAGTAGGTGGGAATTCTTTGTCTCGTTCCTCGTGGCGGGTGTTATTTCTGTACGGCACACTGAACAAAGCAGCTCATTAAATATTGGCAGGATTTGCTAGCAGCAAGGTATACGCAAGGTCATATTAAGAATTTATCTGATGTTTAATAAAGATTAGTTATTCGGTGCTACAGGATCCCTCCGGGTTTATTAAGATGTGATAAGCTTTGCATATATTTGTCAGTAACAAGCTGTTGTTTGTTTCAGGGCATGTATCCACTTTTGGTATGTGTCCAGCGAAACAACAGTGCGTTGTGTGCTTGGGAGATTTCATTTGAGTTCTTGCTCCGAATTGATTTATTTAAAAAAAAAAAAAACCACCAAGATGGATTCTTTCCTAAAGTTTTCTTTTGCAGTGATATCTTATTGTCTCTTGCACTCAGCAGCAAGATAGGAATTCAAGCCGTGTTTTACATTTTCTTTAGATTCGCACAACAAAATCTTCAAACAAAGACCTATTGCCGTGATGGCGAACCGATGGCACATGTGATGGAAGTGGCACACAGAGCAGGGGTGAAATGTAACATTTGTTACTACCAGTTCTGTGGGCGTGGCTTGGTGGTGGTGGGGGTAATGTGACGGGTGGGCGTGGCCAACTTTTTTTTAAAAAAAACTTTTCAAAGCATTTTTTCTAATGCTTTGAAAAGCCTCTGCCGATCAGGCAACTCAGCTGGGATCGTCAGAGACTTCAAAGCATTTTTTTTAACCACCTCTTCGGCCAAGAGGTTGCAGAAAAAAATGCTTTGAAAAGCCTCTGACGATCTCAGCTGAGCTGCGTGATCATCAGAGGCTTTTTTTTTTACTTTTAAAAGCATTTTTTCAGCCGAAGAGGTTGTAGAAAAAATGCTTTTAAAAGCCTCTGACGATCTCAGCTGAGCCACGTGATCATCAGAGGCTTTTTTTGTCGGAAGATGTTGTAGAAAAAATGCTTTTAAAAGTAAAGAAAAAAAAGCCTCTGATGATCGTGCGGCTCAGCTGGGCATAGTGGGGGGGGGACGCAGGGATTTTTGCTACCGGTTCTCCAAACCACCCGCCGACATCGCTACCGGATTGGGTGATCCGGTCTGAACTGGGAGCATTTCACCCCTGACACAGAGCCATCTCTCTGGGCACACGAGTGGTTGCCCGTTGCTCTTCCGGGTTCCGGTGCACTGGCCAGTTGGTCTTCATGTGTGTGGGAGCACTGGAAACTGAAAGAGCAGCCACCCGGTGCACATGCGTGTGCCGAGAAGATGATCTTCTAGTTTCTGGCCCGCACATGTGGTCTTCTCATGTGCATGCAGACGGCAGAAACCAGAAGATCATCTTCCCGGTGCATGCATGCACACCGGGCACTGCCCTTCTGGCTTCCAGCACGCACATACATGTACTCCCATTTCAGCGCTTGGTGCCGAAAAGCTTCACCAATACTGACTTATTGTCTTAAGATGAGGCTCTCCGATACAGAAAAGTGAATTGCTAGATCTGTAGAATAACATGCGAGATCGTTGTAAAATGCGATAATATTTGAAAACAGCCAATATGTGTCTATGGCACTAATGCAAATACATTCTCAAACAACAGCCACACGATCAGTGTAGGTACTCCCAGGGTGGAATAATGGATAGTAATAACTTATTTAACTTGTATGCCACATGACTCTCAATATGCTAGTGGAAAGAAGGACTAGGGGAGACATGATAGCAGTGTTCTAATATCTCAGGGGTTGCCACAAAGAAGTGGGAGTCAAGCTATTCTCCAAAGCACCTAAAGGCAGGACAAGGAATAATGCATGGAAACTCATCAAGGAGAGAAGCAACCTAGAAATAAGGAGAAATTTCCTGACAGTCAGAACAATTAACCAGTGGAACAACCTGCCTCCAGAAGTTGTGAATGCTCCAACACTGGAAGTTTTTAAGAAGATGTTGGATACCCATTTGTCTGAAGTGGTGTAGGGTTTCCTGTCTAAGCAGGGGGTTGGACTAGAAGACCTCCAAGATCCCTTCCAAAACTCTGTTATTCTGTTGACAACCCATGGCAACTAAATCGGTAAAAGTTAAAATGGGTATCATTTTGCCCTTGTACAAAATAACATTTGGCTACCTCAGATATAGAGGCTGTACTTTCTCAGACAGTCACATGAAGGACATGCATTGTCAGGGATGGTGTGCTGACTGAATGAACGTTCAGTTTTCCTTTGATTGCATTTCTACCTCAAGTCAAGATGTTAATGCCACAGACGAGAAGCCTCATAACCCCGGGACTTTGGTAATCTCAGAGTACTAACTTTGTTGGATGAGAAGGCAGAGGAGAGGAGAGCAGTGGAAATCTATGGGCTGGTCCTTGGGACGGAAGAGCCACTGCTGCTAGCGAAACCCCACCCTAGCTCTGGGGATAAAAGGCAGGGGGCGGAGATGAATAGGTGTGGTAGACAACTATTCATCTCCTGAATGGACAGACTTGTTAGCCTGCAGTGAGAAAGAAGAGACTTTTTGCTGGGGCTGCTGGCGCTCCTAATAAAGGAATCCTTGAATTCACTTCAGAGGATTTGTTGTGTTTGGGGAGCTGGGTCAGAAACTCAGTTGAGATTTTCCAGTGAATCTGTGAAGGCTCTCAACGGTGCTCATGAACATAAGCCTCTCCACATTTCCCATTTACGCACACTGGGAACTGGCAGACGTCTTATCCTGCCAAGTGGGAAAATTGTTTCCATTCCTACATGCTAAGCGCTTCCGAAACAACTCACAGACAAAAAAAAAAAATCAACCTATAAATTATAAAGCTCTCCCATGTGCTTGGCTATCTGCTTCCCATCTGCCATGTATGTGGAGAGGCCAAAGATTGCCATGGCGTCAGCAAATTGAGCATATAATTAGAGCTCATTGGGAAAGGCAAGCAGATATGAGGGAGTTTAAAAGCATTCCACATTCAATGTGCCTCCTCTGATTCAAGGAGGAGGAGGAGGAGGAGGAGGAGGAGGAGGAGGAGGAGGAGGAGGAGGAGGAGGAGGAGGAGGAGGAGGAGGAAGAGGAAGAAGAAGAAGAAGAAGAAGAAGAAGAAGAAGAAGAAGAAGAAGAAGAAGAAGAAGAAGAAGCCAAGATATGTTTAGATATATAATTCTTTATTGGCCAAGTGCGATTCAACACACAAGGAATTTGTCTTTGGTGCATAAGCTCTCAGCGTACATCAAAGATATAAGTGATAAATCATGATCATAGTAATCATAAAAAATACATCCATCATAAATCCTAAGATAGAACATTTGGTGATAGTCATAGGATAGTAAATAAGCAATCAACAAAAATTATACTAGGAAACTAAATAAAACAATATAAATTGCAAATAAATCATATAATATAAATCATCAACTATAGCACAGAAGCACAAATGGAGAGAGAGACACCCTCACAGGGCATCTCTTATATGTATATATACAGCCTCTTAAAGTCGTATCAGCCCAAAACCCTTGCTAACTCCTTCCCTGCCTTATATCATTGTAGCAGCTGGTCAGCTCTTAAAGTATTTCCCTGACATAGGAGGAGGTGCGGCAGAATCTGAGGGTGGAATCAAAAGAGGGATCAGGCTTAGAATCTCTACATAGCCACAAGCAAACAAAATCCAACTTTCCTTGAACTCCACGGACCCTGGCCCTAACTGTTAATCAACTGTTAGTTAACTGCTAACTGTTAGTTGAGAAGATTCCTGTGCGTAGGCTTTTAGCAATGAAGCAGTTTAATTGAACCTTCACATGAGGATCTGGTGTGACAAATGGACTTTTGGTTTTGGTCAGGAACAGACAGACAAATGGAAAGACTCATTCTCAACCTGATTAAAATTCTGAAGGCTGTTGTTTAAATCACTATCTGGAAGCAAATACCAGTCAAAAGACACACCGTTTTATCTGTTTAGAGAAGGACAGTTAGAAAAAAAATCGGAGAATAGAATAGGAATAGGGAGAGGGAGAGGGAGAGGGAGAGGGAGAGGAGAGGAGAGGAGAGGAGAGGAGAGGAGAGGAGAGGAGAGGAGAAGAGAAGAGAAGAGAAGAGAAGAGAAGAGAAGAGAAGAGAAGAGAAGAGAAGAGAAGAGAAGAGAAGAGAAGAGAAGAGAAGAGAAGAGAAGAGAATTCTTTATTGGCCAAGTGTGATTGGACACACAAGGAATTTGTCTTTGGTACATATGCTCTCAGTGTACATAAAAAGAAAAGATACATTCATCAAGAATCACAATGTACAACACTTAATGATAGTCATAGGGTACAAATAAGCAATCAGGAAACAATCAATATCAATTTAAATCATAAGGATACAAGCAACAAAGTTACAGTCATGCAGTTATAAGTGGGAGGAGATGGGTGGTGGGAACGATGAGAAGACTAATAGTAATAGTAATGCAGCCTTAGTGAATAGTTTGACAGTGTTGTGGGAATTAGTTGTTTAGCAGAGTGATGGCGTTCGGGAAAAAACTGTCCTTGTGTCTAGTTGTTCTGGTGTGCAGTGCTCTATAGCGTCGTTTTGAGGGTAGGAGTTGAAACAATTTATGTCCAGAATGCGAGGGGTCTGTAAATATTTTCACAGCCCTCTTTTTGACTCGTGCAGGATACAGAGAAGTCTCTGACTTCACGTATATCGATTGCTAGACAAGAAACAAGCTTAGTTGCTAGAATTTTTGCAAGCTCCATCCTTTCCTTCTTCATTCTTCCGCCACCCGCAAAGAGACACCGTGAGAATCTTGCATTCTAAGCACTCTAAACTTTGGTTTGATAAAGATTGCACTCCCGCCAAGATGGGGAATTTCAGCCTAAAGAAATGCCTAATTCTGTAACGATGCCCTTTCTCCGAATTTTTTTTTTCCTCATGAAAAAGTGGCTACAAAAAGCTTTTGAGGGAGAAAGGGCATCGTTATTTATCAGCGAATTGGGTTAAGTTCCAACAAGCAGTGACAAATAAAAGTAATTATCTCTTTTGGCATTTTGTTCCTTGACCCTCAGCAAAATCTAGTTTTAGTGCCAAGTAACCAAATCTTCTTTAAAAGTCCTGAATAGAATCTTTCCTGATTTATTTGATGCCTTTTGGTCTTTTTATTTGTTGATGACTCACTCAGCTTTCCTTTTGATCATTTCCCTGACTGGCGGTCCTTAATTTTGCAATAAGGAATACAAAAATATATATATAATTTTTCAGCGAAGAACAGTGAAAATCCCACTGAACACAGGATTTTGCCGGAAGTACTGAAAAATAAATCCTGATTTCTTGCTTGTTTGCTGCTGTTAAGATTTTTTTTTTTTAATTGCTTCCTATCGAGTGTCTTCCTTCTAGCATTTGTCCAACACAGGAAAAAGAAAGAAAACACACATCCATAGTCAGAGTTTATTGGTTAGAAAGCTGCACTAAGGAATTGTGTTAGTTGGGAACCCAATTGTGATGACGTTGTGCAATGAACTGAACCAGGGGTGGGCTTCAGGGGGTTCGCAGGGGTTCAGGAGAATCTATAGCTAAGATTCTGTGCAGTTCAGAGAACCCCCAAATCCCACACCTGGATGGCCTCACCCACTTTGCCCCCCCACTCCCAAGAATCCCCACACAGCCCATTTTGGATGCAGATAAATACAGGGCACACACAGAAGCTTGGGGAGGGTGAAAAATGGGCCTACCAGAAGTTTGGGAAGCCCAGAAATGGGGCTGCTTCCGGCCTCCAGCCTCCAGAGAGCCTCCGGAGCCTGAGGAGGCTGTTTTTGCTCTTCTGGAGGCTCGAGGAAAGCCTCCAGAGCCTGGGGGCAAAAACACACACACCTATGCTGTGGTGCAGGAGGCCGACTAGGCCACGCCCACTATGGTAACGCCCACCCAGCAACCGAGCAAAGAACCCCTTGCTAAAATTTTTGAAGCCCACCCCTGAACTGAATGTTGTGCAAATCATTTGGGAGTCTGATGTGGATGAAGCAAATCTGGGGCGGAGTGAAAAGAGGCATGAGCCTAGAATCTCTACGTAGCCACAAGTGAATTTAGTCTAATTGCTTCTTGAGTGCCGCTGACCGTTATTTAACTCTAAGCAGGTGCTAATCATGTGCATAGAGAAGATTCATGTGCATAGACTGTTTAGCAATAAATCTGTTTAATTGGACATTCACATGTGGATCTGATCTTTTAGTTTTTCATGATCTTCTGCTTGTTGCTGCATATAACCGATGTGATTTTTCTTTCTTTTTTTTCTCAAAACAGGCACTACAAGGCCTCATAAGGAGGGGGAAGTCCCTGGTGTGGATTATATTTTCATCACGGTTGAAGATTTTATGGAACTAGAGAAAAGTGGTGCTCTTCTAGAAAGTGGAACCTATGAAGGTAAGCACAATCTTCCTGCAGAGTCTACTTTGCAATTCTGTGAGGTTTCTCCCATTTTCGAGATTTGCATTAGGACATCACAATAGAATGTGTCACAATATGTATTTTCTTATATTTAGGGCAGTTTTGGTAATTTCTTTCCTCGGTAAAGAGTGAAACAAAGATGAGGAGGAGGAGGATGGAGAAGGAGAAGGAGAAGGAGAAGGAGAAGGAGAAGGAGAAGGAGAAGGAGAAGGAGAAGGAGAAGGAGAAGGAGAAGGAGAAGGAGAAGGAGAAGGAGAAGATACTCTAGGCAGGAGAAGGAGACAAGAAACTGAAGGGGATTATAGAAAGGAGGAGGAGGAGGAGAAGACGAAAAGGAGGAAGAGGAGGAGAAGGAGGAGAAGAAGAAAAGGAGGAGGAGGAGGAAGATGATGATAGAGAAGGAGAAGGAGGAGAAGATATTGTAGACAGGAGAAGGAGACAAGAAGGTAAAGGGGATTATAGAAAGGAGGAGGAGAAGAAGAAGAGGAGGAGGAGGAAGAAGATGATGATAGAGAAGGAGAAGGAGGAGAAGGAGAAGGAGAAGGAGGAGGAGATACTGTAGACAGGAGAAGGAGACAAGAAGATGAAGGGGATTATAGAAAGGAGGAGGAGGAAGAAGATGATGATAGAGAAGGAGAAAGAGGAGGAGAAGGAGAAGGAGGAGAAGAAGGAGAATAGATGATGTTAATGATGATGATATTCATTCAGTCGTGGATGAATGAAGAGTGAATCACTCTTGGTGATTCTATGGGCCAGGTCTCTCCACATCTCCACATCCTCCAATCTTGCACTGCTTTTCTTTTATTCTTGGTGGTGTCAGCTTTTATGGTGTCCAGCTACCATGTTCTTCTATGGCCTGGTGTCCTTTTACCATTAACTCGTCCCCATATAATTGCTTTCTCCAGTGAGAAACACAAATAGGGACACGCAATTAAAATCCTCCATCGCGCAGCTGAATAAGAAGAATGAATAGTGAGATGAATTCATCCGCCAACTTGGCAAAGCTATGGCGTCAAGTGAACCCCTTCATAATCTGTACTGGACTGAAATTAGTTTCAAGTGGAAATACTTTTGTATAATGAACTAGATTCTTTGTTCAGCAGAGTCTCTCCCGACAGAGGCTCTAATGGATGGACATGTCAACCTCACAATGCGCTCATACGCATCTTCTCTCTCCCCTTATTAATTGTCTCGCACAAATTAATGTACTTCAGAAGCCCATTCAGCACTTTTAAAGTAAGGGAAGAAGAGTGCTTTAACATGCTTCCCCCCCCCTCAAACTGAATGAAAAATAGAACCAAAAAAACCCCCCTACCACCTAAGACAGGGGTCAGCAACCTGTGGCTCTGGAGCCACATGTGGCTCTTTTATCCCTCTGCTGCAGCTCCCTGTTGTTGGTCAGCTCTACAATTGATAGGGCTTTTGGTTAGAACAGGTAGAGGAAAAAGGATGCCGCGCTAGGAGGAGACTCTATGGTGGGGGAATTGGACTTCCGGTTGGCTTCAGAATTGAACGGGGAGCTTCCGGTTAGGACCTTTGTGGCTCTTTGAATGCTTAAGGTTGCCGACCCCTGACCTAAGATATTGGGTATAGATTGAGAAGAAAATGTCAGTGATACGTAGATTTTAAAATGCCCGCTTATTAGATGTTCAGCGGGCAGTTTACTGATGTCCCCAAGATTATTGTTGATCCATCTCTTCAACCTTATTCCAAATCATTAAGAAAAATATATGTGTTTTCTGAGGTTTCGCGGGTATTTGTATGTAGGTCTTTGGTTATTCGGGTTTTCTCCCGCATAAAATTGGAAGTGTCTTGGCGACGTTTCGACGAAGTTTCATTCGTCATCTTCAGGCTGGTGTTTTCGGCTTCGTGCTTCTAGGAGCAATGTGAGATCGCAGCTGTTTCTTCCTTTTAACTGCTAGTGGGGGTGTGAACTGATTGGGTGGGAGCTTGGCTGTGTTCTGATTGGGTGGAGATGTGTTCTGATTGGTTGGGGGTTTGGCTGTGCTCTAATTGGCTGGGGGTTTGGCTGTGCTCTGATTGGCTGGGGGTGTGTTCTGTTTAGGATCCCCAACCAATCAGAACACACCTCCACCCAATCAGAACACAGCCAAGCTCCCACCCAATCAGTGTGTGTGTGTGTATATATATATATATATATATATATATGTTTTCTCAGGTTTTCGCGGGTGTTTGTATGTAGGTCTTTGGTTATTCGGGTCTTCTCCCACGTAAAATTGGAAGTGTCTTGGCGACGTTTCGACGAAGTCTCATTCGTCATCTTCAGGCTGGTGTTCTCGGCTTCGTGCACATTGCTCCTGGAAGCACGAAGCCGAGAACACCAGCCTGAAGATGACGAATGAGACTTCGTCGAAACGTCGCCAAGACACTTCCAATTTTACGTGGGAGAAGACCCGAATAGCCAAAGACCTACATATATATATATATATATATATATATATATATATATATATATATATATATTATTTATAAGCATTTTTGAATACAGAGTATGAATGCAGGGTATGTCAGTTACACAAACAAAGACCAGAATAAAAAGAAAAATATATTAACACATGAACTCATAACAGTAACTAGTAACAGTAACAATAATATGATTACACTTGTATTAGATATAATTGTAATAGTATAACCAAATAGTTTAAACTGGGTCTTCATATAACTATGTACATTTTGTAGATTATCTTACTTATAGTTGAAAACCTTCTCTATTTTAATACAGACATTCATAGTCTTTTTTCCTCTAATTCCTACCCATTTTCTCTAGCCACTCATAAAAACTGCTATTAGTAGTATTCTGAGTCTTCTTTATCTATAATTTTAAAAGTTAACCTAATCATTTCAGCACATTCTAAAGTTTTCCGAATCACTTCTCCATCTGGCAGAGTGTTTTCATTTTTCCACTTTTTAGCAAATATAATCCTTGTCGCTGTTAGTATATGTAAAAATAAATATGTGATCCCTTTATCGTAACCCTCTGGTATTATTCCCAACAGATTCCCCAACAAAGTAGAATTTGGGAGGTATACTATCATGCTACACTGGAATTGGAGTAGAATTAGGCATAAAATCCTCAGAATTAGTTAGACGTCATTATTGCTGCTGAGAAAATAATACTTAAAACATATTAACCGCATAGTGTTGGAACAATTAATGTTTTATAAAGAAGATCCCTTTGGACAAACCAGTTTTTGCATGAACATCATCTGGGATCTTCTTAATTGCTGATTCCTGCACCGTAAACAGTAGGAGAAGGAGGGATAGAGCCTGTGGGTGGAGTCAAGAGAGGAACTTTACTGGAATCATTACGTTCCCATAAATGATCCAAGTCCAAGTCCTTTTGAGTTCTGTTGACTCTTAATCTAGTGCCAGTTTAGTGCTGACTGTTAGTTGACTAGATTTTTGTGTATATGCATGAGTAATACATCAACTTAGCTGGAACTTAATGTGTGGTCCTGATTCTTCCTGTGTTGTGGTCTGTCGGAGGCCTGCGGAGCTGGCAGCAGATTCGGACAGTGAGGAGGCTGGGGAGGAACATGGGCCAGTCCTGGAGTCTGGGGAAGGCTCGGATGAGGGCTCTGCATCAGAGGCAGAGATGGAGCCAGGGCCATCTGGGAGTTATGTGCTGACTCCAGAGTCTGACATCAGCGAGGCAGAGGAACAGGAGGGAGCCAGTTCCCAGTGCGTGCATGCGCAGAGCTGCCAGAAGGCAAAAACAGTTAAGACAAAAGGGGCGACTCAGGAGTAAGGCTTGGAGATGATTGGCCCCTCCCATAAGACATAAAGGTGGAGCAAAGGGACATGAGCCTTTGCAGGAAGCAACTTTGTTTGTTCTGGTTGGTTTAAATTCTGAAGCTCCATTTTGACTTTGTGCTCCGTTTGGCCTTGCAAAGCTAATTGGCAATTAGGTCTTTGGCAGCGTGTCAAGGGAGATAAAGGTGGGTGCTTATCAGCCTTACCCCGAAAGACTGTGGCAGACTTCTGTTGGACTATTCACAAACTGTTTGGGACTCATTACGGGCTGTGAATGACCATAATTCACAGCCGTCTCAATAAAAGAGGTTTTTTTGGACTAAAACTGTGATTTATGCTTTCTCAGGAAGCCTAGTTCAGAACATCCTGCCTGACACAAACTTATGATAAACATATTACGCTGTTTGAGCTATTTGTGTTTTGTACAACTCTAGTATATGGAATGGGAATCTGGCTTTACTGGTCTTTGGAGGAATAATCCGAAAACTCCTCAAATCGACGATTATTAGCTCTTGGGATATACCCAAAGGTGCTTTTTTGGGAGGCAACCGGACTTTCTGATTGTTTTTTCTTTTGAAGATGTTTCGCTTCTCATCCCAGAAACTTCTTCAGCTCTGACTGAATGGTGGGGGAATGGAAGGATTATGTTCCTTGCAGACAGCTGGTCATTTGCATCTTTTTAGAGGGTCATTGAGGCCACTTGGAGGTTTATCTGTGTCCTCAGGATCACAGTCATAAATATAGATGGATGGATGGATGGATGGATGGATGGATGGATGGATGGATGGACAGATAGACAAAGATAATACATGAATAAATAGATGGAAGAATAGTTAATGTAAGGATGGATGGATAATAGAAGGTTGGATAAATAGATGATAGATAGATAGATAGATAGATAGATAGATAGATAGATAGATAGATAGATAGATAGATAGATAGACAGACAGACAGACAGACAGACAGACAGACAGATAGATAGATAGACAGATAAGGCAGACAGACATGTGTGTGTATATGTGTACACACACACACACATAATATGTGTTGGTCGTCACGATGTAAAAAAGATGTTGAGACTAGAAAGAGTGCAGAGAAGAGCAACAAAGATGATTAGGGGATGATTGGAGGCTAAAACATATGAAGAATGATTGCAGGAACTGGGTATGTCTAGTTTAATGAAAAGAAGAACTAGGGGAGACATGATAGCAGTCTTCCAATATCTCAGGGGTTGCCACAAAGAAGAGGGAGTCAAGCTATTCTCCAAAGGACCTGAGGGTAGAACAAGAAGCAATGGATGGAAACTAATCAAGGAGAGAAGCAACCTAGAACTAAGGAGAAATTTCCTGAAAGTTAGAACAATTAATCAGTGGAACAACTTGCCTCCAGAAGTTGTAAATGCTCCAACACGGGAAGTTTTTAAGAAAATGTTGGGTAACCATTTGTCTGAAGTGCTGTAGGGATTCCTGCCTAAGCAGGGGGTTGGACTAGAAGACCTCCAAGGTCCCTTCCAACTCTGCTATTCTATTCTATTCTATTCTATTCTATTCTATTCTATTCTATTCTATTCTATTCTATTCTATTCCATTCCATTCCATTCCATTCCATTCCATTCCATTCTAATATCACATGGCAGTCTTAACCAAAATAATTCGGTAAAAATAAATAATAGAATAAGAGCTTCAATTGGAGACCGATGCTTTGCTTCCAGTAGCTGGGATGAAAGACGACGGTCATAGAAAAATTAGTAAACATACATAATAATAAATCCCTTCCGCCTACAGCAAATTATCTATTTTTCAAAAACACCTGAGGAATAATAAACCGCTTCTAATTAACGTTGTACTCACTTCTTGTGTACCGTGTAGCTTTACCCTTAAATCCTTGGAAGATGAACACATTAAAAACTGAGGTCTATAAATAGCCTCTCTTCTTTGAAGCCAAAAGCTCTACACAAACTTTAGCATTGGCTGCGTTTCTGTAAACCGTTCTGTATCGGTTGAAGATAATATGGAAAGGTAGAGTCCTTTGCAGCAATCCAATCTCAGGGTAATCAGGGCATGGGTGATGGTCACAAGGACATCCTGCTCCTCCTCCATCATCATCATCATCATCATCATCATCATCATCATCATCATCATCATCATCATCTTTTAATGACCCCATATTCCCTTGTGGGGTGGAGACTGGGCAACTGAATAGAGCTAGCAGAGTGTTTACTGGCCGGATGCCTTTCCTGTTTCCAATGCAGAGTTTTGTTCAACAGATATATTCTCTCTCTCTCTTTTTTTTTTTAATTTTCAAAGAACCTTTATTAAAGTTTCAAATATTAAAATACAAATACATCTATAATGAAAATACGTCCACAATAATTCAACGTCGTTCTGACAGTACACAAATCTTAACTCTTCATATATTCCGACTTGATCAAGTATGTGTAAACCCAATTTATGTCTTATTTTGACCTATATATTTCCTATTTTTATTTTCTATCCATTGATACCAGTTTTCCCAAGTTGAGTAATATTCCGAGTTTATTTAATTCTATAGTAAGTTTGTCGATTTCTGCACACTCTCAAAAATTTTCCGGATTATTACACGTTCTGTCGGTATAGTGGACATTTTCCAAGCAGATATATTCTCATTGTGTCCAGAGAGAGAGAAATATCTGCCTCTACCTAGGATCGAACTCACAGCCTCCTGATTGTGAGGCGAGAGCTCCACCTCTAGGCCACTGCACCACTCCGACATCCTGCTCCATCAATGAACATAATAAGTTCGCCAGGCAAGCTGAGTGATGGCTCGTCTGCTCAGATGTTGACATCTACAAAAAGAAGCTATGGATCCATAAATCATGAACCTGTTCTATCAGGGTGGATGAAACCCAGAGCCAAAATGGGGCCACCACCAAAAGTGATAGTTTCTGCACAAGCTTCCATCTTTGTAGTGTTTTTTATCAAGGCAACCTGATCTACCGAAATATGGGATGGAGTATAATTGCTTCCGCTTTTGGCTTTCAGCCCCAATCCAGGAGCCTTCACAGGCCGTCCCTTTTGTGACAAACTATTTTTGTATTAAATTTATATTTTACCAACAAAGAAATAAAGGGAGACTAGTATAGACACAGTGTGGACTAGTATGGATGCGATGGCTCAGTGGCTAAGATGCTGAGCTTGTCGATCGAAAGGTCGGCAGTTCAGTGGTTCAAATCCCTTGTGCCGCGGAACGGGGTGAGCTCCTGTTGTTGTCCCAGTTTCTGCCAACCTAGCAGTTCGAAAGCACATAAAAAATGCAAGTAGAAAAATAGGGACCACCTTTGGTGGGAAGGTAACAGCGTTCCGTGCACCTTTGGTGTTTAGTCATGCCGGCCACATGACCACGGAGACGTCTTCAGACAGTGCTGGCTCTTTGGCTTTGAAACGGAGATGAGCAACGCCCCCTAGAGTCGGGAACGACTAGCACATATGTGCGAGGGGAACCTTTACCTTTACCTTAGTATAGATCTATTTCAAGCAATTTAGCTCTCGTCAGCTATCCACACCCTTCTGGGATTTGAACCCAGGCTGCTTACATTTAGGTAAATGTATTAACCTCCAAGCCACGGGCTCTTCTGGCTTTGTCAGCTATACCAGGGGAGAGATTAAGTGTTTTTTATCAGGGCAACCTGGTCTACCCAATTATGGGACAGAGCATACTGCTTCCGCTTTTGTCTTTCACCCCCAATCCAGGAGCTTTCGCAGGCCATCGCTTTTGGGACAAACTATTTTTGTGTTAAATTTATATTTTACTGACAAAGAAATCCCAGAAGGGTATGGCTAGCTGACGAGAGCTAAATAGCTTGAAATAGATCTATACTAGTCTCCCTTTATTTCTTTGTTGGTAAAATGTAAATCCATTTTTGTAGGATTGCCCCCAGAGATAAGGAGAATCCAAGACCTCGGTGCCTTCCGCCGTGCCCTTAAAACCTTCTTTTTCCAGCAAGCCGGGCTGGCCTAACACTTTTTAAAATGTTTTTAATTTTTTGTTATTGTTTTTAATTATGGGGCCAAATTTATATATATCTTTTAATGGTATTTTAATATTTGTACTCTATGTTTTTATGTGGCTGTACATCGCCCTGAGTCCTTAGGGAGAAGGGCGGTATACAAATTCAAAAATGAATGAATGAATGAATGAATGAATGAATGAATGAATGAATGAATGAATAAATAAATAAATAAATAAATAAATAAATAAATAAATAAATTCAATTGACGTCTGTGCAAGGGTTCCACATGAGTGCCAATGATCCAATCAGCTTGGGAAGGAACTATTTTCAATGGTCTAAAAAAAAGACCATCATTGCATTTTTCTATCTCAAAAGACCCCTCCCTCTCCAAAAGGGTGAAAAAATATCTATAATGGTGCACTCAAGGTCAATACTACCATGGAATAAAGTCAGAAGATGTTAAGAAAGCAAGAAGACTCGTTCTTTGTGACTTTTCTTAGCATGTCTTCTTTGTTTCAGAACTTAGCAAGGACAGATAGCTCAGTCTGTCATCTGAGCTTAAAGGATATGATTGGGAAAGTCACTTTAGCTCAAGGACATCCCACTTCAAGTTGAAGGATGCTCTCGAGGGGCATCACAAAAATGAAGGTAGCAGCTGGGATCGCCTGATCGGAGTCCTTCGTTATGTGCATCAGGGATGTAAGAGCTGTTGTGGCACAGTGGTTTCAATGCAGCATTACAGGCAAAAACTCTGCCCACTGCCAGGAGTTCGATCCTGGCCAGCTCAAGATTGACTCAGCCTTCCATCCTTCCGAGGAGGGGAAAATGAGGACCCATATTGTTGGGGGCCATAGGCTGACTCTGTTACCTGCTTAGAGAGGGCTGTAAAAGCACTGTTAAGCGGTATATAAGTCTGCTATAACTTGGGAAGGAAGGGAGGGAGGGAGGGAGGGAGGAAGGAAGGAAGGAAGGAAGGAAGGAAGGAAGGAAGGAAGGAAGGAAGGAAGGAAGGAAGGAAGGAAGGAAGCCATAGTGGTGCAGTTGTTACAATGCAGTGTTGCAGGCTATATCTGCCCACTGCCAGGAGTTCGATCCTGACTGGCTCAAGGTTGACTCAGCCTTCCATCCTTCCGAAGTGGGTAAAATGAGGACCCAGATTTTTGGGGGCAATAGGTTGACTCTGTAAACTGCTCAGAGAGGGCTGTAAAGCAGTATATAAATTTAAGTACTACTGCTATTGCTCAGTGCAATGACGCATAACAAAGGGGAAAGATTTCAATCCTGCAGTTGTGGCCGCCAAGTTGATTTTATAGGAGTGTATAGGCATGGGCCCAAGGTATCCAAGGAGCCATCTCACCCCAACGGGATTAACCCACCACACTCACAATCAATGGAAGTGGTCTGCTACAGATCCCATTGGATAAGGAATTCCAGCAGGTGGCTCAAGAAGGGACTTTTTCTGCTGTGGCCCCATACCTATAGAACACTCTACCACTGGAGATAAGAACTGCTCCTAATCTTCTGGCCTTTTAGAAGGTTATTAAAACTTGGGTCGGCTGGGTTGATTTGGGGCCCCAGGGGATACTCACCCCTGGAGATGGTTGATGGGGTAAAAAGACCTCATTCCCCAACCAAGCTATCAGTCTTATTTTTTCTATAGGTTTAAGTTCTTTCTTTCTTTCTTTCTTTCTTTCTTTCTTTCTTTCTTTCTTTCTTTCTTTCTTCCTTCCTTCCTTCCTTCCTTCCTTTCTTTCTTTCTTTCTTTCTTTCTTTCTTCCTTCCTTCCTTCCTTCCTTCCCTCCCTCCCTATCTCCCTCCCTCCTTCCTTCCTTTTCTTTGCTTCCTTGCTTCTCTTCTTTCTTCCCTTCTTCCTTCCTTCCTTTCCTCCTTCCTTCCTCCCTCCTTTACTTTAGTGCAAAATCTCCATTCTCACCCCATTCCAGGGGAAGGATACTGCAAAATCTCCATTCCCACCCCACTCCAGGGGAAGGATACTGCAAAATCCCCATTCCCTCCCCACTCCTAATGGAAGGATATTGCAAAATCTCCCTTCCTACCCCACTCTGGGGCCAGCCAGAGGTGGTATTTGCCAGTTCTCTGAACTACTCAAAATTTCCGCTACCGGTTCTCCGAACTGCTCAAAATTTCTGCTACCGGTTCTCCAGAACCTGTCAGAACCTGCTGGATTTCACCCCTGCTCCGTTCCCACTATCTATTCCCTCCTCCCACCTTAAGAATGGGGCGAGCCCCCCCTGAAAAAAAACCTTACAAAACAGAGAGAAAGAAAAGGAATAAATGAGCATAATATAAAGCTAACTAAAATGGCTACCGATATGTCAATTTCGGGTTCGACAATAATAATAATAATAATAATAATAATAATAATAATAATAATAATAATAATAATAATAATAATAAATTATTATTATTATTATTATTATTATTATTATTATTATTATTATTATTATTTTATTTCTATACCGCCCTTCTCCCGAAGGACTCAGGGCGGTGTACAGCCAATTTAAAAACACAGGACACAACAATGATTAAAAATTAAAATAATTAAATAGATTTGGCCGATTTAAAACGCCAACATTTAAAATACCCCAATTTAAAATTATTATTTTGATAGCCCTGCCTGGCGGAACAACAGGTAGACATGCAAAGATGCAGGGACCAAACGGTTTATCGGAAGATTGAAGGGTTTGTCAAGAGAAGGCACTTTCCCAGGAAGTGCAGTCTGATTTTCAATTGCTTCTTGTGAAAGGCACATCAGAGGTGTTTGAACACTTGAAGGATTTTCGATCTAAGAAGCATTGTTTCAGGAAGAAATAGCTTGTACGCCTGGACTATTTCTTGTTCGAGGTCTGGATGATGGGGGAACTTGAGATTCTGCTTCCTTTTGAATTGTACTCTGCCTTTTCCTTGGCCAATAATTTAGAATAGAATAGAATAACAGAGTTGGAAGGGAGCTTGGAGGTCTTCTAGTCCAACCCCCTGCTTAGGCAGGAAACCCTACACCACTTCAGACAAATGGTTATCCAACATTTTCTTAAAAACTTCCAGTGTTGGAGCATTCACAACTTCTGGAGGCAAGTTGTTCCACTGATTAATTGTTCCAATTGTCAGGATTTTTTTCCTTAGTTCTAAGTTGCTTCCCTCCTTGATTAGTTTCCACCCCCAGAAGTTGTGAATACTCCAACTCTGGAAGTTTTTAAGAAGATGTTGGATAACCATTTGTCTGAAGTGGTGTAGGGTTTCCTGCCTGGGCAGGGGGTTGGACTAGAAGACCTCCAAAGTCCCTTCCAACTCTGTTATTCTAATTCTTCTTGAAAACTTCCAGTGTTGGAAAATTCACAACCTCTGGAGGCAAGTTGTTCCACTGATTAATTATTCCAACTGTCGGGAAATTTCTCCTTAGTTCTAAATTTTTTTTTTTTTAATTTGATTTATATGCCGCCCTTCTCCGGAGACTCAGGGCGGCTTACAATGCTTTAAGCAATAGCCTTCATTCTTTTGTATATTTTATACAAAGTCAGCTTATTGCCCCCACAAACTGGGTCCTCATTTCACCTACCTTAGAAAGGATGGAAGGCTGAGTCAACCTTGAGCCTTGGAGAGATTCGAACCAGCAGAAATTGCAGGCAGCTGTGTTAATAACAGGGTGCACTAAACCCTTGTACTATCAAGGCTCTTTTTGCTTCTCTCCTTGATTAGTTTCCACCCATTGATTCTTGTCCTGCCCTCAGGTGCTTTGGAGAATAGCTTGACTCCCTCTTCTTTGGGGCAGCCCCTGAGATATCAGAAGACTGCTATCATGTCTCCCCTAGTCCTTCTCTTCATCAAACTAGGCATACCCAGTTCCTGCAACCGTTCTTCATATGTTTTAGCCTCTAATCATCCCCTAATCTTAGATCTTAGCAGATACACCAATTTATTATTTACTGTTTATAAAAAAAAATAATAATAATATTATATGTATATGAAATCTTAATCTGTTCACCGCCCTGAATCCTTCGGGAGAAGGGCGGTATAGAAATTCAATAAATAAATAAATAAATAAATAAATAAATAAATAAATAAATAAATAAATAAATAAATAATCATGTTGCTTAGCTTCTCTCACGTCTGTCCATTATGGTCTACAAATCTTGCGAAGGGGTCATTTTTCCAGAAGCCAATCAACTAGGCAAAGTTTCCGCTGCCTCGTTATTTGTATTCCTCGGTTGAATTTGAACCTCTCGCGATCGAGGAGGCCTTGCAGCCAGACATGAATGTCAAACAGGCCTTTTCACAGTCGCAACGCCACAACCTCGTTCCTGGGTTTTATTAGCACACGGGTTCTTGTCTGCAGAATTCCTGCATCGTGCCGATAATATTACCGCTACGGCGGTGACATTGCCTTGTGTTTTTTTTAAAAAAAAAACATTATCCTTCCTGTAATTCTGATTTGATTTTATGTTTGAAGTGACACTCATGATATTTGTCTTCCAAAAACAATGTAGACGATGTCTTCACTTCCGTAGTATTATTTCACAGAATATTGCTTTAGGAATTATATTTTTCATACTTGGTTGCAAGGGTTTATATTATGGGTAAATAAATCTCTTATATGTAAATATGTTATGGGTAAACAAAGCACTTTCCATCTATCTCTTGATGGGTCTGAATAACCTTTTGCTGCACTCACTGATGTAATTATCTCACGATACCAACAACAACAAAAAAAATTGCCATTCAAGAGATATTCCAGAAACCTTTGCTTAGCACTGCAGGCTGACATTCACGAAATTGTGGTTTTTTTAAAACCTCTAGAAGGTTATGTTAGCTTAGAATACTGTAGCTGATCTCTCAATTAGGAGACCGTGGTTAATGTTAGGGTTTGGTTTCAAAGAAAGAAAAAAAGCATGTTAACTAATTTTGGTCTCTTACTGTAAATTATTCTTCTTATTCTTCTTATTATTATTATTTAATCTTTAGTGAGATTCACAGCCTTTGAGGCTGGTTAATAGCTCAGCAGCTCGAGTCCTAACCAAGGACCTAGGAACTGTTAAGGTATCATCGGAGGATGTAAGCTGTTCCGAGTAAGGTGGTTTTTTGTAGAGTCAAAATGTTCAAGTCCGGCAAATTTAGAATTTCTAAATAGCGGGGTAGCCCTTTGGGTATTGCTCCAAGGGCTCCAATTACAATCGGGACAACACACAATTTCTTTTTCCACAGTCGCTCAACTTCAATTTGCAAGTCTCGGTACTTTGTGATTTTTTCTTGCTGCTTATCTTCAATCCGTGCATCACCAGGTATTGCAATGTCAATGAACCATACTTTTTTCTTTTCAACTATTGTTATGTCAGGTGTGTTGTGGACCAAGTGCCTGTCAGTCTGAATCCTAAAGTCCCACAAGATCTTGAGTTTCTCATTCTCTAAAACTTTCTCAACCTGATGTTCCCAGTGGTTTTTGCTGTACTCAAATCCAAACTTCTGGCACAATTTCCAGTGAATGATCTTAGCAACACGGTCATGGCGTTGTAGGTAGTCAGTTTGTGAAATTTTGCTGCACCCACTGATCAGGTGGTCGACTGTCTCATCTTTCTCATTGCAGAGGCGGCATTTGCTGTTGGTGGTAACATGTTGAATTTTTGCCTTCATGCAGTTTGTGGCTAGGGCTTGTTCTTGAGCTACCAAAATAAAGCTTTCTGTTTCTTTTTTCAGTACTCCTGATCTTAACCAGTTCCAAGTTAATTTCTGGTCAGCTTTGCCTTCAATATTTTTCAAGTATTGGCCATGCAGAGCTTTGCTTTTCCAATTTTCAGCTCTCTGCTCAATTACTTCTTTCTTATATTCTGCTTTTGTTTTAGTTGTCTTTAAAAGGCCTCCTTTATTTACTTCCTTAATCATTGGTTCTTCACTTTTCTGGATGTAATCATTCAAGCTGCGTTTTTCTTCTTCCACAGTCTGCTTTACTTGTAGGAGTCCTCGACCACCCTCTGCTCTTGGTAAATATAATCGGTCAACATCACTTTTAGGGTGCAAGGCATGATTCATTGTCATAAGCTTCCTTGTTTTTCTGTCCAAATTGTCTAACTCCACCTGGGTCCAGTCAATTATTCCTGCAGAGTATCGAATCACAGGTATAGCCCAGGTATTTATGGCTTTTATGATGTTTCCTCCACTCAGCTTGGACATTAATATCTTACGAATTCACCGAATGTACTTGGCTGAGGTTAATTCCTTGATTTTATTATGCATTAAGTCAGAGGCCTCTAAAATCCCCAAGTACTTGTAGCCTTCTTCTGATTTTACTGCCATTATTATTATTATTATTATTATTATTATTATTATTATTATTATTATTATTACATCGTACATCTTAAGAAGGTATTTGGTTGATACCTAGAACGCTGGCAGCAACCCATATCAACCATTATCACCAGTCAATGGTATTTGTGATGCATTTTTGAATGTTCAGTTGACTGAGTTTCATATTTAATGAATAAAGATAATAATAATAATAATAACTTTATTATCATTGTACGTGTATACACAGGATACCCATACAACGAAATTCAATCAAGGGTCCCCAACCCAGGGGTGAAATCCAGCAGGTTCTGACAGGTTCTGGCGAACCAGTAGCGGAAATTTTGAGCAGTTCAGAGAACCGGCAAATACCACCTCTGGCTGGACCCAGAGTGGGGAGGGAATGGGGATTTTGCAGTATCCTTCCCCTGCCATGCCCACCAAGCCACACCCACCAAGCCACACCACGCCCACCAAGCCACGCCCACAGAACCAGTAGTAAAAAAATTTGAACTTCACCACTGCCCCAACTCCTGGTCCGTGGAATGGCACGAGGCCACGGCAAGCCAGAAACCGGCCAACGCACACAAGCAAAGCCCCATCTGTGGGATGCAGTCACCCACGAAACCACGCCCCCTCTGGTCCACGGAAAAACCTCTTTCCATGGAACCAGTTCCTGGAGCCCAAAAGATTGGGGGCCACTTTCTTAAAATGATTCAACAGAGGTTGGTTGGTTTGTGGATCTTATTTAACTGTGATCTTTATTTAATTGTTCGCTTGGCTGACTAATCTGCTGCATATTTTCATATATGGCATAGAGAGGTGGGTTTCGTGTATTTTTACCACTGGTCTGCCGTGTGTGCGTGCCTTTCGCGCATGCGCTCAGCCTCAAAAATGTGGTTAAATAGGGCAGCATAGCACCGGGGAGGAAACTGTCAGGAAATTTCTCCTTAGTTCTAAGTTGCTTCTCTCCTTGATTAGTTTCCACCCATTGCTTCTTGTCCTACCCTCAGGAGCTTTGGAGAATAGCTTGACTCCTTCTTTGTGGCAGCCCCTGAGATATTGGAAGATTGCTATGACGTCTCCCCTAGTCCTTCTTTTCATTAAACTAGACTTACCCAGTTCTTCATATGTTTTAGCCTCCAGTCTCCTAATCATCTTTGTTGCTCTTCTCTGCACTCTTTCTAGAGTCTCCAAATCTTTTTTACTTCGTGGTGGCCAAAAGTGAAAGCACTATTCCAAGTGTGGCCTTACCAAGGCATTATAAAGTGGTATTAACACTTCACGTGAAGTGTTTGAAAATGTTTTAAAAACTGAAACCACTCACAGTAAGCATATCTACCAAAAAAATACCATATCCTTATTTTTTTTATTATTATTATTCTAGAAGATTCTACTCATAAAGTTAGAATTTTCTTGTGAGGAAATGTTAGCAAGCGTAATAATTTTTAACGGAGTAAAACGTGTCTTCTTTGGAAATTATTACAGACTTCTAACGTCTTTAAATATGTGACATCTTTTTTTTTTCAACGTAAGGAAATAGATTGCAAAAATTAATAAGTTGAATGCCAAGATATAAAGATTGAATTAGTATTCAGTGAAGTTTGAAAATGTGCCTTCAAGATTCAAGTAGACTTAAATTAGAGGCAGCCACCACTTAAGCCCTATTCATGAATATTTTGATCAGGAAATGTATGGCCACAGCATACAAATACCTTAATTATGGGATTACTCAAAACAGTACAGTATTCCTTTTAGCTAAACAGCCACATTAAAATGTAATGCTGTATTGACCTGTAGGAAATCAATTGCGTTGCATGCAGAAAGATATTGGCTGTTTCCGAGCTCCAGTTTAGCAACTCTGCATTCCAAGGTAAAATGAAAGTTTGAAAGCAACAGAGGTTCTTCAAAAAGTTAATTGATTGTTATTATTTTTTTTACTTCCTTCATTGGTTCAGGAGTTTCCATTGGGTGCGGGAGTCAAATAGTTGCAACGTTGCTACCAAAACTCTTCGTGCATACATCTGTCAGGCATGAAAGACCAGACCCACATATGAAGGTTCAATTAAACCAGGTGTCGGCAATCTTAAACACTCAAAGAGCCACAGAGGTCCTAACCGGAAGCCCCCCGTTCAAATTCTGGAGCTGACCGGAAGTACACTTTCCCCCACCATAGAGTCTTCTCCTAGTGTGGCGTCCTTTTTTCCTCTGCCTGTCCTAACCGAAAGCCCTATCAATTGTGGAGCCGACCGGCGAGAGGGAGCCACAGCAGAGGGATGAAAGAGCCACAAGCAGCTCCAGAGCTGTGGTTGCCGACTCCTGAATTAAACTGATTTTTTTTTTAATTTAGATTTTATATGCCGCCCTTCTCCGGAGACTCAGGGCAGCTTACAATGCGTTAAGCAATAGCCTTCATACTTTTGTATATTTTTATACAAAGTCAGCTTATTGCCCCCACAAACTGGGTCCTCAATTTACCTACCTTAGAAAGAATGGAAGGCTGAGTCAACCTTGAGCCTGGGGAGATTCAAACTTGCAATAATTGCAGACAGCTGAATGTTAATAACAGGCTTTTAGTCTGCTGAGCTATCCAGGCTCCTGGACTTATTGCTAAAAGTCTATGCACAGGAATATTCTCAACTCTAATCAAGCCAGCACTTGATTAGAGTTAACTAAGGACTAACAGCACTCAAAGGAGGTTGAATTTAGTTCTCTTGTGGCTACATAGGGATTCTAGGTGGATCCCTCTTTTCACTCCACCTCCAGGTTCTGCCATCTTTTCTCCTACAAAAGGGTGGGATTTTCATCATTTTGGCTACGATTTTGTCTTTTTTCACTCTCCCTGACACCCCTGCATTGTTAGTGAAATTATCTGAAGAAAGTTCGGTTTTATTCAAACTCCCCAGCAGAACCCACAGTGAGCAGTTTCGGTTACCACACACAGCATGGCAAGAATCGCTAGGCAGAATTCCAGTCCAAACCGAACACGAACGGAGTCCAAAGGCTAGTCCAAAATCAGGATACCAGGTCATGATACCAAATCTGATCAGGCTCCAGGGAACACACAGCTGTGATAAATAGCCAGCTTCTGGTGGAGTCCATCAAGACGGGCAGGGCCCTCTTCTCTCGAGTAGTCTAGCTGACCTTCTCTGCTCCAGCCTTTTCTCTGCACTACGTGTTCTCGGATCAGGTGCAGAAGGCAGTTCCTCTTCCTCTTCATTGGCCATCTGCCGCTGCAAGCTTTCCCCACCTGGAGCCTCCTCCAAATCCCTTCCGGACGGCCAGAGGTGGGTTTCACATAATTTTACCACCGGTTCGCTGCGCACTGAAAATGTGAGCATGTGCTTTGCTTGTGCGTGCAGCTTGCATGCATGTGCATGGCTTAGAAAATGTGGCTAAATAGGACGGCATAGCGGCGGGGCAGGTGGGCAGGGTGGGCCCACTCACAGGTTGCCACTACCAGTTTGCCCAAACCAGTCTGAACCGGCTGAATACCACCACTGTGGATGGCCTTTCAATCAACTGAGCTCCTGATATGCCAGGAATAGTCTCATCCTCTTTTGCGCTGACATCTGGGGAGTCGTCCAAGGGAGACATGACAATGGCATAAAACTGGACACATTGTCCCAGCAACATCCACTCGCAGAGCAGGATTAAATAGGTGACACTGGTGCAGCTGTTCCAGATGGGTGTGGTTTCCTCCTCGTGAGTAGTCTGGCTGACCAACATTGCTCCTGTCTCCTCTCTATCCTGAGCATCCTCAGATCTGGAGGAGCATGGAGTGCACCTCCTTCTCATCGCTGACTGCCATTAGTTACTTCCAATCTTTGCCTGGGGGCCTCTGGGCTTACTCACTGCTGTGGCTCTCTCAACTTGTGCTCAGCCTGTTGCTAGTCCGATTGACCGAACTGTGGCTTTTCTGTCAGGCCAGAACCCTCTGGTCCCTGATCCAAGCCACCATGCAGCTCTGTGCTCTCTTCTCCCAGTTCATTCTCCTCCTCCTCCTCCTCCGAACTCACATCCAGAGAGGTGTCCAGAGGTGGATCAATGACAGGTTTAGTCCAGTGTCCATTGCCTGCTTCTGTATGACACCTCTCTCTCTTTAGATGTAACAAGGTGTTAAGGATATTGTTGTTGTGTTACCAACCAGCAGAGTGTAGAACACAGAGAAACGTTGCTGAGAGCAATGAATAAGAGATGTGCAAACTGGTTTATCAAAAGTTTACTTTATAGTGAAAAAACCATCTCATAGTCTTTAAATCAATCCAAGTCTTTGCCAGTTAAATCAGTCCAGTGATACAAAATCTTCTTACCACACAAACAGTAGTTAGTTAGAATAACAAGCTCACTCTGCTTCACAAACCACGATGGTAGCAGATCCATCCAACGATGATAGCACAATGATAGCAACTCCACACACTATGGTAGCTTATCATCAACTGAATACATTACAGTACCTTTCTTAAATACATTTACAACCAGTGATTATCTAAGTACAGCATGACTCAGCATTACAATGAATCAGCAGGAAAACTTTAAAGTCACACAATACATATTCATATTAAAGTCACAGAACACATATATTGCCTGGACAACTTGTTAGGCTCAAACCATATCCTAACACAAGGCCTACATTTTTTTCATCTTGGATCTCTCTGTGAGAATTATGCAACAGATAAACTTAGATTGACTTTGCAACCGTTTTGTTATTTTCAAACAAGCCAAATAGAGAAATGATAAACTCTCTCCTTTTTCAGATGAGAAAAAGGAGAGGATTACAAAATAACCTGTAATCCTCTTTTTTTAAAAAAAGATTTATCAGCACCTGAGGAATAAGATGTAGGAGGATGTATTATATTTAGTGCTTTGACCCCCCCCTCCCCCCAATGTTTCTTTCATGATTATATTCATTTGGAAGATTAAAAGATTCCTAAGAGTGTTGGCATTTCTTCCCACGTTATTTACTTGCCATTTCTCAGAAAGACGGAATTGTTTTGGCATTGGTAGAAGGGGCCTGTAGTTCTTCACAGACTTTCACAGTTTGATCATCATTCTTGCTAATGTGAGAAACAGAGGTTTGCCCAACGATATTAAATCAGGGTTCTCGTCTGTTGGCATCAGTGATGGGATTCAGCCGGTTCTGAACAGTTCAGGCGTACCGGTAACTCCAACGATCAGCTGAGAGCAAACCGGTTCACTCTGATGATCAGATGGGCCCGCCCACTCATGCGCTATAACCTACCTATATTTCTTTTGTTTTAAGACCAGCTGATTGCCACGCCTCAGCTGTTTTATTCACTCTGTATTCAGTAGAAGGCAACTTTCGATCATAATGAGCATGCGGGGAAGCGTGAGTTTGGCATGTGTGCGCAGCGAACCGGTTGTTACAACCAATGAATCCCACCACTGGATGGCACCCCTGTGGCCAGTTAGGGCCAATCAGTTCTTTAGGATATTGTAGAAAAAGAAATGGCAGAACCTGGGGGTGGAGTTAAAAGGGAGATTCTACTGGTTCGGACCGGTTCGGGCCAACTGGTAGCTCCAACGATCAGGTCGGCCCACCTACCTGCCCCTGCACTTTACTTACCTTTATCTTCTCAGCTGATTGGTGCAGTAGAGCGGATTGCCGCACCTCACCTGTGTTACTCCCAAGTGGTAACACAGGTTAGTATTTGTAAAACTGTGCATGTGAAGTCCGCAATCACCCAAACTGGTTGTTAAACCAGCAGGATCCGACTACTGCTAGAATCTCTACGTAGCCACAAGTGAAAAAGGCAGAGACCCCACCCCACTTGCTTGAATGCCGCTTATCTGACTCTAACCATTGTTTCTGAAGATGTCTGTACATAGCCTTTTAGCAATAAATCAGTTTTAATTGGACCATTACGTCTTTCACGACTAACAGATATGAAGGTAAGAGGCTCAAGTCAGGGTGAACTGCTAAAGTGGATTTTGTTTAATAAATATTAAGAGTTTATAGAGGAAGAAATCCCAATCCACATCCCTTCGGCATGCCAGGCACTTCAAAAATTGGGGAGAACCCCTGAAACTGGTAGTTGTGTTGTACCCTCCAGGAACTCTGTGTTATCTATTTATTTTATTTTATTTATTTAGAAAATTTATATTGCCGCCTACTCACACATGGCGAGGTGGCTTACAAATGTTCTGAGGGACACTTTTTATACTCTTTTATGACACAAGATGTAATTGTGATGACGAACCTATGGCACGCATGCCCAAAGTGGCACGTGAAGCCATGTTGCCCGGCACGGGTGGCCTTGCCTGTTTGTCTTCCGGGTTTCTGGCGCTCATGTGCACATGATGATCGACTGTCCTTTGTGCGTGTGGCAGTGCTGAAAACCGGTGTGTGCATACACGCTGGCTAGCTGATTGTTGGGTGCACATGCGTGCCAGAGCCTGGAAATTTGGCTTTTCCAGAGCGCGATCCCTTTGCATGTGCAGTAGTGCTGAAAACCGGCCTGGGTATGCGTGCCAGCCAGCTGATCATTGGGCGCGCATGCGCACTAGAACTCGGAAGTTTGCTTTTCTGGAGCGTGGCCCTGACGAGCACACATGCTCATGCGTGATGTTTCTGAGTGACCTTTTCAGCACTCAGTGCCGAAAAGGTTCGCCATCACTGGAATATAACCTGTAACATCTGGATATGACACGGCAGTGCATCTTATCAGGGACTTATCATAATTTCAGATAGTGGAATAGCTACCAAGGGATGATGGGGTCTCCCAGCTGACAGCATCTTGGGGATGGTGCGATAACGTATCTGGTGACCATATGTTTAGGAGAACAATGCTCTTACCTAGATATTGTCCATTTCCCCTTGGCTGTTATTAGAGGGGGAAGAGCTGATGTTATCCTCTCTATCTTAATGATTAGAAGTCACAATACAGATAAGAAGCAGGCAAGAGAGATTAGCAAGAACAATCTGCAAAGCTCTTCTAGATAACTCCTCTTATCAGTGTGGAGAAATCCACACAGTATCTCCTCTGCCTAAATAACCCTTTCTGCACAGATATCATCATCATCCTCTTTTAACGACCTCATAATCCTTTGCGGGATGGAGTCTGGGCAACTGAATGGAACTGAATGTTTACTGGCCGGATGCCTTTCCTGTCACCAATGTGGAGTTTTATTCAGCAGACATATTCTCAGTGTGCCCAGAGAGAAATATCTGCCTCTACCTAGAATCGAACTCACAGCCTCCTGATTGTGAGGCGAGAGCTCCACCTCTAGGCCACCACACCACTCCCTTTCTGTACAGATATGCCAAAGGGAAAAGTGGATCTAGGCCCACTAAATCCTTGCAAATCTTCCAGTGCACCAATACAGCTCTCTGTTTAGGTGGGCTTCCAGAATATTCAATGGCCAAGCTGACTCTGAATTCTGGGGGGTCAAAATGTAGACATCAGAAAGGTACCCACTTTGTGGGACACCACACGTCTCATCTGCTGCTGGGGAAGACTCTTGAGAGACCCTTGGACTGCAAGGAGATCAAACCAGTCAGTCCTGAAGGAAATAAACCCTGACCATTCATTGGAAGGACAGATACTGAAGCTGAAGCTCAAATACTTTGGCCACCAAATGAGAAGACAGAACTCCTTGGAGAAGAGGACCCTGGTGTTCGGAAAGATGGAAGGCCAAAGGAGAAGGGGATATAGCAGAGAAGGAGATGGTTAGATAGCATCATTGATGCAGTGGACATAAATTTGGGCAGACTCCAGGAAACAGTGATGGACAGAAAGGCCTGGTGTACTATAGTCCATGGGGTCCCAAAGGCTTGGACATGACTTAGAGACTGAACAACAACAAAAAACAAACTCTCATCATCAAAATGTAGTTTCATACAAAGCTTCTTTTCTTGGTTTCACTTCTACTTGGTCAATTCCTCACCTTCTGAGGTCTTTTAAGGAGGACTTCTGTTGCTTGACATTATTTGTATCTGTTGTGGCCTGTTGGCCGCCGGCCCCTCCAGCAGCCAAATCAGATGAGGAGGAGGAGTCAGAGCCAGCATCAAGGCAACCTGAGAGCTCTGAGGGGGAAGAGGGAATGGAGTGGCAGAGAGAGAGAGAGAGAGAGAGGCGGAGCCTGGGACGTCCGTCAGCCCTCAGATGGAGAGTCAACAGCCCCCAGGCCTGGAGGTGGATGATGAGGAAGAGGAGGAACAGCTGGGTCCAGTGCCTGATACACGGATGTGCAGAAACAGAGGAGAGGAGAGCAGTGGAAATCTATGGGCCAGTCCTTGGGACGGAAAAGCCACCGCTGCTAGTGAAGCTCTGGGAATAAAAGGCAGGAGGCGGAGATGAATAGACGTGGCAGACAACAATTCATCTCCCTGCCGGACAAACTTGTTAGCCTGCTGTGAGACAGACAGAGACTTTTTTCTGGGGCTGCTGGGGCTCCTAATAAAGGGAACATTTAATTAACTACAGAGGGTTTGTCGTGTTTGGGAGCTAGCTCAGAATAATATCCTTTTCTTGAACCCGTTCCTGACCAGAAGGGCTGCCAATTCCATGGCAACCACAATTTTGTCCATAAGTCTCAAATGGGGCTGGAAAACAACTATCGTTCTGAAAAGATTAACCTACAGCACCATAGGAAAAACTGTTTATATTTCTGAATGCCCTTTCAGGGACTTCATCTTATACAATATTTGTTAGCAGAGTTTAGTTAAATAGGACTGGGTTTGTAAAGAACCTTTTTAGAAGCCGAACGTTTCATGGCGTGACATGATCCACAAAAAGGAGTCACCTTAAATAAGGAACCTAGCAAAGGGAAGCTACATTACGTCCACGGCAGGGGTGAAATGCTCCCGGTTCGGACCAGATTGCCCAATCCGGTAGCGATGGTGGCGGGTGGTTCGGAGAACCGGTAGCAAAAATCCCTGCGCCCCATCCCCCCCACCATGCCCACCTGAGCCGCACGATCATCAGAGGCTTTTTTTTTAACTTTTAAAAGCATTTTTTCTACAACCTCTTCCGACGAAAAAATGCTTTTAAAAGTTGAAAAAAAAAGCCTCTGATGATCGCGCGGCTCAGCTGGGATCGTCAGAGGCTTTTCAAAGCATTTTTTTTTCTGCAACCTCTTGGCCAAAGAGGTGGTTAAAAAAAAAATGCTTTGAAAAGTCTCTGACGATCCCAGCTGAGTTGCCTGATCGTCAGAGGCTTTTCAAAGCATTAGAAAAAATGCTTTGAAAAGTTAAAAAAATAAAAGTTGGCCACGCCCACCCACTCACATTAACACCACCACCCCCACCAAGCCACGCCCACAGAACCGGTAGTAACTAATTTTACATTTCACCCCTGGTCCACGGTTATATAGCACTATCTATTTTGTTACTACAAAGCACCTTCCTTGTTGGTGAAATAACTTCTGAGTAATGCCGTGTGAGAAAACGGCCATCTGTTGATGTCTCACTCACTTATCCCAGCAGCTTTCTTTCGGTGGATTTTAAAGTCTGGTTCCATTATTATCTTATATAATGACCTCCCTTTTCAATTTTTATTTCCAGTAACCACAATTTGGGGGCGGAAGGGGTCATTTCCTATCCGTTGGAACTGTTTTCCTGATAGAAAAGATCCGAGAAGCCATGAATAACACTTCCCTTAACAACTCTTAAGTCTATTTTAAGGGAAATGTGTTCTTCCCCCACTCTCCCTTTGGCTCTGTGTAACTTCAAAGTAGTTGTATGAAAATTTTATCCTAGGTTTGCAAATGTCTACGGAGATCCTCAGTCATCCAGGTCATGGTTATTTATTCCAAAGCAGTGGTGGGTTGCTCCCGGTTCACCCTGCTTCGGGCGAACTGGTAGCAGCGGTGGCAGTGGGAGGCTCCGCCCACCCACTCAGATGTCATCAAAAACGCTCTGCGATAGCGAACTGGTAGCGCCGGGATTTGAAACTCACTGCTGTCCCAAAGGTGCTTCTTTCAAAAGGCAACTGGACTTCCTTTGTTTTTTCTAGCAGTATTCCAGTATTTGAGGGCCACAAAGAAGAAAGGGTCAACCTATTCTCCAAACATCTGAAGGCAGGACAAGAAACAATGGGTGGAAACTAATCAGAGAGAGAAGCAACCTGGAATTAAGGAGAAACTTCCTAATAGTGAGGACAATTAAGCAGTGGAACAGCTTGCCACCAGAAATTAGGAATGCTCCAACACTGGAGGTTTTTAAAAAGAGACTGGACAGTTAGTGTCAGGGTTCCAAGTAACACCCCCAATGAAAGAAGACTCCAAGGCTTTCTTAATTGTTCTTGCCTTCTGGCAGCTCTGCACATATGCACACTGGGAACGGGCTCCAGATGTTCCTCTGCCTCACTGCTGTCTAGTTCCCTCTCTGCTTCAAATGCAGAGCCCTCATCCGAGCTTTCCCCAGCCCCCAGGACAGGCCCATATTCCTCCCCAACCTCCTCACTGTCTGACTCTGCTGCCAGTTTTGCTCCCCGCTGGCAGGCCACAATTTCAGACAAAAAGGTTGTCCAATCTTTTCTTTAAAACTTCCAGTGTTGGAGCACCCACAATTTCTGGAAGCAAGCCATTTCATTTAGTTGTTCCCACTATCAGGAAATTTCTCCTTAGTTCTAGGTTGGTTCTCTCCTTGATGAGTTTCCGTCCATAGCTGCTTGTCCTACCCTCAGGTGCTTTGGAGAATAGGTTGACTCCCTTTTTTCTTTGTTCAGTATGGCCAGATGTGTTATGTGCTGGCTGTGCCCAGTTTAGCAAAAGGGAGAAAAGTCCTGATACGTCATGTGAAGAGGTGGTATTCAGCCGGTTTGGATCGGTTTGCCCGAACCAGTAGCAGAAGTCATAGGTGGGCTCACCCACCCATCCCAGCTCTGTGCTCTCCTATTTAGGCACATTTTTGAAGCTGGGTGCATGCATGGAAAGCACATGCACCAGCAAAGCACATGCATGGAAGGCCGGTCGCATGCATGGATAGGGGGCTGCACACTTACATTTGCTAACTGGTAGGGAAAGTAAGTGAATACCACCTCTGGTCACATGACAATGCCGTGACACGTGAGTTTGACACCCCTAGTTATGGAGATACTCAAGTCATCCAGGTCATGATTGTCTCAATGATGCTTCTTCAAAAGGCAACTGGACTGTCTTGTTTTATCCTTGATGATGTTTCGCTTCTCATCCAAGCAGCTTTTCGGAATTTCTTGCATCTGCTCTGCACTTCTGCAAAATAAAAAAGTAAAGGTTCCCCTCGCACATATGTGCTCGTCATTCCCGACTCTAGATGGTGGTGCTCATCTCCGTTTCAAAGCCGAAGAAGAGCCAGCGCTGTCCAAAAACATCTCCGTGGTCATGTGGCCAACATGACTCAACGCCAAAGGCGCACGGAACGCTGTTCCCTTCCCACCAAAGGTGGTCCCTATTTTTCTACTTGCATTTTTAAGATGCTTTCGAACTCCTGGTTGGCAGAAGCTGGAACAAAGTCACGGGAGCTCACCCCGTTACGCGGCACTAGGGATTCGAACCGCTGAACTGCCGACCTTTCGATTGACAAGCTCAGCATCTTAGCCACTGAGCCACCACATTAGGTTTATCTATCAAGAAGAACCTGCTCCATCTGCGGAAAGCATGCAATGCTACTTTCTTGATTTTTTTTTTTTTTTTTTGCTTTTATTGACATCTGTACTGGTATCAAAGCAGAGGCATCTAAAGCTTCATAAATAAGAGAGACGTAAAGCACACCTTCTGGTCTTCTCTGTAGGAAACCGATTCTGAAGTGATTCCTTTTTTTTTTTTTTTGAACTGATCAGTAGGCTAATGACAGATGCAATCTGTTATAAATAATGGAGATGAACAGCAGGAGTGAATGGTCTCCTCCTTGTTTGAAGAACTAGGTACACTCGGTATGGGATAAAAAGCAGGCCCTGTTGCGTTCGTGGTTTGTATTCCACCCCGTACACCGGGGGAAAAAAAAGAAGAAGAAGAATTCTGCAAAACCGAGCCGGCGAGCGAGATATTTGCCAAAGTCCTACTGCGTCTTTGCGTCTTCAACACGAGGTTGAGGCCCGTCTCTCTGAAGATGGAACTGCAGGATTCTGAACAGCCGGGCTATAAACACAGAAGGAATCACAGCGGTTACAAGGCTGTTAATTTACAAAAGAGCTCGCCCAGCGAGTAGCGCGTGCCTTTGTTAACAAAGACGGTTGTTTAGCTTGCTTGATGTCTTTAGCTCAGGAGCCAATTGTTTCCGTAGTCAGAATGACGGGTAAGAACAACAGGGAAGTGGTGTTCTGGATCAGATTCTTTTTTCCGAAAACCGCTCCTTCCATTTCTGAAAAGGAAGGGGCTAGGAATCGAGTAACAGAGTTGGAAGGGACCTTGGAGGTCTTCTAGTCCAACCCCCTGCTCAGGCAGGACACCCATTATCATTTCAGACAAATGGCTGTCTAATCGCTTCTTAAATGCCTCCCTACAACTTTTTTCAGTGATTAATTTTTCTCACCGTCAGGAAATTCTAGGTTGGTTCTCTCCTTGTTTAGTTTCCATCCATTGCTTCTTGTTCTGCCTTCAGGTACTTTGGAGAATAGCTTGACTCCCTCTTCTTTGGGGCATCCCTTGAGATATTGGAAGACTGCTATCATGTCCTTCTTTTCACGAGACTAGGCAAACCCAATTCCTGAAACCGTTCTTCATATGGTTTAGCCTCCAGTCGCCTAATCATCTCTGTTGATCTTCTCTCCACTTTTTCCAGAGTCTCTACATCTTTTTTTTTTTAATACGATGGTGACCAAAACTGGATGCAGCATTCCAGTTACTAAGGCTTTATGAAGTGATGCTCATACCTCACATGATATGGATTTGGGCAGAGGTGGGATTCTTATAATTTAACAACCAGTGCGCCCATAATCAAAAATGTGAGTGCAAGCGCCTTGCACACGTGCGTGCTGCATCAAAAACATGGCAATTGTATAGGATTGGATAGCTTTGCTCGCGCTTGTGCCTTGCGCACCTGCGTGCTGCGTCAAAAACACAGCAATTGTATAAGACGGGATAGCGCCAGGGCAGGTGGACGGGCCCAGCTGCTGGGCGTAACTATTTGTTTGTCTGAACTGTTCTGAACTGGCTGAATTCCACCCCTGGATTTGGGTAACTTCATTAACGAGGAGGAGGAGAAGGAAGAAGAAGAAGAGGAGGAAGAGGAGGAGGAAAAAGGAGAAAGAGAGGGAGGAGGAGGAGGAGGAAGAAGAAGAGGGGGAGGAGGGGGAGGAGGAGGAGGAAAAAGGAGGAGGAAGAAAAAGAAGGAGAAGGAGAAGGAGAGGGAGGAGGAGGAAGAAGAAGAGGAGGAGGAGGAGGAAAAAGAAGAGGAGGAGGAGGAGGAAAAAGAAGGAGGAGGAGAGGGAGAGGGGGGAGGAGGAGGAGGAGGAAGAGGAAGAAGAAGAGGAGGGGGGAGAGGAAGAGGAGACCTAAATATTGGTATCTGAACATGGATCTCAGACTGTAAGAAAGGCAATAGGAGAATTGTTCCTTCAGATTTGCGAGAATCTTTTCTGCAGCCCTACAATAAAGTAGTATTAGCTTATCTGGCCATGTTTTCTGTCTCTTCTGCCTGGGAGAGCTGACACCGATCTGGCAAGTCATTATACAGCTGCAGGCTATGCCCTCTGTTATCTGATCCACCCCTAGGCAACCTTTCTTTCCCTCCTCTTCCCAAGGCCTTCCCCACAAACCATTACAGGTTGCGTATTTAGGGCCCAGAGGCATTCTCCGAAGTAAAGATCATGCCAGCTTCCCGATTATAAAGTATATTTAATATTCACCTATACGAGTAACTCAGACAGTCAAGGGCCTACCTTAAAGTTCTCAAGCATTGCATTAGGGCAAGGTATGCTTGCCAGCCATTTCCCAGCAAACAAAACTTGATTAATGAGCAATCAATTTCTCTCCACAATTAAGTACCTACCATGTTTCACCAAAAATAAGACCGGGTCTTATATTAATTTTTGCTCCAAAAGACACATTAGGGCTTATTTTCTGGTTAGGTCTTATTTTGGGGGAAATGCGGTACTAAATGCATCCATCTGGCTGACAATCTTAACTGGGGCTTATTTTGTGGGTAGGGCTTATGTTACGAGCATCCTGAAAAAATCATGCTAGGACTTATTTTCTGGTTGGGTTTTATTTTTGGGGAAATACGGTAATAAATGCATCCATCTGGCTGACAATCTTAACTGGGGCTTATTTTGTGAGTAGGGCTTATGTTACGAACATCCTGAAAAAATCATGCTAGGACTTATTTTCAGGTTGGGTCTTATTTTTGGGGAAATATGGTACTACATGCATCTATCTGACTGACAATCTTAACTGGGGGTTATTTTGGGGATAGGGCTTATATTACGAGCATCCTGAAAAATCATGCATTGGGACAATGACATTGGGACTGAACGGGTTAACGGTTTCCATCAGGCAGAATTAGGGAAAACCCAACTCACTCGAGGAGTGACAGTGGGCCAGTCAAACAGTCTCAATATTCCATCAGATGGTTATCATGGAAGTAAAATAAAGAAGACAACCTTAATGTCTGAGAGAAAAGGACAAGTTACGAATCTAATGAATAAACAGGAAGCGTGGGACCCACAGCAAAGCAATGAAAAACAAAAATCTTCAACCAAATCCTTTATGCCTTAATCTGTGTTTATGTGGGTTCGCTGTGTTTTGGTCACCATCATATAAAAAAGATGTTGAGACTCTAGAAAGAGTGCAGAGACTCTTTCTAGAGTGGAGAGGACAGCAAAAAAGACAATTAGGAGTCTTAAGGCTGGAGAATTGGGTTCTTCTAGTCTAGTGAAGGGGGCGTGGTGGCTCAGTGGCTAAGATGCGGAGCTTGTTGATCAGAAAGGTCAGCAGTTCAGCGGTTCAAAATCCTAGTGCCGCATAACGGAGTGAGCTCCCGTTACTTCTCCCAGCTTCTTACTCCCGAGACATCCTTTTTTCTTCAGCTGCTCTTGCCTTCTGGCAGCTCTTCTCATGCATGCACTAGGAACAGGCTCCTCCTGTTCCTCTGCCTCTCTGCTGTCTGCCTCTGGAGGCTCCGAAGTCCGCACATCACTCCCAGATGGCCCTGGCCCCATCTCTGCCTCTGACGCAGAGCCCTCATCCGGGCCTTCCCCAGACTCCAGGACTGGTCCATGTTCCTCCCCAGCCTCCTCACTGTCCGACTCCACTGCCAGCTCCGCAGGCTGCTGGTGGACCACAACAATGGTGGGGACTGGCTGTGCATGCGTTTAAATATTTTCGGGGAGGGCTTATTTTCAGGGAGGGCTTATTTTCAGGGGGGCTTATTTTAGTGCATGCGCTCAAAAACCTGATTGGGCTTATTATCAGAGGATGTCTTATTTTCGGGAAAACACAGTAGAAGTTGTGGTGCTCCAACACTGGAGGTTTTTAAGAAAAGACTGGACAGGCATTTGTCTGAAATGGTACAGGGTTTCCTCCTTGAGTAGGGGGTTGGACTAGAAGATCTCCAAGGCCCCTTCCAACTCTGTTATTCTGTCTTTAAAATAGCCTCCTTCCTAGTTCTTTTCCAAGATCTTGCTCCATCGTTCCTGTGTCCTTCTTCAGCTCTTCTTCCTTTCTGATTCTAAGAAAACCAGAATGTAATGAGAGAATATAGGATAAAGGTGGCATCAAACATCCATATTTATAAATAATATTTCTCTCCTCTTCGCTATCCCTCCTTGTGGCTTTACGCTCCGATCCGATGCTTATTATTATTCCTCTGTACTGTCTGGATTACTCAAGTCTTCCGTGAGGGAGAGAGGAGAGGAGAGGAGGGGGGGAGACAAATTCAGAGAGCTTTTGTGCCACGATAGTTGCCAAGGAAACCACTTCCTTTTCATTTCGCTGCTTGGGACATCTGGATCACTTGGCATCTGGCCTGCGCAGAAAGGCAACCTCGCAGCAGGCCATCGGGGAAAGAAAAGTGGAATTAATGAAAGCCTGGTCTTTGTGGTAAATAAGGAAGGCTTGAGTAAAGTGTTTCCAAAATTATCTGGTGACCTGAAGCTGGGTGGGTTAGAATGATGACTAGTGTTGAGTTGCATTTGTTTGTCTTCATTAGGAGCATCACATGGAGGCCAAGGCATTGTGAAGAAGGAATATTTCCCCTCCTGCTCGTTATTCTAAACCAGGGGAGGGGAACCGTGGCTCTTTTATGACTTGTGGACTTCAATTCCCAGAATTCCTGAGCCAGCTGGCTCAGGAATTCTGGGAGTTGAAGTCCACAAGTCACAAATGGGCCATGGTTCCCCACCGCTGTTCTAAACCAACTCCCCACCTCAAACCAAGACAACCCTATTTCTCTCAGCTCTCCCACCCCTGATTTTAATATCATTTTATTCAGTGGTGGGATTCAGCCTGTTCGGGCATGTTCGAGTGAGCCGGTTGTTAAATTGCTGTCGGCCCTGCTCCATCTCTTCCAGGAGTCCCCATTCACCCCATTTTTGCTGCAGGGAGGCCGCAGGGAGGACTACTAGGCCCAAAAGGGGGCTCAGGGGGGTTGGTGTGGTCCCACCATGGCCCATTTTTGCTCCCAGGGGGGTGCAGGAGGCCAAGTGATGCCTGTCACACCCTCTGGCCAACGCCCACCATGTGTTGTGGTCTGCCAGCAGCCTGCGGAGCTGGCAGTGGAGTTGGACAGTGATGAAGCTGAGGAAGAACAGGGGCCGGTCCTGGAGGCTGGGGAAGGCTCAGATGAGGACTCTGCATCAGAGGCAGAGATGGGGCCAGGGCCATCAGGGAGTGAGGTGCGGACTCCGGAGCCTCGAGAGGCTGACAGTAGAGAGGCAGAGGAACAGGAGGAGCCTGTTCCTAGTGCACATATGAGAAGAGCTGCCAGAAGGCAAGAGCAGCTACAGCAAAGAGAACGACTCGGGAGTAAGGCCAGGCGATTATTAGCCCCTCCCATAAGGCTTAAAAGACAAGCAACAGCTCTTCAGCTCTTTGTCGGAAAACAACGTTGATAGACTTGTTCTTGTCTTGCTGCACTTATCTCTGGTCAGCGTCTTCTGCTTCTGAACTTTTGCCAAGAGAAGCCTTTGGCAGTTTGCCTAATTATACCAAGGTTGGTGATTAGACTGAAGGATTTGTGTTATGAAGAGTTTGTTTTGATTTAGTTTGGATTACGCTGAGAATGAGTTCATTCTCAGCTGTTCTAATAAAGTCTGTTTGTTTTGGAACTGTTTGCGTTGACTACTACCTACTTGGGCCTGGGTCACAACACCATGGCCACGCCACACCGTGGCCATCTCCCACCCCTGGTTTTAATATCATTTGATTCAGTGATGGGATTCAGCCGGTTCGGGCATGTTCGAATGAACCGGTTGCTAAATTGCTGTCTGGCCCTGCCCCGCCCCTTCCAGGAGTCCCCATTCACCCCATTTTTGCTCCCAGCAGGCTGCAGGGAGGCCTACTAGGCCCAAAAGGTCACACCCCCCTGGCTAACTCCCACCATGGCCACGCCCACCCAGCCCAGCTGTCATTAAGGCAGAGAACCGGTTGTTGAATTATTTGAATCCCACCACTGATTTGATTGCTGAAAAGAACCTTTGGAGACAACACACACCAGGGGCCACGGGAATACATGTCTGCTTTGTGAGTTTGCCCTTGTAGTAACTCGGCAAAGATTGTCCTACTGCAGAGCAAAACTTTACAGCTCTGCTTTGTGTTGTAACCAGGCTGCAAAAAAAAATGTATTTTATTACAAAGCACCAAAGTGTTCCTGTGGGCATAATGGAATGCCACATTGGGCATAAATCACCCCTGATTGTAATTGGGATTGTAATTTATGGCTAATACCTTTCCTAGTTTCTAGTTTTCCAGTCATGTCTATGAAGCACAGAGTTCACTTCCTGCATTTGGTCATAGGCAATACACAGAGTTCTTTTGCTCCTACGGAACAAATCCAGGTAGTCCAACATCTTACAACAGGGGACGGATCCAGACTGCAGGTTGCTTAGATCTGGCCAGAGGTGGGATTCACTTACCTTCCCTACTAGTTCACAAATATGAGTGCATGTGCCACCTCTATGCATGCGCACGGCCTTCTGCGCATGTGCAGTAGTCGCCGATTACATCCGGGCGGGTGGGCGGAGCCTCTTGCAGTCACCGCTACCGGTTCGCACGATCTGGACAGAACTGACTGAATCCCACTACTGGATCTGGCCCATGGGGCCACCCTGGAAACAGCAAAGGACCAGCCCATGTTGCCCATGAAAATGGAGCTGGAAAGGGCCATAAACTCTGTTTTTGCTGGCAGATGGTTGCAGGAGGCCGTCACAGGCAAAAATGGAGGTCGCAAGGGCCGCGGGTGGACCTCCTGAGCTCTATTTTTGCTGGCAGAGGATTGCAGAAGGCCATCGCAGCTGAAAACGGAACTCGGGAGCCTCTTCTCACTGGCAGATGCTTGGGCCACCACAGGCACCCCCGACATGAGTGACATTGAGCTAGCCATGCCCACCCCAGCTCCCCAAGGTCAAACACATGATGCAACCCTCAATGAAATCGAGTTTGACACCATTGCTCTACGGGAATCCGCACTGGTCTCTTTAGATTTCTCTCTCTTTCTCTCTCTCTCTCTCTTTTTTTCCCTTGTAGCAATTGTATTTAACTTCACCTTATCATCTCTTGTCACACAGACGTCCCTATCTGTTCCCCTTCAGGATTTCAAGCCATTGGACCTGACTTGCCTTTCCTTAAGTTCAGCTTCTCTGTTGGCCTCCAGTATGTAGGTTTGACTCTTCTCAGCTCTTCCCTGGATGTCACAAATATACACTTTCCTTCAAGGGCGAGACACCTTCACTTAATCAAGCAATTCTTTTCTTTCTGGTGAAGATCAGATTCAGGACAATAAACCTCCTTTAGCTCTAACTTTTGACAAAATAAGTTGTTAGCAAAAGAGGACATGAATTTGTCACGCGTCTTGAGTCTCGGTAAATTCCCAGCAGATGTCAGGATGATGAAATTCTGCTATTATGGCTCTTGGAAAGGGATGATCATCACGTATCACCGATAACTTATGGATTTTACAGCATGAAGCAGGTTGTAAGTGAGTCCAATGACTTTCTACTCTGGTTTTTATAGGTGAGGTAACTAATATTCACGGAGAGCTAATTAATTTCAATTTGCTCTTTAGGGAGGAAAAATCCCCGGTAGGACAAAGAACAGTAATTGAAAAGACTAAGCATAACTTTGTGATTTCCGCTAAAGCATAACTCTCTCTGTGTGTGTATGCAGTCCTTGACTTATGACCACAATTGAGCTCCACAATTTATGTTGCTAAGCAAGGCGGTTGTTAAGTGAGTTTCGCCCCTTTTTATGACTTTGCTGGCCACAGTTGTTAAGTGAATCACTGCAGTCATTAAGTTAGTACCCGTGTTTCCCCGAAAATAAGACTGGGTCTTATATTAATTTTTGCTCCAAAAGACACATTAGGGCTTATTTTCTGGTTAGGTCTTATTTTTGAGGAAATATGGTACTACATGCAACTATCTGGCTGACAATCTTAACTGGGGCTTATTTTGTGGGTAGGGCTTATATTACGAGCATCCTGAAAAATCATGCTAGGACTTATTTTCTGGTTGGGTCTTATTTTGGGGGAAATATGGTACTACATGCATCTATCTGACTGACAATCTTAACTGGGGCTTATTTTTGGGGGTAGGGCTTATATTACGAGCATCCTGAAAAATTATGCTAGGACTTATTTTCTGGTTGGGTCTTATTTTGGGGGAAATATGGTACTACATGCAACTATCTGGCTGACAATCTTAACTGGGGCTTATTTTGAGGGTAGGGCTTATATTACGAGCATCCTGAAAAATCATGCTAGGACTTATTTTCTGGTTAGGTCTTATTTTTGGGGAAATATGGTACTACATGCATCTATTTGACTGACAATCTTAACTGGGGCTTATTTTGAGGGTAGGGCTTATATTACGAGCATCCTGAAAAATCGTGCTAGGACTTATTTTCTGGTTGGGTCTTATTTTGGGGAAAATATGTTACTACATGCATCTATCTGGCTGACAATCTTAACTGGGATTTATTTTGAGGGTAGGGCTTATATTACGAGCATCCTGAAAAATCATGCTAGGACAGGATTTCACCATGGATAGATGCAACAGGACTTTCAAGAGAGATTTGGTTGCTGAGTGGCTGTTTTGGAAAGGCCAAAATTTGAAAATTCTCAAAATAACAGACCAAGGTCTGTATTTTTGTCTACAATATCAAAATATAGCATAATATTGGCTCTTTTCATCCTGACTGAGGATGCTGGTGATATGATTTGTGATATGGCAGCATCGTGAACATAGAGGAGAATATATATATAGGAGAAGGAGTGGCAGAACCTGGAGGGGTGGAGTCAAGAGAGGACTCAGCCTAGGATCCCTACGTAGTCACAAGTGAACTAAGTCCCATCTTCCCTTGACTGCCCTTGTCAATATCCTTGATGTCCCGGAGTCATGTGATCCACTTTTTTGAGGTCCTGTCAATCAAAGTCCATGGAGAAGCCAGATTTGCTTAGCAACCATGTTACTAACTTTTAACAACTGCGCTGATTCTCTTAACAACAAAGAATGGAATGGAATGGAATCAGTGGTGGGCTCCTCCCGGTTCGACCGAGCCGGTAGCGGTGACGATATGACATCACCAAACCGGTTCTCTTTGTTCGGGAGCTGGGTCCTCCCGCCCCCCTCTGCCCCCCCGCGTTATTCTTACCTTTTATTTGGCCCCACCTCCAATCTATTGCTGTCTCCCGAGTCCCAGCTGATCAGCTAGAAGGAAAAAAATTGTTTAAACTCTTGCCGCAGGGTTTCAAAAGGCCACCCTACAGCTGATCAGTGTTAAAAGGCAGTGTAGTGGTAGATCGGTGCCTCCAAAAACGAATGAGTAGACTGGTGCCTCCAAAAACAAATGAGTAGACCGGGACCTCCAAAAACAAATGGGTAGACGGGTGCCTCCAAAAACAAATGAGTAGACCCGTACAGCTCTGCAAGCAGTTAAAAGCCTGGTAGACCAGTACCTCTGCTAAATCCTAAAGAATTGTCACATGACCATCAAACCACGCCCACAAAATAAGCCATGCCCACAGAACCGGTAGTAAAAAAATTTAGAACCCGGAATGGAATGGAATGGAATGGAATGGAATGGAATGAACGGAACGGAGTGGAACGGAATGGAGCGGAATGGAACAGAACGGAATGGAACGGAACAGAACAGAACAACAGAGTTGGAAGGGACCTTGGAGGTCTTCAAGTCCAACCCCCTGCTTAAGCAGGAAGCCATATCCAAGGGATGGCGAACCTTTTCAGCACCGAGTGCCCAAATGGGAATGTGCGTGCATGTGCGTGCACTGGAGTGCCATAAACCCAAAGACCAGCTGACTGGGGCGCATGTGCTCGCTGGCCAGCTGTCTTCAGGTTTCTGGCACACACATTCCGGTGTGCTGGCCAGTTGGTCTTTGCACACACCGGAGCACTGGAAACCCAAAGATCAGGTGGCCAGCGCACGCATGCCGGTTTTTTGGCCGTTTTTGGCCATTTTGTGGGCGGTTTTCCGGTGCTTCGGCACCCAAGAAGACCAGCTGGCCAGCGCACCGGAAACCAGAAGAGCAGCTGGCGATGTGTGCCACAGGTTCACCATCACGGCCCTATACCATTTCAGATCATGGGTCGTAAAAGGGAGCAAAACTGACTTAACAACTATCTCGCTTAGAAGCAGAAAATTGGGGTTCAATTGTGGTCGTAAGCCAAGAACTACTTCTACTTGCTCTAACCAGTGTGCACGGGGCCTTTTTGACTCCCATCATTCTCATTGTTGTTTATATATATATATATATATATATAAAGATATATATTAAGTGTTTTTCTATCAAAGCACCTGGTCTACCCCAATATGTGGGAGGGAGCATCCTGCTTCCCTTTCGCCTTTCAGCTCCAATCCAGGAGCCCTCAAGCAGTCGCATTCACGACAAACCATTTTTATACCAAATTTACATTTCGCTGATAAAGAAAAAAAGGGAGACTGGTATAGATCTATTTCAAGCTATTTAGCTCTCATCAGCTAGCCATACCCTTACTCGAAAGCACAAGTTCGAATCAGAGTAAGGGTATGGCTAGCTGATGAGAGCTAAATAGCTTGAAATAGATCTATACTAGTCTCCTTTTATTTCTTTATCAGCGAAATATAAATGTGATACATATATATATGTACATGTGTGTCTGTGTGTATATGTATATGTATATGTATATGTATATGTATATGTATACGTATACGTATACGTATACGTATACGTATACGTATACGTATACGTATATGTATATGTATATCGGGGTGGGTTCCACTTACCTGTACTACCAGTTTGCAACGGGAGCGCGAAGCTTCTGTGCATGTGCAGATTGTCCATTATGACATCTGGGCAGAGCCTCCCGTCGCCATTGCTACCAGTTTGCAAGAACCAGACCAAACCAGGAGCAACCCACTACTGATGTAGATGTATATATATTTCTTCTCTGAAAGATACCAAGCTTTGGTAAACAACGTCTTAGCACTTTGGACATCAGGAAAGGTTGCACTCGGAGTGAAGTGCTTCCATCCACTTTACAAGAGAGAAATTGATTTTTTTATTTTTTATTTTTTTGGTTCCTCCTCCTCGGATGAGGCTGATCTTCGTGACCCTAGCCGAGGCAAGCTGAAACAAGCACAGGGTGACACGAGCTGTGATTAGTGCTAGCTGTGAGAAAAGACGGCGGCACCTTTCCATTTGCACAAAAGGTGAAAAACAGAGTGTCCAGTTGCTCTGGGCCGCTTCTGTGCCATTTCAGTAAGGAGAAACAAATTAGTTGAATAGCAACAGCAATAGCACTTAGATTTATATACCATCTCACAGTGCTTTAAAGCACTCTCCGGACGGGCATATTGCCCCCTAACAATCTGGCTCCTCATTTGACCGACCTCGGGAGGATGGAAGGATGAGTCAACCTTGTGTCGGTCAGAATTGAACTCCAGGCAGTCGGCAGAGTTAGCCTGCAATGCTGCATTCTAACCAGTGTGCCGGAAGGAAGGAAGGAAGGAAGGAAGGAAGGAAGGAAGGAAGGAAGGAAGGAAGGAAGGAAGGAAGGAAGGAAGGAAGGAAAGGAAGGAAGGAATAGCAATAGCACTTAGACTTATATACCACTTCACAGTGTTTCACAGGCCTCTCTAATCGGTTTACAGAGTCAGCATATTGCCCCCAACAATCCAAGTCCTCATTTTACCGACCTCGGAAGGATGGAAGTCTAAGTCAATCTTGATGTCAGCGCTCCAAACTATGATTTCCCCAGCGCTGACATGAATGAGTGGGAAAGAGCCTGTTAGAAGCAGTAGCTTGACTTTTCACCCAGTTCTTTCCTCCCAGCAGATAACGTCACCTAGGTGATGGGAGGAGGGGGCGGGAATTCCTGTGACTTGAAGTAACTGAGATGGAAGATGGACTTGGAAGATGGCCAATGAGACACTGAGATTTGAGGAACGGAAAGGGAGGGGTTTGGGATCAGAGGATCAGTTTCGGCTGCAAATGAGTTCAGGACTAGATCGTTATTCTTCAATAAATAATAGATTTCATCAAAGACTTGGTGTTTGAGAATGAAATTTATTTGAGATAACATCGGAACCTGACACTTGAGCAGGTCAGGATCAAACTCCTGGCGGCGAGCAGAGTTTGCTTGCAATGCAAATAAATTGACCGCTCTGTTCTTTATAGCAACCCGTGAATTATTGGAAGACTGCTATCATGTCCCCCCTAGTCCTTCTTTTCACTAGACTAGACAAACTCAATTCCTGCAACCGTCCTTCATATGCATTCGCCTCCAGTCCCCTAATCATTCTTGTTGCTCTTCTCTGCATTCTTTCCAGATTCTAAACATCTTTTCTATATTATGGCAACCAAAACCAGATGCAATATCCCCAGTATGATCCTTCAATCTGTTTAATATTTTGTGTTATTTATAAAGTGTTCACCAAAGAATATATTTAACCCAGTGGTGAAATTCAAAAAAAATTTTTACTACCGGTTCTGTGGGCGTGGCTTGGTGGGCATGGTTTGGTGGGCGTGGCAGGGGAAGGATACTGCAAAATCTCCATTCCCCCCCACTCCTAGGGGAAGGATATTGCAAAATCTCCATTCCCATCCCACTCCAGGGGAAGGATACTGCAAAATCTCCATTCCCGCCCCACTCCAGGGGAAGGATACTGCGAAATCTCCATTCCCGCCCCACTCCAGGGGAAGGATACTGCAAAATCTCCATTCCATTCCAAGGGAAGGATACTGCAATATCTCCATTCCCACCCCACTCCAGGAGAAGGATACTGCAAAATCTCCATTCCCACCCCACTCCAGGGGAAGGATACTGCAAAATCTCCATTCCCACTCCACTCTGGAGCCAGCCAGAGGTGGCATTTGCCAGTTCTCCAAACTATTCAAAATTTCCGCTACCGGTTCTCCAGAACCGGTCAGAACCTGCTGGATTTCACCCCTCGTTCAACTTATATAAGTGCCCAAATGAATGTACGATTCTTGTTTTAGGCAAACAATCCGATTCCTTCTAACTATTTTTTTAACTCTTATCATTTCCATTTAACAAAAACCAGCAACAAGTTATTTTAAGAGTCGTAGCTGACATCTATCATGAAGTTGAACCAGCTGGCAAACTTCCAAATTAATTTATTAATAACAATCATCTGCGTTTGTCAAAATTTCCATCTTTTCAGCTTTGATTTGCCCTATGAAATTCTACCCAATAAATCAAAAACATTTAAAGTTTAATTCCAGCTTCATTATCTTCACCTAAGATTCTACTCGTTTCACCTTCGTGTGTTCACCATGACAACAAACGTGCTTTCCGGTTTCCAACAATTTTTGTTTGCAGACAAATCAGAACCATCTTCTTTTTCAGACAAGGAAAATGCAGATGTAATTAAGCCAAGCTCGATCAACAGTTAGATACACTTAATACTGCAATCTAATTCTTTGTCTAAATACCATTTAGAGTCATCAAATGTAGCCTTATTTTTTTCATAATGCCACCTAAGGAGAATCACATCTACACCTATTATATCTCTAGGATTCATGCTGGAATAGGATTTATTTTACGAGCACAAGGCAAAAAAATGTAATTATTTATGATGGTTGGGCTTGCAAGTAAGAGCCTTGATAGTACAGTGGTCTAAGCACCCTGTTATTAACACAGCTGCCTGCAATTACTGCAGGTTCGAATCTCTCCAAGGCTCAAGGTTGACTCAGCCTTCCATCCTTTCTAAGGTAGGTGAAATGAGGACCCAGTTTGTGGGGGCAATAAGCTGACTTTGTATAAATATACAAAAGTATGAAGGCTATTGCTTAATGCATTGTAAGCCGCCCTGAGTCTCCGGAGAAGGGTGGCATATAAATCAAATTTAAAAAAAAAAAAGTAGATACCTAGAGATAGGCATGAGTGAAAAATAGGTAATGCATCAAAAGCCAATACTGTAGCTTCTTGAACTCATAACTGTCTATAGTAGGTCTCAGAAATGAATAGAGTAGAGTAGAGTAGAGTAGAGTAGAGTAGAGTAGAGTAGAGTAGAACAGAACAGAACAGAACAGAACAGAACAGAACAGAACAGAACAGAACAGAACAGAACAGAACAGAACAGAACAGAGCTGGAAGGGATTTTTCCTTCCTAAATGTAAAACTTTGCTTTTCTCCACATTAAAATTCATTTTGTTGCATAGGGTCCGTTGTTCAAGTTTCTCAAGATCTTTTTGGATCCTGAGCTTGTCTTCTGGGGTGTTGGCTATTCCTGCCAGTTTAGTGTCATCTGAAAATTTGATGAGTTCCCTTTCTATTCCCTCATCTAAGTCATTTATGACGATATTGAAGAGCACTGGGCCTAAGACAGAGCCTTGTGGTACCCCACTACTTACGTCTCTCCATGTGGATGTAATACCATTAAGGACTACTCATTGAGTACAGTTTGTCAGCCAGCTACAAATCCATCTGGTGGTGATGTTATCTATTCCACATTTTTCTAGCTTACCAAGAAGTAAGTTGTGGTCTACTTTGTCGAATGCCTTTCTGAAATCTAAGTATACTATGTCCACACCAATTCGCTGGTCTACTAATTTTGTCCCTTTGTTGTTGTTTTTTTTGTAATTTAGTCAAAGAATGAAATAAGATTGGTTAGGCATGATCTGTTTTTAACAAACCCATGCTGGCTACTAGTTATAACTTTATTTGCTTCTAGTTGTTCGCAGATCTGTTTTACCAGCTGATATATTTTGTGAAAGATACTGCGATGGTGATGATGATATATCAGAATAACCGAATCGAACTCCTGACTGTGGGCAGAGCTTGCCTGCAATACTGCATTCTAACCACTACGCCACCATGGCTCTAAGATGTTTAGCATTCTTAGCAATGTTTCCATTCCCTTCGTTCGTTTCCAATAGTTCTCAGGAGAAAGGTGTCAGAAGAGCCTTGGTAGTACAGTGGTCTAAGGCACCCTGTTATTAAGCTGGTTATTAAGACCAGCTGCCTGCAATTACTGCAGGTTCGAATCTCGCCAAGGCTCAAGGTCGACTCAGCCTTCCATCCTTTCTAAGGTGGGTAAATTGAGGACCCAGTTTGTGGGGGCAATAAGCTGACTTTGTATAAAAGTATGAAGGCTATTGCTTAATGCCTTGTAAGCCGCCCTGAGTCTCCAGAGAAGGGCGGCATATAAATCAAATTTAAAAAAAAAAAAAGGACTACTCATTGAGTACAATTTGTCAACCAGCTACAAATCCATCTGGTGGTGATGCTATCTATTCCACATTTTTCTAGTTTACCAAGAAGTAGGTTGTGGTCTACTTTGTCGAATGCCTTACTGAAATCTAAGTATACTATGTCCACACCAATTCGCTGGTCTACTAATTTTGTCCCTTTGGTTTTTTTTGTAATTTAGTCAAAGAATGAAATAAGATTGGTTAGGCATGATCTGTTTTTAACAAACCCATGCTGGCTACTAGTTATAACTTTATTTGCGTCTAGTTGTTCGCAGATCTGTTTTACCAGCTGATATATTTTGCGAAAGGTACTGCGATGGTGATGATGATATATCAGAATAACCGAATCGAACTCCTGACTGTGGGCAGAGCTTGCCTGCAATACTGCATTCTAACCACTACGCCACCATGGCTCTAAGATGTTTAGCATTCTTAGCAATGTTTCCATTCCCTTCGTTCGTTTCCAATAGTTCTCAGGAGAAAGGTGTCAGAAGAGCCTTGGTAGTACAGTGGTCTAAGGCACCCTGTTATTAAGCTGGTTATTAAGACCAGCTGCCTGCAATTACTGCAGGTTCGAATCTCGCCAAGGCTCAAGGTCGACTCAACCTTCCATCCTTCCTAAGGTAGGTAAATTGAGGACCTGTTTGTGGGGGCAATAAGCTGACTTTGTATAAATATACAAAAGGATGAAGGCTATTGCTTAGCGCATTGTAAGCCGCTCTGAGTCTCCGGAGAAGGGCGGCATATAAATCAAATTTAAAAAAAAAAGGGATAAAAAAATGCACTAAGAATTGCTAAGAATGGCAGAGTGAGAGAGGACTCGAAATAAACATGGATTCCCTCGGGCGAACAAGTTTTTGACAAGAGGCCAAAGAGTAGAACCATTAATCTCCCACAGACCTTATTTCCAGTCTTCGCCGACTTACATTTTAAAAACATATTGTTGACCTTGATGGGAGAAATCACTATTGTGTCTCTTGTTAGTTAGCAAAGGATTGAAAGTCAATTCTACTCACATTTGGAAATATTGATCTAAGGGCCATTAATAGAGGCTAATGGAAAAAATCGGACGGTAATCCCAATTTATTCATTAAATTAAGCCTCTTTTTTATTATTGACTTCCTTGAACAGATTCTTTTTTTTTTTTTTTTTTTTTGGAAAGCTCTGCGCTTGATTTTTTTTCTTTTCTTTTCTTTTCTTTTGTATCCTTGTTTTTATGCTGACAGATAGAACCGTTCGTTTACTTTCAGATTATGGGCACAATCCAAGACAGTTTTTTTAAGTCTTGAATATGTCTAACAAACTTCAGATCGCCATTTATTTATGCAATTTATGCAACAGAGACAAATTCCTTGTGGCACAATCACACTTGGCCAATAAATAATTCTATTCTATTCTGTTCTATTCTGTTCTGTTCTGTTCTGTTCTGTTCTATTTTCTATTCTATTCCATTCCATCCCATCCCATCCCATCCCATCCTATCCTATCCTATCCCATCCTATTCCATTCCACTCCACTCCACAGTTTCTATTCTATTCTATTCTATTCTATTCCATTCCACTCCACTCCACTCCACTCCACTCCACAGTTTCTATTCTATTCTATTCTATTCTATTCTATTCTATTCTATTCTATTCTATTCTATCCCATTCCACTCCACTCCACTCCACTCCACAGTTTCTATTCTATTCTATTCTGTTCTATTCTGTTCTATTCTATTCCATTCCATTCCATTCCATTCCACTCCACTCCACTCCACTCCACTCCACTCCAATCCAATCCAATCCACAGTTTCTGTTCTATTCTATTCTATTCTATTCTATTCTATTCTATTCTATTCTATTCTATTCTATTCTATCCTATCCTATCCTATCCTATCCTATCCCATTCCACTCCACTCCACTCCACAGTTTCTATTCTATTCTGTTCTGTTCTGTTCTATTCTGTTCTATTCCATTCCATTCCATTCCATTCCATTCCATTCCATTCCACTCCACTCCAATCCACTCCAATCCAATCCACAGTTTCTGTTCAGTTCTATTCTAGTCTAGTCTAGTCTAGTCCATTCCATTCCAATCCATTCTATTCCATTCCATTCCATTCCATTCTACTTGACTACGCTTGTGGCGTCCTGGTATAGTCAGCTGGTTCCATCGCTGACTATTGGGGGCAAGACCTTGGCCCCCTCAGAGAGGACTCGCAACTTGGGTGTTCTCCTGGATGCACGGTTGTCTTTGGAAGATCACATGACGGCCGTGGCCAGGGGAGCTTTCTATCGGGTTCGCCTGATGCACCAGTTGCGTCCCTTTCTGGACCAGGATGCCCTGCGCACGGTCACTCATGCCCTCATCACGTCCCATCTGGACTACTGTAACTCTCTCTACATGGGGCTCCCCTTGAAGAGCACTTGGAGGCTCCAACTGGTCCAGAATGCGGCCACGCGGGTGGTTATGGGTGCGACTCGGCGCACCCACCTAACACCCCTCCTGCGTGAGCTGCACTGGCTCCCAGTGGTCTTCTGGGTGCGATTCAAGGTGTTGGTTACCACCTTTAAAGCGCTCCATGGCTTAGGACCGGGGTACCTACGAGACCGCCTTCTGCCATCAACAACCTCCCACCGGCCAATATGCTTCCACAGAGAGGGGCTCCTCAGGGTGCCGTCGGCCAAACAATGCCGACTGGCGACACCCAGGGGGAGAACCTTCTCTGTGGGGGCACCAGCCCTCTGGAATGAGCTGCCCCTAGAGCTTCATCTTAGCCCCGACCTGCATACTTTTCGCCGCGCCCTTAAGACCCTTTTGTTCCAGCAAGCCGGACTGGCCTAATACGAATTTTATAATGGGTATATGTGTGTTTTAATTCGCGGGCCAAATTTTGTATATTCGATTTTAATTGGTTTTAAATTTTATAAATCTATGTGGTTTAATATGGCTGTACACCGCCCTGAGTCCTTTGGGAGAAGGGCGGTATAGAAATCTAATAAACCTGAAACTTGAAACTAGCTTTGCAGAGAATAATAACTTTATTGGAGCAACTTTTTACAGAATAAAGTTGCATATGTGCGTTTTTGGTGGCAATAGAGTGTACCACATTTCTGTTGAGCATCTATCGAATCAACGGCTTCCAATTTCTAAAGACCGTAAATTCCACATCTTCAGCCCCTACACAATAAATGTCTTTTCATTAGTGGGACTTCTTTACAAAATATTTCTCCATTACCAGGTGATTCTAAGGATCTAAATTAGACCCTGTCACAGAAAAGAGCAAAGAACTGGGATTCCGAGTAGAATCAAAGTGCAAGGATTTTTACTCACAAAATTTAAACTTGTATTTTAGAATCTTGGCTGCGTCTTTTAAACAGTATTCAGTCCACGTCAGAACTGACCTTCATAAATGGATAGCTCTGGCAGCCGATCAACGACTAGCATCTTAATTTCAGGCAAAATGTGGGCAGAAAATGTCAGGCAAAACCCGTTTTCTGCAGAGGTGCCTTAAGATGGCCAAAGGAGAAAAAGCACAGTCCAAAAATAGCCCATTAAGGACAGTAATTGTGAGAGGCGTAGTAAGCTTAAAAGCCTAATCCCTGTATTAATGTTGCGGCCTCAAAGAAAGGAGCAGACGTTTTAAACTGGGTGGGAATTTCCACCCTGCTGTGCAGCATTGATGGCATAAAATAATTCTGAACTGGGGAGCACAAGGGCATGAAATAATTCTCGTCTCTAAAGCGCACATAGAGTTTAGCTGCTGAACTCAACTCTCCGATTGGAAGATACTGGCAGCATTTGGAAACATACATCTAGCTCAGTCAGAGGTGTCAAACTCAAGGCCTGTGGGTTGGATCAGGCCTGAGGGATACTTAGATCTGGCCTGCAAGGCCATCCTGGAAATAGCAAAAGACTGGTGCCCCTGCAAGTGAAATTGGAACTCAAGAGGGTCACGCACAGCCCTCAGAGTCACCATTGTGTCACCCTCCGCCAGTGAAAATGGAGCTTGGGTGGGCCGCGTGTGGCCTCCGCGAGCTCCGTTTTCACTGGCAGAGGGCTGCAGGAAGACGTCACGGCCAAAAATGGAGCCCAGGCTGGCCTGGCATGTCCCTCCCCCAAGCTTCCTTTTATTTATATATTTATTTATTGGTTCAATTTATATGCCGCCCTTCTCCGGAGACTCAGGGCGGCTTACAATGCGTTAAGCAATAGCCTTCATACTTTTGTATATACTTTTGTATATACTTTTGTATTTTCACTGGCAGAGGACTGCAGGAGGCTGTCACAGCCGAAAACGGAGCCAGGCAGGCCTGGCGTGCAGCCCTCAAGTTTCCTTTTCACTGGCAGAGGGCTGCAGGAGGCCGTCGTGGCTGAAAACAGAGCCCAGGCAGGCCAAGTGACATCAAGCTGGTCATGCCTACCCTGGCCACGCCCCCCCACCCCTCAAGGTCAAACACAACCCTATGCGGCCCTCAATGAAATTGAGTTCGACACCCCAAACTAGCTGTTTAATCATTCCACTTTTTATAGAGGAGAGGGTTGTGCAGAAGATGGTGAGATATCAGCCGGAGATGATCTCAACTTCTTCAGCCTGGATATGCTCCATGAAATTTCTTCAGTTGCATGGCCTTCAATGGGATCTTGAGGAGGAGACAATAACAGAATTTGAGAGTTGGAAGGGACCTTGGAGGTCTTCTAGTCGAGAGACCCTATACTATTTGAGACAAATTGCTCTCCAATCTCTTCTTGAAAACTTCCAGACCTTTCGTTACCCAACTAAGTAATATCATCAGTGCTGGCACTAGTTTTCAGCAAAAAAAGCACCCATAGTGAGCCATTGGCTCACTTAATGACCACAGCTGCTGCATCCACTTTACGACTGCCACAAAAAAACCCCTTGTAAAATGGAGGCAATCACATGAACGACACATCGTACGACCATCGCAACTTACGACTGCAGTAGACAGGCTCTATTAAGGTCGTAAGTGGGACGTGTGTGGCTCAGCGGCTAAGACGCTGAGCTTGTCGATCGAAAGGTCGGCAGTTCAGCGGTTCGAATCCCTAGTGCTGCGTAACGGGGTGAACTTGTCCCAGCTTCTGCCAACCTAGCAGTTCGAAAGCACATAATAAATGCAAGTAGAAAAATAGGGACCACTTTTGGTGGGAAGGTAACACCGTTCCGTGCACCTTTGGCGTTGAGTCATGCTGGCCACATGACCACGGAGACGTCTTCGGACAGCGCTGGCTCTTCGGCTTTGAAACGGAGATGAGCGCCGCCCCCTAGAGTCGGGAATGACTAGCACATATTTGCGAGGGGAATCTTTACCTTTACCTTATTAAGGTCATATCTCAAGGACTCCCCGAATCTCTCTCTCTCTCTCTCTCCATTAGAGTCATAAACAACACAAGAAATATTCTGTGGAATAGCAGGATGAAATATTTGCTTTCCTGCTATCTTGAGAAGCCTTGGAGGCATCTACCAAGTTCAACAAGGCTTTATTAATTGAGCTTGGCAATCTCTAACTCATGGAGATATTTATTTAACCCTTCAGCCACCCTGAATTTGCCTTCAACTCTGCCTCATAGCTGCTACGTAGACACAGGTTTACTGGGAATAGTCTTATTGTTTACCGAGTCCTCCATATTTTTTTACCGTCTCTGAAGAAAACTAAAATATAATCATTTCCAAATGTAGTGTTTTCTTCGATCCTAGAAGGATTAGCCTCTAATTCACAGGAACCGGCGAAATCATGGCAGAGTACAGAGATTTTTCCTGGAAATTTTTATGTATAATAAATCAGGAAAGCCAATTTTCAAAAAAGGACATGTACATAATTGTACTTACAGAATCTTCCCACCAAGGATGGTCCCTATTTTTCTACTTGCATTTTTTACGTGCTTTCGAACTGCTAGGTTGGCAGAAGCTGGGACAAGTCACGGGAGCTCACCCCACGCGGCACTAGGGATTCGAACCGCTGAACTGCCGACCTTTCGATCGACAAGCTCAGCATCTTAGCCACTGAGCCACTGCATCCCTTCATTAAACTAGACATACCCAATTCCTGCAAGCTTCAGCCCTCTAATCATTCTTGTTGCTCTTCTCCGCTCTCTTTCCAGAGTCTCAACATCTTCTTTATATTGTGGTAACAGAACTGGATTTAGCATTCCCAGGAGTGGTGAAATCCAATTTTTTTTTACTACCGGTTCTGTGGGCGTGGCTTGGTGGGTGTGGCAGGGGAAGGATATTGCAAAATCTCCATTCCCACCCCACTCTGGGGCAAGCCAGAGGTGGCATTTGCTGGTTCTCCGAACTACTCAAAATTTCTGCTACCGGTTCTCCAGAACCTGTCAGAACCTGCCGGATTTCACCCCTGATTCAAAGTGTGGTCTTACTAAAGCCCTTACTGAAGATCTTACTAAATACCATCCTGGTATCTTTACATTTGTCACCTCCTTTTAGATAATTAGAGATACCTTTTTAAGTGTTTCTGGAAATACAGTAAATGAGAAGAGGGAAGGGACGGCATCCAACTCCAGCCTTCTCTTCGCTACCAATGAATATCCTTGCCAAACGAAAGGACCACATGCTGAGCGACGATGGCCTCCTTCACAACAATAACTTACAAGCTGTGTCCAAAATCATTCATGCTCGGTTGGGCTTCCTATGAAGAAATGAGGACTCCGGATTCTGTCAATGAGAGACCGACAACGCACTGCCTGCATTAGCCAAGTAATTACCAGAAGAATGAATGAAACTACGGCAGAATGTCTACTCCACTTGAGCATCACAATCGTTGAAGGGCAGATGCTCCTATTGCAGTAATGGACTCGATGGATGCCAAAAAAACCAAAACAATACCATTGTGAAAGGATATAGCTTCGGATTGTAACTGTGGACCTGCAATCTGAGGATTTCTTGTTTAGAATAGCTCTAGTTGCTCTCGGATGGATGGATGGATGGATGGATGGATGGATGGATGGATGGACGGACAAAGGGAGGAAGGAAGGAAGGAAGGAAGGAAGGAAGGAAGGAAGGAAGGAAGGAAGGAAGGAAGGAAGGAAAAAAGAATGGAAGGGAAGGAAGGAAGGAAAAAGGGAGGGAGGGAGAAAAAGGGAAGGAAAGGAGGGAGGGAGGGAAGAAGGAAGGAAGAAAAAAGAGAGAGACGGAGGGAGGCAGGGAAAAGAAAGAAGGCAGGAAGGAAGAAAAAGGGAAGGCAGGAAGGAAAAAGGGAGAAAAAGGGAAGGAAAGGAGGGAGGGAAGAAGGAAGGAAGAAAAAAGAGAGGGCTGGAGGGAGGCAGGGAAAAGAAGGAAGGAAGGAAGGAAGGAAGGAAGGAAGGAAAAGGGAAGGAAGGAAAAAAGAATGGGAGGGAAGGAAGGAAAGAAAAAGGGAGGGAGGGAGAAAAAGGGAAGGAAAGGAGGGAGGGAGGGAGGAAGGAAGAAAGGAAGGAAGAATAAAGAGGGACAGAGGGAGGCAAGGAAAAGGGAAGGAAGGAAGGAAAAAGGAAGGAAGGGGGAAAGAAAAAAGAAAGGACAAAGTAGGGAAGGAAGCAAGAAAGGAAAAAGGGAGGGAGAGAGAAAAAGGGAAGGAAAGGAGGGAGGGAAGAAGGAAGGAAGAAAAAAGAGAGAGACGGAGGGAGGCAGGGAAAAGAAAGAAGGCAGGAAGGAAGAAAAAGGGAAGGCAGGAAGGAAAAAGGGAGAAAAAGGAAAGGAAAGGAGGGAGGGAAGAAGGAAGGAAGAAAAAAGAGAGGGCTGGAGGGAGGCAGGGAAAAGAAGGAAGGAAGGAAGGAAGGAAGGAAGGAAGGAAGGAAGGAAGGAAGGAAGGAAGGAAGGAAGGAAGGAAGGAAAAAGGGAGGGAGAAAAAGGGAAGGGAAGGAGGGAGGGAAGAAGGAAGAAAAAAGAGAGGGCTGGAGGGAGGCAGGGGAAGGAAGGAAGGAAGGAAGGAAGGAAGGAAGGAAGGAAGGAAGGAAGGAAGGAAGGAAGGAAGGAAGATTTAAGCTGTTCCAAATAAAGCTGCATTTACAATTGACTGAAGGTAGTTTTGTCAGTGGCAGTTGTGTTCAACTAGCAATCCAGATGTTTTGGGATTGTCCCCAAGGCACCTTTCACTATTGGTGCTGTCTCCTCTGTCTTTTTCAAAGTCATCATTCATCCATTTGCAGGTCTTTTTATTTTGCGATGTTCTTTCTTTCTCTCCTCTTTCTGCCGTCTCCGGGTATTATTTTTATTATTATTTAATTAGATCATTCATTTTTTGTTTGTTTGTTTGTTTTGGTGAGACGTTGCATACATGTAGCTAATTGCTCTGGAAGGGAGGGAGGACGGGAAGAAAAAAAAAAGCTCATAATTTAATCTGCGGTGGCTGGAAAGCCCCAAAGCCTTTGCATTTTATGACACACCGTCTGGTTGCGTTAATTTGAACTGTCTCCATCTCAATAAATTACATTCCGGCAAAAAATTAATTTTCAAATCCGGGGCAAAGAAGTTGAAGCAGTCGGGAGAAGCAACAACAGAACAAACTCGGTGCTTACCTCTTCTATCATCATTAGGTTCTCCAAGAGCAAAAGACGAGGAGAACAAATGAACAGATGTGTCTGAAGCACTTAAAAATAACCCCTCCTGGGTTCAGTTCCAAGTGGGGAAAAAGACACTGGATTCATGGAAGCTGCTTGGAAAGAAGGTTTATTGATGAACAGGATCACATGCCTTTTTTTTTTTTTTTTAATTTTGATTTATATGCCGCCCTTCTCCGGAGACTCAGGGCGGCTTACAATGCGCTCAGCAATAGCCTTCATTCTTTTGTATATTTTATACAAAGTCAGCTTATTGCCCCCACAAACTGGGTCCTCAATTTACCTACCTTAGAAAGGATGGAAGGCTGAGTCAACCTTGAGCCTTGGCGAGATTCGAACCTGCAGTAATTGCAGGCAGCTGTTCTTAATAACAGGGTACTTTAGACCACTGTACTACCAAGGCTCTTAGAGATCTTGGAGACCTACCAAGGCCTTGGAGATCTTGGGCGAAAAAAAAAAGGAAGAGATCAGTGCTGGGTTCCTCCCGGTTCGGCCCGGTTCGGCCGAGCCGGTAGCAGTGACGATATGACATCACCAAACCGGTTCTCTTTGTTCAGGAGCTGGGCCCTCCTGGCCCCCTGCCCCCCCCCCCCGCATTATTCTTACCTTTTATTTGGCCCCACCTCCAATCTATTGCTGCCTCCCGAGTCCCAGCTGATCGGCTAGAAGGAAAAAAACTGTTTAAACTCTTGCCGGGGGGCTTCAAAGGGCCGCCCTACAGCTGATCAGTGTTAAAAGGCAGTGTGGTGGTAGACCAGTGCCTTCTAAAATGAATGAGTAGACCGGTGCCTCCAAAAACAAATGAGTAGACCGGTGCCTCCAAAAACAAATGAGTAGACTGGTACAGCTCTGCAAGCAGTTAAAAGCCTGGTAGACCAGTACCTCTGCTAAATCCTAAAGAATTGTCACATGACCATCAAGCCACGCCCACAAAATAAAGCCACGCCCACAGAACCTGTAGTAAAAAAATTTAGAACCCACCCCTGGAAGAGATGCTGAGAGTCCCTGGGTTTTATACTCTCTCTGGCTTTGAACTTCCAGGGGCACAGGAAGAGTATCCTGATTGGTTGCCGTCAGAGGTCATGGCTAGCTTTGTAGGTTGTCTGTGTGCTAAGCTTGGTTGAATCTTGCTGGGTGATGCAATGAAGGGCAATTAAATGGCTCTGCCTGAAGGAGGTAGATCTTTGTTATGTAGAATGGACTGGCTCAGGCCTTAATGGCCCATTGACAAAGGTGGGGGCGGGGCTGAGTTTCTGCCTCCCTTTTAGGGGAAATATTCTGCCCTTTTAATATTTCCTAAAATATCTCATTTTCCTAGGAGAAGGGTGGGTTTTAACTTCCTACATTTTAATGCAGATATTTTAGTTTTGCCAGCTGTGTACATCACTTAAGCCAGAATTTTTCCCAGCTTATTTCTAAGAGGGGATTTGAACCTGTCATGGATGGATGGATCAGGGAACTGTAGAGTTGAAAGGCTGCTTTGAAATTGCCCAGTTAAACCCTGTTCACGGCAGGATTACACTGGATTGCAGAGAAGAGCGTCAAAGATGATTAGGGGACTGGAGACTAAAACATATGAAGGACAGTTGCAGGAACTGGGTATGTCTAGTTTAATGAAAAGAAGGACTAGGGGAGACATGACAGCAGTGTCCCAGTATCTCAGGGGCTGCCCCAAAGAAGAGGGAGTCAAGCTATTCTCCAAAGCATCAGAAGGAAACACAAGAAAAAATGGATGGAAACTAATCAAGGAGAGAAGCCACGTAGAACTAAGGAGAAATTTCCAGACAGTGAGAACAATGAATCAATGGAACCAGGGATGAGCTTCAAAAATTTTAGCAAGTGATTCTCTGCCCGGTTACTGGGTGGGCGTCACCATGGTGGGCGTGGCCTAGTCAGCCTCCTGCACCACAATGGGGAGGTTAGCGTTTTTGCCCTCCCTGGTTAGCGTTTTTGCCCCCCTCTCCGGAGGTTTTTCTCCAGCCTCCGGGAGGGCCAAAACGGCCTCCCCAGGCTCCAAAGGCCCTCCGGAGGCTGGAAATGGGCCCGTTTCTGGCTTTCCCAAACTTCCAGTAGGCCCGTTTTTCACCCTCCCCGACAGGGGTGGGTTCTAAATTTTTTTACTACCAGTTCTGTGGGCGTGGCTTATTTTGTGGGTGTGGCTTGGAGGTCATGTGACTAGATGGGTGTGGCTAGCTGGTCAGAGTCATTTCTGGAAGGTCCTCACACTTACGACCAGTCCTCGCACTTACAACCCGACTCATTTGTTTGCTTTTAATACTGATCAGCTGTAGGACGGCCCTTTGAAGCCCTGCAGCAAGAGTTTAAACAGTTTTTTTCCCTCTAGTTATCATCTGGGACTCTGGAGGCAGCAATAAATTGGGGTGGGACCAAATAAAAGGTAAGAATAATGTGGGTGGGTGGGTGGGAGGGCAGGGGGGAGAACCGGTTCGGTGACATCATATCGTCACCGCTACCAGCTCGGCCGAACCGGACCGAACCAGGAGGAACCCACCACTGCTCCCCGAGCCTCCATGCATGCCCTGCACTTACCTGCATCCAAAATGGGGGGATTCCTGGGCGGGACGGGGTGGGAGGGGTGGGGCCAGCCAGGAATGGGATTTGGGGGTTCTCCAAACTGCACAGAATCTTAGCTAGAGGTTCTCCCGAACCCTTGCGAACCCTCAGCAGCCCATCCCTGAATGGAAGGGCTTGCCTCCAGAAGTTGGGGGTATGGAAGTTTTTAAGAAGAAACTGAACAATTAGTTGAACAATTAATTAGTGGGAACGACTTGCCTCCAGACATTGTGGGTCCATCACTGGAGGTTTTTAAGAAGAGATTGGACAACCATTTGTCTGAAATGGTACAATGTCTCCTGCTTCAGCAGGAGGTTGGACTAGAAGACCTCCAAGGTCCCTTCCAACTCTATTGTTCTGTTGTTCTGTTAGATCAGTGTTTCTCAACCTTGGCAACTTTAAGATGCGTGGACTTAAACTCCCCAAATTCCTCCAGCCAGCCAGCTGGTGGGAAAAATTCTGGGAATTGCAGTCCACGAATCTTGTAAATTGCAAGATTACAAGAGCCTAGAGCAGGGGTCTACAACTTTAAACACTCAAAGAGCCATTTGGACCCGTTTCCCACAGAAAAGAAAACACCGGGAGCCACAAAACCCTTCCCATGCCTGACTATTTCTTGAGCGTCCACAAAATTAGCATATGTAGTTGAATTAAACCTTCTGTTTCCTTCTAAAACTTTTCTTTTCTTGGATTTATCCATGGTTGGCCTACTGGGGGTTGAAAAGCTCAATAAATCGTGGGCTGGAGGGTGTCGCACATTAGCGGTTGTGACGCATACAGTATTTTGAGTGATAGGGAGCCGCAGCAGAGGGGTGAAAGAGCCACATGCGGCTCTAGAGCAACAGGTTGCTGACCCCTGGCCTACAGCATCCATAACAGATGGTTATCCAGCACTGTTGGAAGACTTCCCGTCAAATGTAGTTAAAAAATAATAACAGTAAACCAAATAATTGCTGTTTTTCAGCCTCTTTTATAAACTGTAGGGAGTTTTTGTTGTTGTTGTTCAAATGTCTGCTTAATTAAATGATTCCCATTATTTTTGAATTGGTGTTGGAGTGTGATCTATTGTTATTACGGTTCGTTGCACAATCAGCCAGATGTTCACCCTGGATTTGGCATTTTTATCCACCTATCAAGTCCTCCCCAAGGACCTGGGATCGACAGATGTGGATGTTTGATGGTGTTAAAGATATCTCTGCAGGATGTCAGCTGTTCCGAGTACAGCTGCCTTTTGCAATTGACCGATGGTGGATTTGTCAATGCCGATGATATTCAAATGGTGCTCTGGTTGTTTTGGGATTGCACCCGAGGCCCTTATTATTATTGGCTATATCTTTGCTTTCTTTTGCCATTGTTTTTCTATTTCTATTTTCAAGTCTTTGGGTTTTGTTTGTCTTCTCCAGTTCTTCCTATTCTATGCTGTCTATGCTGTCTATGCTTTCTATTCTATGCTGTCTCCAGAGTCTGCCACATCCATTATCCAGACTTTTTTTAATCTGTTTTATTGATAATTGTTAAGTCTGGAGTATTATGCGGCAGGAGCCTGCCAGTTTGAATTGTCTAAAGCGGTGATGTTGTGGTCCGGCAGGAGCCTGCGGAGCTGGCAGTGGAATCGGACAGTGAGGAGGCTGGGGAGGAACATGGGCCAGTCCTGGAGTCTGGGGAAGGCCTGGACGAGGGCTCTGCGTCGGAGGCAGAGGGAGTGATGTGCAGACTCCGGAGCCTCCAGAGTCGGACATCAGAGAGGCAGAGGAACAGGAGGGGCCTGTTCCTAGTGCGTGCATGCGCAGAGCTGCCAGAAGGCACAAACAGTTAAAACAAAAGGGACGACTCGGGAGTAAGGCCTGGAGATGATTGGCCCCTTCCATAAGGTTTAAAAGAGCAGCAAAGGCACATGGGCCCTTTGCAGGAAAGCAACGTTATTCATTCTGTTCCCAGTCGGCATCTCTGGTTGATTTTGGAATCCGTGTGGCTTTGCCAAGTAGATCTTTGGCAGCATGTCAAGGGAGATAAAGGTTGGTGATTATCCCAAAGGATTTCTCCCAAAGGACTTTTTGCAACTAATTGGGACTCAGCTGTGAATGAATGTAATTCACAGCTGTTGCAATAAAAGAGGCTTTTGGGACTACTCGTGTGTTTTAATGACTCAGGAAGCCTAGGTCACAAAAGTTGGCCCCAAACCTTTGGGACACCAGGGACCAGTTCCATGGAGACAGGTTTTTCCACGGACTGGAGGGGGGTGGTTTCAAATGCTGCCTGCATCCAGTGGATGGGGCTTTGTTTATTTTGTGCAGCCTGATTTCTGGCATGCCGTGGCCCACTGCCAGTCCACAGACCGGGGGTTAGGGACCTCTGGTCTAAAGTCCCATTTAGTTTCCTCATTTTCCATGACTTTCTCTACTTTATGGTCCTACCAATTCTTGCCTGCAGGCAGAGGTTGGATTCACTTTCCTTCCCTACCGGTTCGCAAAAGAGCCTTGGTAGTACAGGGGTTTAAGGCACCCTGTTATTAAGCTGGTTATTAAGACCAGCTGCCTGCAATTACTGCAGGGTTCGAATCTCGCCAAGGCTCAAGGTTGACTCAGCCTTCCATCCTTTCTAAGGTAGGTAAATTGAGGACCCAGTTGTGGGGGCAATAAGCTGACTTTGTATAAATATACAAAAGGATGAAGGCTATTGCTGAGCACATTGTAAGCCGCCCTGAGTCTTCGGAGAAGGGCGGCATATAAATCAAATTTTTTTTAAAAAAATGTGAGCGCCCACCTTCCGCGCATGCTTGACCTTTCACACATGCTTTTTGCTCACTCATGCACCTCCCACGCATGTGTATGGCCTCAAAAATGTGGCTAAATAGGATGACATTACGTCCGTTCGGGTGGGCGGGGCTTACCACAGTCGGCGCTACTGGTTTGCCCGAACATGACAGAACCAGCTGAATCCCACCACTGCCTGCAGGCAAATGGTATTTCTTGCACAACTTCCAATGCATCATTATTGCTACTTTGTCATCCTGAGGAGGAGGAGGAGGAATCACACAGTCAGCCAGATTTTCAGATTGGATTTGGCATTTTTGCCTATCAAGTCCTTTCCAAGGACTTGAAATAGACATATTATTGTTGGTGGTGGTGGTGGTGCAGGGGTGAAATCTACTTACCTTCCCTACCAGTTCGGAAGTGCGTGGTTAAAACCAGGAAGTAATGACATCCGGGCAGGTGGGCGAAGCCTCACGCTGCCGCCACTACCGGTTCGACGAACCAAGTGCCACCATTGCTACCGGTTCGACTGAACCGGTGTGAACCGGTAGCATTTCACCCCTGTGGTGGTGTTACTACAAATGCTGTATTTTGGATGGTTTTATTTTCCACCAGACAGTTTTATGAGCAGAATAAGAGGTTATCGATGCCCAAATAAACAAGAAATCAAAGGGGAGAGATTACAAACCATACATTTGAACGCTAGTAGCTATCTGTAACAGCAATTGTTTTAGTAAAAAGGCTTTCCGTTCCTCACCAAAGTGCATCTTTCTATCCACAAGTAGATAGATAGATAGATAGATAGATAGATAGATAGATAGATAGATAGATATAGATATAGATATAGATATAGATATAGATATAGATATAGATATAGATATAGATATAGATATAGATATAGATATTGTTGTGGCCCTGCGCAGATCATGGCTGATCCCGACGAAGAGGAGGCTGGTGTGGTGTCGTGCCAGCAGCCTGCGCAACCAGCGTTCGCGTCAGACAGTGAGGAGGCTGAAGAGGATGTGGTGCCAGAGGCAGAGACTCAGCCAGGGCCTTCAGAACCTCCAGAGGCTCCTTCAAGTGAAGAGAGCGAAGTGGAGGAGCCTCTCCTCAATGCTCGAGCACGCAAGGCTGCCAAAAGGCAGGAGTGGCTACTCAGGAGGAGGAGGTCTACTCGAGAGTAGGGCTTGAGGATCATTGGCCACTCCCTTAGCCTATTTAAGTCACACGCAGTTAGTAAGTTTCTTGCTGGAAACAACTCATATTTATTATCAGAGTATTTTGGTTTATTGTATCTTGTTTTCTGGGCTGGTTGCCAACCTTTGCCGGTCTTGTTTATTCTTGCTACTTAATAAATTTGATAAGGACCATTGGTGTGTGTCAATATCCTTGGAAATCGGGAGCTAGAGCAGAACAGATATATTGAGGCACCTGGTCTACCCCAGCATGTGGGAGGGAGCATACTACATCCCTTTCACCTTTCAGCTCCAATCCAGGAGCCCTCAAGCAGTCGCCTTCATGACAAATATACGATATATATATATATAGTTACTCCCTTGAAATTTTAAAGACATTTGAGTTGGGGGATCGAAAGCTGAAAATTACAGAATGAAATCGATAGGAAACAGTTCTTTCTGAGCCTGTTTTCTGAATTTTTTTCCTCTTTTTTTTTTCTTCATCCTAGATAATTACTACGGTACTCCCAAGCCTCCTGCTGAGCCAGTCCCACTGCTATTAAATGTCACAGATCAGATCCTCCCAGGAGCAACACCCAGTTCGGAAGGCAAACGGAAAAGAAACAAGTCGGTGAGCAACATGGAAAAGACAGGAATTGAACCTCCGGAAGAGGAAGAGGAAGAAAAAGCCGTGGTGAATGGCAATAGCATTGCAATCACACCAGGTGAGAACATTTTGCTCCCAGGTTTTTATGGAGACCTAGGGTGTGTTAACGGAAGGATAAAATCAAGGTCACGTGAAGTGTTCCTGCCATTCTATGATGCCACACTTAGAATATTGCATCCAGTTTTGGGTACCACAATATAAAACAGGTGTTGAGGCACTGGAAATTGTGCAGAGAAGAGCAACAAAGATGATTAGGGGAGTGGAGGCTAAAACATATGAAGAACGGTTGCAGGAATTGGGTATGTCTCTGTTGTGGCCCGCCAGCGGCAGCAGATTCAGACAGTGAGGAGGATGAGGAGGAACGTGGGCCAGTCCTGGAGTCTGGGGAAGGCTCAGACGAGGGTTCTCAGTCGGAGGCAGAGAGGGGGCCAAGGCCAGCTGGTAGTTCTTTGCTGCCTCCAGAGTCTCCGAAGTCTGACATCAGCGAGGCAGAAGAACAGAGGGAGCCTGTTCCCAGTGTGCGCCTGCGCAGAGCTGCCAGGAGACAGGAACAATTAAGGAAACAGGGTCGACTTGGGAGTAAGGCTTGGAGATGATTGGCCCCTCCCACAAGACATAAAAGAGAAGCGAACGAGACATGAGCTTTGGCAGGAAGCAATTAGTTCATCTGGCCGATTCAAGATTTGAAACTTCTGTTTGTGACTCTGTGCCAAGTTTGGCCTTGCCCTGCGTCTGGAAATTAGCTCTTTGGCAGCGTTCCACGTGAGATAGGTGGGTGCTGTTAACCTTCCTCTGAAAGACTGTTTATCAAGCCTTGCGGACTGTAAATGAAAGTAATTTACAGCCGTATAAATTAAAGAGGCTTGCCGGGACTAAGTTTGTGCTGTTTAATTTCTAAGGAAGCCTAGGTCAGAACAGTCTTAGTCTAGTGAAAAGAAGGACCAGAGGTGATACGGTAGCAGTTTTCCAATATTTGAGAGGCTGCCACAAAGAGGAGGGGGGGTCATCCTATTCTCCAAAGCACCACCTGAAGGCAGGACAAGAAGCAACGGATGGAAACGAATCAAGGAGAGAAGCTACGTGGAATTATGGAGAAATTTCCTGACAGTGAGATCAATTAACCAGTAGAATGGCTTGTCTTCAGAAGTTGTGAATGCTCCAACACTGGAGATTTTTAAAAAGAGTTTGGACAACCACTTGTCTGGAATGGAATAGGTTTATTTATTTATTTATTTATTTATTTATTTATTTATTTATTTATTTATTTATTTATTTATTTATGTAATTTATATGCCGCCCTTCTCCCAAAGGACTCAGGGCGGCTTACAAAGAAAACATTCAACAAATTCAAAAATTACATAAAAATTAAAATCCAATTAAAAATTAATAAAATTATTTCAATGTAAAAATCCCCCCAAACGGGTCAGCCCATTTGATGAAAGAGCCACGTCTTCAATTCGCGGCGGAAGGAGAGGAGGTCAGGGGCTGTCCTGAGCCCGGTGGGCAATCCATTCCAGAGGGTCGGCGCTCCCACAGAGAACGCTCTCCCCCTGGGGGGCCGCCAGCCGACATTGTCTAGCTGACGGCACCCTGAGGAGGCCCGCTCTGTGGGAACGCACAGGACGATGGGAGAATGGCAGGAGATGATCCTGCAAGTACCCCGGACCTAAACCATGTAGGGCTTTATAGGTGAGCACCAGCACCTTGAAATGGATCCGAAGGACCACCGGCAGCTCGTGCAGGAGAGGTGTCACACGGGAGTAACGAGAAGCCCCTGTAACAACCTGCACGGCCGCATTCTGGAGTAGCTGTAGCCTCCGGGTGCATCCCAAGGGCAGCCCCATGTAGAGGGCGTTACAGTAGTCCAACCGAGAAGTAACAAGGGCGTGGTTGACCATGGCAAGGGCATCCCAGTCTAGGAAAGGGTGCAGCTGGCGCACCTGTGCGAAGACCCCCCTGGTCATGGCTGTCAGATGATCTTCTAAAGATAGCTGTGAATCCAGGAGGACACCCAGATTGCGCACCCTTTCTGAGGGAGTGAGTACCTCCCCTCCTATCACAAGTGACGGGACCATTAGATCACGGGATGACGGCATCCACAGCCACTCAGTCTTGGATGGGTTGAGTCTGAGTCTGTTTCTTCTCATCCAGGACTGCACCGCTTCCAGGCAGCGGGACATCATGGAAAGGGCCTCCCCAGGGTGGTCCGGGGTGGAGATATAAAGCTGAGTGTCATCAGCTAAATGATGGTTCTCCTGCTTGAGGAGAGGGTTGGATTAGACGACCTCCAAGCTCCCTTCCAGCTTTGTTATTCTGTTATTATGTTTTATACTCAGCATTTGCACACAGATAATCACATATAAACCATCCCCTTATATCTCACAGTCTCTGAAGACACTCTCATCCAGGAATATTTAAGATTCCTTCCCTCTGGTTCAGGATTCTGAATTTTTGTTCCGGGAAACTCACTTAACGAATGTCTTGCTTAACGTCGGAAATGTTGGGCTCAATTGTGGTCGAATAACCCGAGGTCTACCTGTATGGAGCAAAAGACCCAAGTCATTCATGCTTTTAAAATAATTAAAAGTCCAGCGTGGTTGATTTTTAAATAAATTATGTAACTGCAGTACACAGTTCCAAGTGAGATGAAAATCTTTTGTATTATTCATAACCAATGTTTGAGGCCTCCTTTTTTTTTTTTTTTTAATGCACAGAAATATTGCTGGATCCATTCCATATCTGCAGCCAGGAAGAAGCCAAAGTCAGTTTTAAAGTGATGTATAGTTTAGAATATAAACAATGACATGAGCATAGCTTATCTCTATGAAGCGTAATGCCTTCCATTCTTCTTCCAGTCTGCATTTTTTCTGCAGATTTTTTTTCCCCAACTGCACCCACCTAATTCCTGAACTGAAAAATATTTCTCTGTCTAGAAATATTGGAACAGATTGTTAATGGTTAGCATTAACCATGAAACCTAAATAAAACAAGAGTAAATTTATATCTCTGTGAAGGGGTGGGTTTTTTTTTTCCCCTGAATTACAGGAAATCCATTAAGTTGTTGCCTGTGAATATGGAAACGTTCTTTTAATTAGGTATTTCCTAAGGGCAAGTTAAATTTGCAATCACCTGATAGGTGATTCAAAGCCAGAAGCTAATGCGACAAGGAAAATGGAGACCATTTAACCCATCTTCCATGCTACAATGATTAAATATCGTTGAATAAAATCTGGGATGGCGGTGTAATGCATTTTCAAAATAGAATGGTTGTGGATGCAACAAATGTGAAGGAAAATACTGTTTCCAAGGTTGCTGGTTATTGAATAGCAGGTGTGTTGTGATCCACGCCCAAGGAGTTAGTATTAAATAACAAACAGTTTGAAAACAAACAGACTTTATTAGAACAGCTGAGAATTAACTCATTCTCAGCGTAGTCCAAACTAAAGTAAAGCAAATTCTTCAAAACACCATTCCACAGTTTATCACCGACCTTGGGATAATTAGGCAAACTGCCAAAGGCTTTTCTTGGCAAAAGTTCAGAAGCAGAAGACGCCGATAAGAAATGAATACAGTGAAACAAGAAGCAATTCTCTCAACGTTGTTTTCCGGCAAAGAGGCCAAGAGCCGTTGCTCTCATTTCAACCCTAAACTACAAATATTCTCCTTTAGTAGGTTCTCAAGCAGGTGTTAAGCCCAGAGGAGTAAAATATTAAACCCAGTATTAGTAAGAGACTAATAATAAATTAGTAAAGGACTCAAACTGGCCCTTTTGTGATTCCCTGGAGTCTCAGACAAAGAGAAGGAAAACCACAGTTAGAATTGCAAGGTTCTCTTGGTATGGTTTACCTCAGTAATGTGACGTTCTGGTCTTCATGCGAAATCAGCATGATTTGGTTTACTTTGTAGAGCAAACAGCATTTGTTACTCCAGGGACTGCTGTAGTGCAGGAATACATGGTCCCTTTTTTTTTGCCTTGAACAGATTAACAGAGTTGGAAGGGACCTTGTAGGTCATCTAGTCCAACCCCCCCACCCAAGCAGGAGACCCTACACCACTTCTGATAAATGGCAGTCCAGTCTCTTCTTGAAAGCTTCCAGTGATGAAGCTCCCACAACTTCTGTTCCATGGGTTGATTGTTCTCACTGTCAGAAAATTCCTCCTTATTTCCAGGTTGAATCTCTCCTTGGTCAGTTTCCATCCATTATTCCTTGTCTGGCCTTCAGGTGCCTTGGAAAATAGCTTGACCCCCCCTCCTCGCTCTGGCAGCTCCTCAAATATTGTCTATCATGTCTCCCCTGGTCCTTCTCTTCGCTAGACTAGCCATGCCCAGTTCCTGCATCCATTCATTGTTATGTTTTAGCCTCCAGTCCCCTAATCATCCTGGTTGCTCTTCTCTGCACTTTATTTCTAGAGTCTAAACATCTTTTTTATAGTGTGGTGACCAAAACTGGATGCAGAATTCTAGGTGTGGTCTTACTAAGGCTTTATAGAGTGATATTAGTACCTCACTTGATCTTGATTTAATCCCTCCGTTAATGCAATTTAGAATTGCATTGGCTTTTTTGGCTGCCGCCGCACACTGCTAGCTCATATTTAACTCGTTGTCCGCTAAGACTTAAGTCTTCTACCATTGGCTTTTCCCTTTGGCTTCTCCTATTAGCTGGAGGGAGTAAAGATGGAGCCCAGAGCCATTCTTCATGTCCTGTGGTCATCAAGAATGAAGTTATTCCACCAACCCAGGGGTGAAATGCTCCCGGTTCGGATCGGATCACCCGATCCGGTAGCGATCGTGGCGGGTGGTTTGGCGAATCAGTAGCGATCGCGGCGCGAGGCTCCGCCCACCCGCCCGGTTGTCGTTACTTCCTGGTTTTAACCAGGAAGTAATGAATTTTGTACCCTCTGCGCATGTGCAGAAGGTTTTGCTTTTTTGCTTTTAAAAGTTAAAAAAAAAGGCTCTGACGATCACAGCTGAGCTGCGCGATCATCAGAGCCTTTTTTTTTTTTTTTTACTTTTAAAAGCATTTTTTAAAAGCATTTTTGGGCGAATAGGTTATAAAAAAATGTTTTTAAAAGGTAAAATAAAAGATTGCACGCCACAGCTGATCACCCCCCCCCCATTCCGTGCACGTGCTGTTCTACCCCATGCCTCCTTTTGGCGTGTACCTTTTGGCGTGTACTGTGCACGCATGTTGTATGCACCTTGCATTTGGTGCATGGTGAGCAATGCGCGTGCACAGCCAGTGAACTGCTAGTAAACCGGTTCAGATTTCACCGTTGATAATCCTTTGGACACATCGGAGAGTGGAAACGCTGCCGCACAGGCTTCTCTGAACTTCTCTGAACTCTTGTCTGTGCTTTTATCCTCCTTCTGTGATGCAGCTTAATTTTTGAAAGTAGGTCACCAAAAAATGCAAGGGTTGTTTCCATTGGTTACAGGAAGGGAAGACTTAATTTAGAACCTCGTTTTCAGCAAATCTGGAAAGATTTGCCTGTCTTAAAAACTTTGCGACTCAGAATATCGTGTCGTCGTGCAGTTCGTATTTTTAAGCCAATCCTTCACCTTAAGTGAAGAAAATACTTCGCGCCAAATATAATTTGTCTCTATAGGAAATACATACGTAGCTTCAGGTAGAAACAGAGTCACTTACCAAAGTAGTAGCGCAAAATTGTTGCCGCTGGAGCCAAAAATCAAGGGAATTCCCTCCGGTTTGTAGAAAAAAAATAATGATATAAAGAGATTAAACCACTGCAGGATCCCGAGAGGATTTTATTCAGATAAAAAAGCTTTCCATCCCTGTAACATTATTGTGTTTCTTGGAATACAACCACCTTACAAGAAAAAAATGACTGCCAGTGGAAGAAAACTATGTAGTTTATAGATGGAGAGAGAGAGAGAAAAAGAGAGAGGGAGGGAGGGAGGGAGGGAAGGGCCAATCATCTCATAGCCTTACTCCCAAGTCGTCCTTTTGGCTTTAGCTGCTCTTGCCTTCTGGCAGCTCTCCGCATGCGTGCGCTAGGAACAGGCTCCTTCTGTTCCTCTGCCTCTCTGCTGTCCACCTCTGAGGCTCCGGAGTCCATGCATCGCTCCCCGATGGCCCTGATCCCATCTCTACCTCTGACGCAGAGCCCTCCTCCGGGCCCTCCCCAGACTCCAGGACTGGCCCATGTTCCTCCCCAGCCTCCTCACTGTCCGACTCCACTGCCAATTCCGCAGGCTGCTGGCGGATCACAACAGAGGAAACCTTCACCTTTACAAACGATGTCCATGTTTTTATTCATACAGAGTCAAGTGAACATGAGGAGAAAAGCACAGGTGCCTCAGGAGAAACTTCCTCTCAGCCTTATCCTGCTCCTGTTTATAGCCAGCCAGAAGAAGTGAAAGAGGAAATGGATGTAACTAAGCATCCAAAACTTGAAGAAAACGATGAACTGGGCCCCTTGCCGGATAATTGGGAAATGGCTTACACAGAGAAAGGGGAAGTCTACTTCATTGAGTAAGTACTACTTGTTGAAAAGGAAATAAGTCCCTCCTAGCTCTTAATTCAGTGGGATCCACTCCTACGAATGATGTCATTCTACTGACGCAGCCAGGATCATGTATGATGGAATGAGAGTTATACAGGAACTTATACAGATTATTTATTTAAATCAGGGGTCTCCAAAATTGGCCCCTTTAAGACCTATGGATCTCACCTCCCAGAAATCCCCAGCTAGGATGTCTGGCTGAGGAATTCTGAGAGTTCAAGTCCACAAGTCTTAAGGTTGACAAGTTTGGAGACCCCCCTGATGTTGTGTTCTTCTGCTGATTAGGGCTTTGTCAACTTGCAGAGCATCCCTGGCCTGCTCTCAAGTTGCCATAGGCCGGGGGGGGGGGGAGGATGGGAAACTGGTGAAATGGTACGGCAGCCAAAGACAGATGCACATTCCATGCTTATCTCTCTCAAGGCTGTATCCCAGGGTTACCTACAGCAGCCAGAGGGCAGTGATCTCTACAACCCATGAAATTGCTCTGTTGGTGAATATGATGGATGTCACACCCTGAGGAGGAGGGGGGAAACAGGGTCATAATTGGAGCATAAATTATGTAGGGTAAGAGCTGGCTTCACTTGGGAACGTGCTGACATGAAGCTCCTAATAAATAACTGGATTTTTTTTGAAGCTTGGCTCGAGGCTCATGATTTAATTAGGGCATCCGTCGAAACCCTGACAGGCTTCGTGTGGTCAGTGGGTCTCAAGATCCATCAAAAGACCCTTACCTGACGTGACCTCTCCTTCAGAAGACCCACTGACCACACAAAGCCCTTATCAATAGAAGAACACCATCACTGACATCTCCTAAACTCTGCTGAAGATGTTACCTTGCCTGGTAATGAGACATTCGGAAACCAACCCACAAGCTCAGAGAATGAGCCTCCATTCTCGTCCTTTGTATATCTTGCTATAACTGGAAACCCATTTGGCTTTCCATTGGCCATCAGTGTTAAAGTTGTGGGATCCAGATGTTGTGAGAGTTCTCATGGGGACTTCCTGGATTTGAGTTTTCAGGCTGATGAATGAGGAAGTTCGGTAGGCGTGAGTTGCACATAATTTTTCTGTCTTCTCTCACTGGTGCATCTTGCCTTCATAAAACTGGTAGTGCTATACAGTATCAGCCAAAATTGTGGAAAACTTTGGGAAAAGTATACTTTTGAGGTTTGATGGATAATAACACCACTTTTGGGGGGAGAGTTTCAGGATAATCTTATTCCACTGCTGGAATGGCCTGGGAATAGCCCAGACCTTCACCCAATTGAAAATCTATGGAGCCAGCTAAAAAAACTTGTTAGTCAGAAACAACCCAGCAATAAAACCCAGTTAATAATGGGTTTATTATTATTATTATACAGTCAAACTTGGTTTCACATTAGAACAGCTGCAGAACTCAAAGACTTGGTTGACTCCATGGGAAGACGTTGTAAGGCCATCATTCATGCTAAAGGTTACCCAACTAAGGATTAACTGACATGGGGATCATTTTTGTATATCTCGTTTTTTCTATGGGGATCATTTTTGTATATCTCGTTTTTCCTATGTGTTTCACTTTTCTTCTTTATACTGTAACTGCTATTCTAATGGCAAGTCCTTCCTAAAAGTTATTGCATGACATTCTTGATTCAATTATCTTTCCATTGATATATAATTTTATGGTACTATTCCAAAAAAAAAAAAAAAAAAAAAGTGGTGTTATTAGCTAGTTTTAGAAAATTCACTTTTCCCCCAAAAGGTTTCCACAATTTTGGCCATTACTGTATGGTTCAGAACAAGAAGCCGTAGCAAGTTGGAGTAGTTTTAACACATCCGCCTAGAACCCTCTCGGTGTTCGTTATCCAAACACATTACGTCATATGAAATAGTAATAGAGGTTACATAGCAAATACTTCAAGGGAACATTTTCTCCCCCTTTCTAATATACACTTCATCAATTTCATTCCCCGTTTCTATTTTAAACCCCTGGCCGTCCTCCAAGGATCACGCTGTATGTGCATTAGACTGACCGAAATAAATGCATAATAGCACTCAGAATTTTCCTGCAGATTTCCCAAGACGGCATAAAATGATGGTACAAAAATACATTGGGTCACTTTAACTCCACTCTGTCAAATGGGGGAAAAAAAACACCACGCTTTTCTTAACGGTGGAAATTCATGCATGGGATTTGTCGGCTAGTGTGCACATCTGCCGATCGAGCAGTTCAAAGGCATGCAATTGCGAGTAGATAAATCTGTTAAGCTTGTCAGATGTAAAGCTGATACCGCAGGTTCGAGACCAAAATGCTGCTCGATGGAGTGAGCTCCCATCCTTCCCTCAGCTCCTGCCCACCTAGCGGTTCAAAAGCATGCAAATACGAGTAGATAAATAGGTTCATTTATCATTTAAAATGGGATGCGATGGCTCAGTGGTTAAGACACTGAACTTGTCGATCGAAAGGTCGGCAGTTCAGTGGTTCGAATCCCTAGTGCTGCATAATGGGGTGAGCGCACATTCCTTGTCCCAGCTTCTGCCAACCTAGCAGTTCGAAAGCACATAAAAAATGCAAGTAGAAAAATAGGAACCACCTTTGGTGGGAAGGTAACAGCGTTCTGTGCACCTTTGGCATTTAGTCACACTGGCTACATGACCACGGAGATGTCTTCGGACAATGCTGGCTCTTCGGCTTTGAAACAGAGATGATCACCGCCCCCTAGAGTCGGGAACGACGAGCACATATGTGCGAGGGGAACCTTTACCTTTACCTAACTAGGTTCAAAGGCATGCAAATATAAGTAGATAAATAGGTACCACTTCAGTGGAAAGGTACACCTCAGTGTATAGTCATGCCAGCCACATGATCCCGGAAGCGTCTTCGGACAACGCTGGGTCTCCCAGGTAGGAAGCAAAGATGAACTTCATCCCCTAGAATCAGACATGACCAGAAAGGAGAAAACTCTGCCTTTTTTATATCTAACCTAGGCACTTGGATTATTCGCCATAAACCCTGCCTCGTTTAAAAAGCATTGACCATAATTCTCTATTTCACTGTGATTTCTCGGTTCTCTGCTATTCATAAATGAAGAGTATGGTAGGTGCAGAAGGGATTGAGATGCAGGCACAAAGTTTATGCATCATGATGGCCCAGTGGTTAAATCTGGAAAGCTGATACCCGGGTTCGAGACCCAAGTGCTGCACGCCGGGGTGAGTTCCCATCCTTGCTCAGCTCCTGCCCACCTGGCAGTTCGAAAGCATGCAAATGTGAGTAGATAAATAGGTACCACTTTGGTGGGAAGGTAAGAGCATTCCATGTGCTTCAATGTATAGTCATACCAGCCACATGACTACAGAAGCGTCATCACCCCCTAGAGTCAGACATGACCAGAAAGGAGAAAAAAAAACTTTTACCTTTTTTTATATCTAACCTAGGAGATTGGATTATTCGCCATGAATCCTGTCTCGTTTAGAAAGCATTGACCATAATTCTTTATTTCACTGTGATTTCTCGGTTCTCTGCTTTTCATAAATGAAGAGCATAGTAGGTGCAGATGGGATTCAGATGCAGGCGCAAAGGTTATTCATCGTGATGGCTCAGCGGTTAAAGATGCTAAGCTTGTCAGATGGAAAGCTGACAATCCGGGTTCGAGACCCGAGCACCATGGGATGGGTTGAGCTCCCGTTCCTAGCCCCAGCAATGCTGCAATGGTCATACGTGTAAAAAAAAAAAAACAGTCATACGACACTTTTTTCAGTGTCAGATGGTCACTAAATGAATGGTTGTAAATCAAGGGCTGTCTGTAAGTGATTGGGTAACAATCCTTGTCATTTTAAAATTGGGAAATGGACTAGAAGTGTTGAATCAATAACTCTAACCAGCTCCTTGGGTTTCATAAAAGAAGATGTTATAAGTTCGGGGGTGGGTTTGTTACTTTTTGTTTACTTTTCTGAATGCAGCCTTCAATCAATCATATATATATATATATATATATATATATATATATATATATATATGTATTAAGAATTGTCCTAAAGATGCGAGTTCCAGGTATAGTTATAGAAGAGGCGATAGACATCACGATCTCCGGAACGTTTAAAAGTTTAAAAAATTTTTAAATGGGGATTTTATACTCTGACGAAGTCGGTAGGGGCCGACGAAAGCTTAGCACAAGTTTTAAATAAAATTTTTTAAACTTTTAAACATTCAGGAGATCGTGATGTCTATCGCCTCTTATATATATATCAGTGGTGGAATGCTGCCAGTTTAGCAACAGGTTCGGTGAGTGTGAGAGTAAGTAAGTCGCTTGCGCTCAGCGCTGAAAATTTATTTATTTATTTATTTATTTATTTATTTATTTATTTATTGGTTCGATTTATATGCCGTCCTTCTCCGGAGACTCAGGGCGGCTTACAATGCGTTAAGCAATAGCCTTCATACTTTTGTATATACCTGCTTAGTAGGGCTTTCGGGCCCCCCTAAGCGGTGTTCTTTTTTTATACAAAGCCAGCTTATTGCCCCCACAATCCGGATCCTCATTTTACCTACCTCGAAAGGATGGAAGGCTGAGTCAACCTTGAGCCTGGTGAAAATTGAACTCGCAGTAATTGCAGGCAGCTGGTGCTATTTAACAGCACTTTAGTCTGCTGCGCCACCAAGGCTCTTAACAATGGAGCATTTATAAGCTCAGCTGCTTACCTTCCAGGTCAGCAATGATAAGTAGAAGAGTGAGGGGGGGGGAATCAGCTGTACCGCGCGGTGATGAGATGAGCTACAAAGCAGGAAATAAAGGACAGGATAGAGCAGGGGCAGGTGGGCGGGCCCAACTGATCATCTGATATACATATATATATATATATATATATATATATATATATATATATATATATTTATCCAAGCTGATTAGTGCATTTAGTATGGAGTTTTGTTGAATGTTTCTCTAGCGATGAGACCAACTGGATTCTTGGCTCACCGAACGGTAGCTAGCTAGGAAATAAAAAGTTAACGGCGTTGAAATAATCCTTTCATTCTGCGTTCCCCTCTTGTCTTTTTCCATTTATTCTCTCTGCCAATGATCGTTTGCCTGGAGTGAACGCTTTGAATGGCTTGCCTTGAATGACTTTGGGAGCAGAAGGTGACATTTAGAAAATAATTCTTGGTTTTCCTATTTTGGGAGTTTGCCGTAATTGAAGTTTCGGTTCCGGTAAAGGTTACATTTAAAAAGCGCAGCTGAGAATCAGAATGCAAGCGAGGGCAATGTATAAGATTAGGAGTGCTTCTTCGCTTCAGAAAAAAAAACGTGTCAAAGGTCTTTTTTTTTTCCAAAGGCAACTGGACTTAATTTGTTTTCCTTGAAGACGTTTTATCATCTCATCCAAGAAGCTTCTTCGGTTCTGACTTGAATGGTGGAGGATGAAAGGATTTATATTCCTTGCAGACAGCTGGTCGTTATGGAATTCTTGGATGAGAAGTGAAACGTCTTCAAGGAAAACCAAGAATATCTAGTTGCCTTTAGGGAAAAAAACAAATACTTTTGGGCAAGCACTGCTAGTTCTATCACTAATGCTTTCTTCTGGTCATTGCCTACTGCCATGATGTCTGGTTATTGCTTAGTACTTCCTTGGCTATCAAGATCTGGAAGTCCCACAGGAAGTTTGTGTGTGTGTGTGTGTAGATCGATCGATCTATCTATCTATCTATCTATCTATCTATCTATCTATCTATCGTGTACATGCATACACTTCTTATGTGGCTGTCACTTGGCAGTGCTGTATCTATCACTACTGCTGTCTTCTGATCCTTGTCTACTACCACCATATCTGCTTGACTGGCTAGTACCTGCTTGAATGTAGAAGTCCCACAGGAAGTCAGTCAGTCAGTCAGTCAGTCAGCCAGCCAGCCAGTCTGTCTGTCTGTCTGTCTGTCTGTCTGTCTGTCTGTCTGTCTGTCTGTCTGTCTGTCTGTCTCTATCTCTATACGTGTGTATGATACTGAATATAATAGATACATACATAGATGATAGAAAGACAGAGCGACAGTTAGAGAGAGAGAGAGAGAGAGATAGGGAGGGAGGGAGGGAGGGAAGGAGAGAGAGAGATAGGATAGATAAGATAGATAGGTAGGTAGGTAGATGGATGGATGGATGGATAGAGAGAGAGAGGATAGATAAGATAAATAGATAGATGATAGATAAATATAGATAGATGATAGATAGATAGATAGATAGATAGATAGATAGATAGATAGATGGATGGATGGATGGATGGATGGATGGATGGATGGATGGATGGATGGATGGATGGAGAGAGATAGGATAGATAAGATAAATAGATAGAAGATAGATAGATATAGATAGATAATAGATATAGATAGATGATAGATAGATAGATAGATAGAGAGGGGGGAGGGATGGAGGGGTAGAGATTGATATGATATAGATTCCTTATGGTAGATTAAGCTCCCTTTTCTGTCATCATGATTCCCAAAAACATACCAGCAAGATCATAAAACAGATAATTTACTTTGTGGTGGTTTTAAACAGTCTATGCAGCTATATTTACTGCTTGTCTGCATATATTTAAGTCGACAGAGTAAGAGTATTATTCACAGGGATAGAGAATCTTTATGCGTTGCTGAGTTTCTACTACCCAGCATTCCAATCCCTAACAGCAGAGAAATCCTGGTAGCTCAACTGCAGCGGATATAAATTAGATTTGCAATTAGTTAACGGGGACCTCAGGATGGGACTTGTACACTGGCGAAGCAGGTACAATTTTTCCTAAGAGATCTTCTTTGTTGCAGAAGTTCAGGCTGAAAGCAGGAGGGTCTGCAGAAGTAAGGACCCCAAGGGAACAACATAAGAACATCGTTCTTCATATGTTTTAACCTCCAGTCCCCTAATCATCTTTGTTGCTCTTTGAAGGGCTGTCAGAGAGAGATGAAGGTCAACCTATCGACAAGAAGTCACACATGGAAATTTATCAAGGAGAGATTCTATCTAGAAGTAAGGAGAAATTTCTTGACAGTGAAAACAATCAAACAGTGGAATGGCGTGCCTCCAGAATTTATGGATGTTCCATCACTGGAGGCTTTCAAGAACAGATTATTTCTAAGGTCTTCTGCTCGAGCAGGAGGTTGGACTAGAAGACCTCCAAAGTGCCTTTCAACTCTGTTGTCCCAAAGGTGTTGGTTTTTTTTTCAACAGGCAACTGGACTTTCTGGTTTTTCTTTGAAGAAGTTTCTCTTCTTATCTAAGAAGCTTCTTCAGCTCTCTTATCTCCTTCTTGGATAAGAAGCTTCTGGATGTCCTGGATGACTGAGAATCTCCAGAGACTTCTAACTCCATTATTCTGTTAAGGGCTTCCTTGATGTCATCATTGGATTGTCTAATAGACATCTCTCCATCTCATTTATAATTAGCGGTGGGTTTCACATTATGTTGCTAACAGTTTGCCGTGTGCACACATGTTCGCTTTGTGTGTGCATGTGCCCGGTTCGCATACATGCCTGCCTTCCACACATGCAGCCGGCATTCTGCTCGCACACTTCGTTCACACATGCACCCGGGCTCAAAAACATGTCTAAATAGAATGGCCTAGAGCCGGGGCAGTTGGGTGCGCCCACCTGTGATTTCCACTAACCGGTTCAGGCGAACCGGTCCAAACCGGCTGAATGCCATCTCTGTTTATAATCCTAAAAGTAGTTGAGTGTTTTTTTTCTTTTCGCTGGCCTTATAATCCACCGAGTGTGAAGAAGGATGTGTGTTTCTAAAACGTTCCACGTGTAACTTTATTGATATGTTGCTGTTGTGTGATCCATTGATTTGGGAAGCTGTCTCTCTTCGCTGAATCATTTTGCCTGAAACTAGAATTTGTTTCACTGGTCATTCAAGAGCAGGGTGGAGGGAATTGCTGTTTTAGGTTCAGTCAAATGGACCCTGTGATGCTTTTCAACACCCGCAGAATATAGATTACAGAGATTACAGATTATCAGAGTTGGAAGGGACCTTGTAGGTCATCTAGTCCAACCCCCTGCCCAAGCAGGAGACCCTACGCCAGTGATGACTAACCTTTTCCAGGCCGAGTGCCCAATGCTTGCCCGTGGACCTGTGAATATGCGCACACACACCGAATCCCCCAAAATGCAATGCATGAGCACCCCTGTGCATGCACCCCACCCCATGCACATGCACCCCACCCCCATGCATGCACGCATACCCGCCCTGCATGCCCCCCACCACCCGCACATGCATGGCAGAGACCTGATGAGCAGCTGGCCAGTGGGAGGCGCGCGCGCATGCACGGCGGAGCTGAACTGGGGAGACAGCTCACCTGCCCACAGAGAGGGCACTGCGTGTCACCTGTGGCACACATGCCATAGGTTCGCCATCACGGCCCTATGCCATTTCTGACAGATGGCAGTCCAGTCTCCTCTTGAAAGCTTCCAGTGATGAAGCTCCCACAACTTCTGAAGGCAACTTCTGTTCCATCGGTTGATTGTTCTCCCTGTCAGAAAATGTCTCCTTATTTCCAGGTTGAATCTCTCCTTGGTCAGTTTCCATCCATTATTCCTTGTCTGGCCTTCGGGTAGTTTGGGAAATAGCTTGACGCCCCCTCCTCTCTGTGGCAGCCCCTCAAATATTGGAAGATTGTTATCATGTCTCTCCTGGTCCTTCTCTTCACTAGACTAGAATAAATTTCTCGAAAGCTTCCAGTGATGAAGCTCCCACAACTTCCAAAGGCAACTTCTGTTCCATGGGCTGATTGTTCTCCCTGTCAGAAAATTGCTCCTTATTTCCAGGTTGAATCTCTCCTTGTTCAGTTTAGATCCGTTATTCTTTGTCTGTCCTTTCAAGGGTGCCCTGAAAAAAAAGCTTGAAACCCCCCCCCCTCCTCTCTGTGGCAGCCCCTCAAATATTGGAAGACTGCTATCCTGTCTCCCCTGGTCCTTCTCTTCACTAGACTAGCCATGCCCAGTTCCTTTATACACTTCTATCCACAAAGACGGGCCAAATACAGAAGAGATGAACATGGCTTAAATGGAGGGCCATTCATCATTGACTTTTAAGAAAACGGAACCTGTAATAACCACAACACTCTGCATCTCTGTCCATCCCTGTGTCTGTTCAGAAATTACATGTACAAGGTGATTTACTTTCACGTCAAAACCCGAGCTCGTCACCCAAAAGCCAGCGAGTGAACACAGAAATCTCTTGACTGCACCCCTATTTTTGTGGGAGAGTGCTGTAAATTCCTTTTGCCCTGGATGAGTTCTGCATGTACGATGAGGTTAGCTTGGCAACCGTTCCAGCAGGGCTGTTTAATAAAAATAGCAGCGTTGAGGACAAGGCGCCGGGGCTGCCAAAATTAGAGGCTGCCTCGCACAATTACGCTTTACACCTCCTTCTCAGGTCTACTCAGAGCCAGTAAGCAAATCAAGATATGGATTGCAAATTTGTGGAGCTAACCTCTCTGCCTTTTTCTGCTTCTTCTTCCCCTTCGTCTTCCTCCTTTTCCCATCCCTTGCTTCCTTTTCCACCGGGATGGAAAGGGATCAACATGATTCCCTGGGCAATGTGTCTGACCGGAACGATCTCTTTTCTTTTCAGCCATAATACAAAGACTACATCATGGCTGGATCCACGCTTGGCGAAGAAGGCTAAACCACCCGAAGAATGCAAAGAAAATGGTAGGCTGTTAACTTTTCATGGCTGCTGGGCAGAAATACATCTATCCATCTACCTATTAGAGAGGAGGAGAGATGGAAGTTTGAGTTGTTAACAGGAGAAAATATTTAGAGAGAGGTGTGGGGGGGGGGGAAAGGAGAGTTTTAACGGGAGCTGGGAGACTGCAAATTTGCTCTGGTTTGAGCCTGTATTTTGTATTTATTCCTAGTCCCGAGTCTGTAATATTCCAGTCTAAGAATAACAACGAGTGTTTTTGGAATTTTTGGAAGCTTCTTTTTAATTCCCATCTTAGTCTGCGGAGCCCGCTGAGGTTCTGAGCTTTGAAATCTCTGCCACGCAGAGCGTCTGGGGGCAATGGTGCACAGCTGGAGCGGGGAATACGATGATGGGTTTTTGTGTCAAGGGAAGCTCTCTGCCAGCGTAGTAGTAATCAGACGGTTTAAAATAAAAACACGAAGAGGGAGGGAGGGAGGGAGGGGGGGGAAAAAGAAGGAAGGGAAAGTTATCTCTTCTTAAAGGGGCATAATAATGATCCTGCCGGAATCATGTTATTATATCTGCAAAGCTCATTTTGGTTATTATTATTATTATCCTCTCGCTGAACGCATTATGAAAATCCTGCTGATTAGCCCATTGAGCAGCGCTGCCGTTGCAATAATGGAAATCGCACAGATGGGAGGGTGCATTATAAAGAGTCTTTTTCTTTTATTCCGCCCCCCCTCAGATTTTCCCAGTGTCTTTTCTAAGACACACACACACAAAAAAAAAGAGGCTGGCTTGGACAATTTTAACTGCTCCAGAGACAATTTTCTTTCCCCCCCCTCCCCAATCCTTTGCTTTTTTTTTTTTTTTAACTGTGATTTTTCTCAATCAAGCACAATTTGTGACTCAAGACACTAATCGAGGCAACTTGTAAGGATATGGAATTTGTAGAAAAGGGAAACTCAAATGTCAAAAGCTGATAATTGATTTTTATTGTGGAAAATATTTTTTCCACAAGTCCTCATTCATTTATCACATAAATACCTCAGAAGATTGAAATTCCTTGGTGACACATCATTAATTCTAACATTTATCCACTCTACCCTCCAGAAAACAGAATAACGGGGTGGAAAGGGGCCTCGGAGGTCTTCTACTCCAACCCCCTGCTCAACCAGGAGACTTTATACCAGGGGTGTCAAACTCGATTTCATTGAGGGCCGCATCAGGGTTGTGTTTGATTTTGGGGGGGGGGGGTTGTGGCCAGCTCGATGTCACTTGTGTCGGGGGCACCTGTGGGGGCCCAAGTGCTCTGACAGAGAAAATGGAGCGGCCCTCCCAAGCTCCGTTTTTGCTGGCAAAAGCACAGCGGGCCGGTCCTTCACTGTTTTCAGGGCAGCCCCACGGACCAGATCTAAGCACCCTGCGGGCCAGATCCAGCCTTGAGTTAGACACCCCTGCTTTATACCATCCCAAACAAATTTATTTATTTATTTTATTTATTATATTTCTATACCGCCTTTCTCCCGTAGGACTCAAGGCGGTGTACAGTCAAGAAAAATATAGACACACAAACATCATAAAATTGCTAATTAAAATTATTACTTAGTTTGGTCAATCAAATAAAACCCAGAATTAGATCACATTTAAAAAATTCATTCACATGTTCGTATGTTTAGCCCCGCCTGTTGGAACATCAGGGTCTTGAGGGCACGGCGGAAAGCACGGAGATCAGGGATATTCCGTATCTCCGGGGGCAGTTCATTCCAAAGGGTTGGAGCCCCCACAGAGAAGGCCCTCCCCCTGGGAGTCGCCAGTCGACATAATTTGACTGACGGTACCCTGAGTAGTCCCTCCCTGTGAGAACGAACTGGTCAAATTTCTCCTCCGAACCTCCAGTGATATATTTCTGTGATCTCTGTGGTAGTTTATTAGATGTTTGAAAATATCACATCCGTCACTGATCTTATTTTACTGGGAGAATTTACATGGTCAGTTTATATGCGGAAACTAATCCATCATGAGATGTCCAGTCAGGACCGATGTCACAAAACAAGGCTGGAAAATATAATTTCCCTTCGGCCCTTTTTTAAAAATACGACACTCTTCTTAATTCCTAGCAGGTCTTCCTTCCACTTTTCAACATCCAGGAGGGCTTTCCAAACCCTTTCTGGAAAAAAAAATTGGTTGTGATTTTGGGATTGCTTTCAATCTCTGGCATGTCAACGGAGCTAGGCAGCCAGTAATGATAGATAGATAGATAGATAGATAGATAGATAGATAGATAGATAGATAGATAGGTGGATGGACAGATAGATAATAGACAGATAGACAATGCATAGATAGATAGATAGATAGATAGATAGATAGATAGATAGATAGATAGATAGATAGATAGATAATAGATAGATAGATAGACGGACAGATAGATAATAGACAGATAGACAATGCATAGATAGATAGATAGATAGATAGATAGATAGATAGATAGATAGATAGATAGACGGATAGATAGATAATAGACAGATAGACAATACATAGATAGATAGATAGATAGATAGATAGATAGATAGATAGATAGATAGACAGACAGACAGACAGACGGATAGATAGATAATAGACAGATAGACAATGCATAGATAGATAGATAGATAGATAGATAGATAGATAGATAGATAGACGGATAGATAGATAATAGACAGATAGACAATGCATAGATAGATAGATAGATAGATAGATAGATAGATAGATAGATAGATAGATGATAAATAGATAGATAGATAATTAGATAGATAACTTGTGTCCATTAAATCCTCCCCTTTTAGAGTTCTAATTTAAACATTATAAAACTTTCTTTAAAGCATATCTTTTAAGAAGAAAAAAAAATATTATTTTATATCCATTCAATTTTAAATTAACCATTTTAATACTTCAGTAAGTTTTTTTTTTTAAAAAAAAACTTCAATAGAATATTCTTCACAATATAACCTTAAAAATACTATTAATCCATTGAGTTAAATTATTTCTAACTCTTGAGTTCATCCTTCAAAATATCTGTTTCAAAACTTTCAGAAAGTTATCCATTAAGTTTAAAGTTAACCATTTTAATACCTTGATATTTTTTTTTAAAAAGCTATCCATTTTTAGTTAAACATTTTTACTTAAACTTAAAAGAAGGTGACACCAGCTTCTTAATATCCATACATTGTTCAGGTGTATAGAATTCTAATTTTTTTTTCCACACGGGGCTATTGATTCAATAAACACATCTCAAATGGCTGAGATATCCTGAGAGAAAATGCATATACAAAAGCATCTTCAAATCAACACGATTATGGATATTTTCTGGCATGCACATTAAAGCAGGAAGAAGATGGAACAGCTGCTTGTCACGGATCTCTTTGGAGATTTCGTTTGCACATGCCATCTGCCACTGATATTGAGTTCTCTTTTGTACATACAGTAGTGGCCAAAATTGTGGAAACCTTTTGGGGAAAAGAAGGGTACTAGCTCTTCTTGTATTGCAGTGCCCATACCACGTAAGTCACAGAACAGGCAGTGAGCATTCTTCCAAATATCTGTGTTTTTTCATATATTATGGTGTCACCAATGAAATGGAATGGAATGGAATGGAATGGAATGGAATGGAATGGAATGGAATGGAATAGATGTTACCAATAGATTTAATGTGAAGATAGTGGAATGGATTGGAGTGGAGTAGAGTAGAATTAGAGTAGAATACAGTAGAAGTAGAGAAGAATAGAGAAGAATAGAAGTACAAGTAGCATAGCATTGAGTAGCATAGTGTAGAGTAGAGTAGAATTAGAGTAGAATACAATAGAAGTAGAGTTGAGAAGTATAGAGTAGAATAGAAGTAGAAGTAGCATAGCGTAGAGTAGCATAGAGTAGAGTAGAGTAGAATATTCCTTATTGGCCAAGTATGATTTGACACACAAGGAATTTGTCTCCGGTGCTGAAACTATGTAGAACAATTAACTATTTACAGCCTTCCGTAATATTCTTCAGACCCCACACTGATACATATAGTGCGTTGGGGGTGTATGTGTGTATGTGTGTGTTGGACCCTGAAGAAATATTTTCCTAATCACAAGTAAGTGATTTCCTAAATTCCTTTGGTCCTCTGGAACTTGTCTTCCGAATGCCAGCAGTGCATGACAGGTTTAACACACGGATTTTTATGATCTTTCTCCAGATAGTGTTTCTTGCCATTTTAATTTTTATTGCTCTATCTCTCCCTAGCATATTTCGTATGGGATCTTTTAGCTCAGCTCAGGAGTGAAACAGGAATAACAAGCTTCGGAGTGGAATAAAAAGATAACGCCTATGGAGCATTCTTCTAAAGAAGCTAGTAGATTATTTGCTCAATGCGTGTCCTGAGGTGTATACGCTTGGCAGTCATTTTCACACTCTTAAATCTATGGCTGTTGCAAAAACAATGGGTAGAAGGTTGCAATATCCAGGTTTTATTTAAAGCAATTTGGCTGGCGTTGGCCACCTGTGGATTCTTTCGAGAGATAGACCCACCTAATTCTGGATACAACCGTCTTCTATCATTGGGGTGGATCGCTTGTGCTTTGTCGTCCGGTAAAGTAATCCAAATATATTGGCCTGCGTTGTGAAAATGATCGCCCTTTAGTTTCCATCTTTGAATCATGAGATGG